>NC_133133.1:29122313-29436688 GCF_048418815.1 Hemitrygon akajei
TCTTTGTTTTGTAGGTATCTGGAGAAGAATCTCAACAGTTGTATACTCTATGCATACTTTGATAATAAGTGAATCTTTTGAAGAGGATTATCTACAGATTCCAGGCCAGCATTTCTCTCTCATCCACCAGAAATACAACACATTAGCTGCTCTTCATTACATTGCTATTCGCACGATCTGGCGGTGGGGAAATGGGCTGCTGCACTTCCCCATTAAAACCGTGGCTACATTTCAGTAGTTTTCTTGAGACGTACTGAGATTGTGAAAAGTCTTATAAAATAGTGAGAATTGGGATAATCACTGACGGATCATGCAGCATTATTGTAGGGTCATAAGCAAATTATCTCAATAAATTAGTTAAGATACACTGGGTTTTTACAAAAGAGATACAAGTCTACACATCTCAGAAGAGGAAACAACAAAAATCTACTAAAAATATGTATGCGATATGACTGGACTAAAAGAAATGTCAGAGCCATTTAACCTCTGACTACATTTCTGTACAGCATTCAGCTTTATACTGTGTGAGCCTCAACTGTCTCTTTGTTGTGGAACCTATCTTTCATAAGTGTACTCATTGTCACACTGTGGAATGAAGTACACTAATATCACTAAAGGAATCCCATATAATGAATGTTTCCATCCACAGGTGATCTCTGCGGGATCCTTGTTCATACAAAGGCAGCTTTAACAATATCCTTGTCCTCCTGGTCATTGTCAACAAGATGCACCAAATGTGAATAGCAAAACAAATGGACAAACAAACATTATCTAGTAACCACATCTACACTGGTTATCTGCGAGAGAAATGCAGAGTCTTCTTTTAACTTACTTTCAGATCAGCACAATGTGTACTTCAATAAATACTGAAGTGAGGCAAAACAGAAGTTTTCTCTATGTTTTAACAGGAAGGAGGAAATTGATAGTCTTCAAGTTGACACTTCCTGGCTGCTAAATGAAATTAACTTTGAGAAATGCAGTGATAATATTGGGGTGGGAAGAATTGAGAGGGTTAAAAAGACAGAGTCAATTCTAACAGGAGTGCAGGAGAAATCAGACCTAAATAGAATTAATCTATGTAAATCTTTGAAAGTGGCTGGACAGACAAAAAAGTAATTAAAACTGTAACTGGGCCCTTGAGCTTTATAACTGAAAGCAGAGGATATAAACACAATGATAGATCATAAAATGTGAGTTCAGCTGCAATTAGAACGTTTTCTTATTTTTTTACCCCCACTTACTCTTTTTTTTTGGGGATCTGGCCAGAATTTTTTGCGCATCCTTAGCAAATAGTCATAAACACGAGAAAAATGCAGACGCTGGAAATCCAGAGGCAACACACACAAAATACTGGAGAGACTCAGAAGGTCCGGCAGCATCTATGGAAAGGAATAAACAGTCAACACAAAGTACACTGAAGATGCTGGGGTCAAAGCAACACGTACAACACGTTGGAGGAACTCAGCAGGTCGGGCAGCGTTTCTGGCCGAGACCCTTCGTCAGGACTAAATAGGGAGGGGAATAGGGGCCCTATAAAGAAGGTTGAGGGAGGAGGGGAAGGAGAAGGCCGGTAGGTGCCAGGTCAAAAACCAGTAAGGGGAGAGATCAAGGCCCTTCTTTGACTGTTCGTTTCCATGGATGCTGCCTGACCTGCTGAGTTCCTCCAGCTTGTTGTATGTGTTGCAATAAACAGTCAATGTTTTGGTAGAGACCCTTCATCAGGACTAGGAAAAAAAGTCAGAGTATGAAGGTGGTGGGAGGGGAAGAAGAAAGGTGTGCGTGTTGCCTAGAAAATGGTGGGTGTATTATTGCACAGCTTTGGCTGAAGGCACTTCCACAGTGCTGTGGGCAACACTTTGTAGAATTTAGACGGCAGAGAAATAGTGATGCATTTCCAAGTCAGGATAAGGACTTAGGATGGAACCTGCAGGCCACAATACAATAACCTGCAATACAAAAAGTAGGATTGAGAAGTGTGATCTCCTGGGGGATTCAGCAAACTAGGCTCTCGAGACTGCAGGTATGGCCCGGACAGCCACTGCTGGGTCTGGACAGTTGCATCGAGGCCTGATAGCAGAAGGCAAAACCATGGTCAGCTCTATTACTCCATGATTTTGCCTCCTGCTAGGTCACAATGCAAGTGTCCAGCCCCAGTAACTGCTGTCCTGGCCAATTAAAGCATCGAGCAAGATCAAAATCGAGGATGAGCAGAAAACAAACAGCTGTTCAGCGATGTCTGCCTGTGGCTGACCAGTCTTCCTCTCTTCTCGCTGCTACCGTCGGGCGGGAGGTGCAGGAGTCTTGGGTCCCATACCACCACATTCAGGAGTACTTGTTGCCCTGCACCCACTGGGCTCCAGGGAGGGCTTCACTCACCACAGCTATGGATTCAGTTCCAGGGACTCAGCAGTTCATCTTCTATGTATCTTCGCTTACCTTTTTTCAAGCTGCTTGCATGATTTGCATTGGAAATGTGATGGTCTTGTTGTATGTGTTTTTTAGTAAATTCTATTGTATTTCTTTTGTTTTGTGAGTGTTTGCAAGAAGATGAATTTCAAGGTTGTATATGTTATAGATACTTTGACAATAATTTTAAACTTTGATTAGCCTTGGTGAATAATTGCAGCACATTTCGTAGGTGACACGAACAGCAGCCAACATCCATGAACATGGGGGGTGACAGAAATTAATGTGTAGGTAGGTGGATAGATACCAGTAAAGTAGACAGACATTGAAATTAGAGTGTTATTGGGGAACTGCATTCATCCAGGCAAGGAGAGAGTGTCACAAACTGCCCAATAAACTTCAGAAAGGCTTCGGAGTGTTGGAAAGCAATCACTTGCCATAGGCTCCCCAGCCACTGATCTAATCAATTAGTCTCGGTATTTTTGTGCCTTGACTTGCTGTTCAAATTCTGACCGACAGGATGTTGATGGTGGGAGCCCCAGAAATAGAAAGGGCACTAAATGTTGAGTAGATGATTCAACTCCATTCATCACATTTTAACAAGGATGAATCCCTTACATGGATCGTGGAAAGTTTTTATTAGAACGGCCCCAGCAACAAAGAGATTCAGTTATGTTGATAGAATAGAGGAGATAGGATTTCAAGAGAAAAAAGTACTGCAGGCATTGCAAATCTGAAACAAAAATAGAAAATGTTATAAATACACAGTTATTAAAGGAACATTTTTGGAGAGAGAAGTGAAGATAATATTTGAGATGAATAACCTTCCATTAGGTGGGATTTGCAGCTGAGAATTTATGCTTATGACACAACCGGATAAAAAAATGTGAAGAGAAATGTTCTACTGCCAGGGCACTTTGCACTGGTAGATGCATACAACTAGAACACCAGAATACTACAGCACAGTACAGGCCCTTCAGCTCTCAATGTTGTGCCGATCCATATATTCCTTAAAAAAAAAGTACTAAACCCACACTACCCCATAACCCTCTATTTTTCTTTCATCCATGTGCCTGTCCAAGAGGCTCTTAAATACCCCTAATGTTTTAGCCTCCACCACCATCCCTGGAAAGTCATTCCAGGCACTCACAACCCTCTGTGTAAAAAACTTACCCCTGATGTCTCGCCTAAACTTCCCTCCCTTAACTTTGTACATATGCCCTCTGGTGTTTGCTATTCATGCCCTGGGAAACAGGTACTGGCTATCCACCCTATCTATACCTCTCATAATCTTGTAGACTTCTATCAAGTCCCCTCTCATCCTTCTACACTCCAAAGAGAAAAGTCCCAGCTCTGCTAACCTTGCCTCATAAGACTTGTTTTCCAATCTGGGCAACATCCTGATAAATCTCCTCTGCACCCTCTCCATAGCTTCCACATCCTTCCTATAATGAGGTGACCAGAACTGAACACAATACTCCAAGTGCGGTCTCACCAGAGATTTGTAGAGTTGCAACATGACCTCTCTACTCTTGAACTCAATCCCCCTATTAATGAAGCCTAGTATCCCATAGGCCTTTTTAACTATCCTATCAACTTGTGCAGCGACCTTAAGGAATGTATGGATTTGAACCCCAAGGTCCCTCTGTTCATCCACACTCTTAAGTAACTGACCATTAACCCTGTACTCAGCCTTCTGGTTTGTCCTTCCAAAATGCATCACCTCACGCTTATCTGGAATGAACTCCATCTGCCACTTTTCTGCCAAACTGTGCATCCTGTCTATATTATCTTGTAACCTTCGACAACCTACAGCTCCATCCACAACTCCACAATCTTCGTGTCATCCTTCCGCCTCTACATCCAGGTCATTTATAAAAATCACAAAGAGCAGCGGTCCCAGGACAGATCCTTGCGGCACTCCACTAGTCACCAACCTCCAGGCAGAATACTTTCCTTCTACTACTACCCTCTGCTTTCTGCCTGTAAGCCAATTTTTTATCTGAACAGCCAAGGCTCCACTGATCCTATGCCTCGTGACTTTCTGGATGAGTCTCTCATGGTGGCCCTTGTCAAATGCCTTGCTAAAATCCATGTAGACCACATCTACTGCCCTACCCTCATCAATTTCTTTCGTTATCTCTTCAAAAAACTCTATTAGGCTCATGAGGCACGACCTTCCCTTCACAAAGCCATGTTGACTTTCCTTGAGTAGATTGTACTATTTAAGAGAACTGGCAAAACTTCAGGTAGCTTGAGAAGAAAATCACACAGCAAGTAATTCCAATTCTGAAAGATTGGATACGGAGTTAAAAACATAAACTACCAAAAACACTCAGCAGGTCTGACAACTTCCAAGAGAAGAAAACAAAATCTGGGTACTGTCTATACAACCATCAGGCTCCTGAACCAGTGTGGATAACTTCACAAATCTCAGTTCTTAAATCATCTCAATTTCACAACGAACAGGCATATTTTCAACAACTCTACAACTTATGTTTTCAGTATTATTTTTAATTGCACAGTTTGTCTTTTTTGTACATTGATTGTCTGGTATTTTTATGTATAGTTTTTCATAAATTTTACTGCATTTCTTTATTTTCCTGTAAACACCTGCAAGGAAAAGAATCTCAAGTTAGTATATAGTGACCTATATGTACTTTCATAATAAATTTTGACACATCTTTGGACCCAAGTGCAGGATCACACAGAGACTTGGAAGGGTTAAACAAAACTAGGAATTTTATTAGACAGTAGAACTTCCAGGGTGTTGGATAACTTGGCCAGAACTTCACTAGGCAAGGATCAAAATGACCGAGCAAACAAGGAATGAGCACTGCTCCTTTAAATACACTCCAGGCCATGAAAGAATCAGTGCCCAACTGATAAAACCCCAGGCTAATTACAAGCTAACGAGTAACTATTCTAATAAAAGACTAAAGTCCAAGGATACTTAATTGGACACCTGCAAAGTCTTGAAGAATTAATTGGAAGCAATCAAGGACAACTGCAATTTAAATATAAACCAGAGAAGATCCAACAATAATAACATATTAAGAAACACCAAAGTGCAACAATATTGATAATTATAATTGATAAAACACCGAGAATGATGACCTGAGGCCTTGACCAAATTTGTTTTGACTTTTGATGTTGACTTCATTAGAATTCTGTTTGACCTGACACTGTGACCGTGTTTCTCTTTCCACAGATGTTGCCAGATCTGCTGAACATTTCCAACACTCTGCTTTAGCTTGAGTTTTACAGCATTAGGGATTGTGGCTTCACACAGAATCAGAATCAATCCTGGACTTTGAGAAACATGCTAGGAATTAACTGACAGATGGGACAAACTAAATTATTTGTACATCAAGCTGGTATGGGCAATTCTATCCTGGTGCAACTCTATTAGCTAGAAATTTCAGTACATCTGAAACTGTAGGTTGGGTGAAGGGCAGGAAAGAGGCTGGTAAATGAGTCTTGGATCAGAAAAGGGAGGTAGAACAAGAATCGACTACTGTCAATCAATTGTGGTGCTTGTGGCTGAAAGAACATGCAGTCATCAGCAAGGTGGAGCGTGGACTGTTGAGGAGAGGGCAATATTGTCTTTGATGAAGGTTGAGAGTTTAGGAAAAGGTTTGGGTAGGGGTGGTTTGTTGAATAACTACTTTTCTATAAATAAATCAATTAAGAAGAATCTACCAAACTTGGATTGCTCACACAGCGTAGGGATCTGCTCTTAGAAAGGTCTCCTTTATCTCACAAGAATGGAAACCTCACCAGTGTTGTCAAAGCCTCCTAATTGTCTGCCAGTAGTTAAAGCCCCCCACTCATGAAACAAAATCCCAAAGATGGAATCTAAACCTATTTTGTAGGTTATTATACTCAACTCTGCATGAACATTAGGGCATGACCCAGTGGAATCACAGAGAACTCACTATCCAGGCAATAACTCTACAATTACACATATACTTAATCCTCATTATCCACTGAGTTGCAATCTACAGACCCCTGCACTTGTATGATCAGCCCTCGAAGTCATCTCAATATTTTTCAATCAAGTATATATCTTGTTAAGGAACCAATCATTGTCTCTATAAATACTGTAATCAGTTTCAACACCACTTGTGCTAAGTAGTTCCTTCTGAACACTGTTGTAAAAAAGTAATCTTGTTTACATAGCTGCACCTTGTGATCACAAAACCAATCATTGTTCACAAATTATCAATACTTTCAAAAGTAGTAGTTTATAGTTAATATCATTTTCAGTTAGAGTACGTAATTGTTTTAGCGTGTTTATTAATGCCTTGATTGTTCTGGGAGTTATTTTTGATTATTTGTGGGTTTTACAAATGAAGGGGACTTAATGGTATGCATATTTTCTTTAATCTGCTGGAAGTCTAATCCCTTAACTCCTGCAGTTAATGATGACTCTGTGCATACATTTAATGGCTATGCTACAAATGCTGGATTCCTAAACATGCAACTGATTATGAGAGTTCACAAGAACAAAAATCAAGGAGATTAAGACTGAAATAATGAGATTTCATTCTCCAGAATCTTCTCATAATGTTAGCTTTTCACTGATTTTTCAGTACTTCCCTGCTTGTTGTCCATTAAATCCACACATTCAGATTTATGGTCTAAATGCTGTTTATGTGCCACTTGGGGATTAACTGTAAATCACAAAAAGCCTGGGGGAAAATTCACATTTCCTTATTGCCCCCAAATCGCAGAGCAATAAAGTGTGTTAAACCACTTTCAAGGAGCAGCTACTTTTTGGCACGGCTACAAAACCACCACATACTCTGCACTGCTTTGTAAAACACAAAATTTGAAAATATGGCTAAGCAATTAAAATGCCTATTCTCAACTCAAGAGGGAAAAACTATGTTGTAAATAACATTCCACCTAAAAATCATTACTGAAGTTGCTGTGAGGATAATTTCCTTGCCGATCATGTAATTCACTTAGGTACCAACCATCAGTCTAGGCTGACCTAAAAAAAGATGGAAGGTCAGGTTAAAGTACACCTACAAGATCAAGAATTCACGTCAGGAGGCAAAATGTGCAACATTCCAACCCATTAAGCAATTTGTGAAGAAGAATTCCACGCATTAATAAAGACAATTTTTCTTATAACTAACTTTACTAAAACTGATTTTTAAAATAATTTTTCCCATCTTTTGTTTCTACATCTAAGAGTGTGGAACAGCATGTACTAATGTTAGGATATGCAATGCATGTTCAGCAAACTGAACTCACTGAACAATCCATTATTTCAATCTGACTGATGGCTGAAGATTTATTGTCAAGCTTTATCTGATTTGCATCTTATGGATGATTCAAGTAACATTCATGCCTCATAGGTGCCAGACTCTAATAACAGTGTATAATGATTTATCTTTGATATTCAATGTTACGACCATTGCCAACACCCCACCATCAATGCTTTGGGCAATGCCAATGACCAGGACCTCATTCAGAACTAGGTACATAACTAAGGGGCTAGGAGGTCAGAGGTTGGCTATCCTGTAGATAGTCATTTGCTTACATCTCAAAGACTTTCCACTTACAAGCCATGAATATGATGGAATACCATAGCTATAGATGAGATGAATACCATAGAATAGCCATGAATACCATAGATGAGAGCAGCTCCAACATTAACACATCCAGGGCAAAGCAGGCAGCTTCATTGTTTATCTATCACCACAGCTATTTATTCCCTCCACCATTGACATACCACAGTAGCAGTTTCAACGAACCACAAAATGCAATGTTATTGCTCACCTAGGCTACTCTGTCAGCACCTTCCAAACCTGTGACCTTTACCGTGAGGGACAAGAGCTTCAGGCGCATGGGAACACAACTAGCTGTTACGGGTATATTGAATTTTATGTTGAAAGTTTTTCAAAGTTGTGAATGTAAGAGACTTTCAATCTTATAGCAGTTTTGATAGCCTGGAGGATGATAAACTGATAATTTGGTTTATAATTGTCACATGTACTGAGGTACCGTGACAATTTGCCTAGGATTCTGTCCATACCGATCAATTCATTACAACTGTGCAGTACAATAATACAAGGCAAAACAATAACAGAGTGCAGAATAACATGTCACAGTACAGATAAAGTGCAGTGCAGGTAGGCAGTAAGGTGCACGGTCACAATGAGGTAGATTCTGAGATCAGAGGCCCTTCTTTGGCATACTAGGGGACCATTCAATAGTCTTCCAACAGGGGGATAGAAGCTGTTCTTGAGCCTGGTGGTATGAGCTTTCAGGCTTGAGTATCTTCTGTCCAGGCAGAGACAGGGGGGAGGATGGGATCTTTGACTATGCTGGCTGCTTTACAAATCAGTGAGAGGTGTAGTTAGAGTCTGTGGAGGGGAAGCAGATTTCCTTGATGTCCTGAGCTGTTTCCACGGCTCTGTAATTTCCTGCCATCACGGACAGAGCAGCTGCCATACCAAGCGATGCTGGATTCAGATAGGATGCTTCCTATTGTGCATCAATAATATAAAATGGTGAGCGTTATAAACAGGTTATGCCAAATTTGTTTAGCCTTCTGAGGAAGGAGAGACTCCGCTGATCACTATGGTGTCAACATGGTTGTACCAGGACAGGCTACTGGCAATGTTCATTCCTAGTGAGTTGAAATTCTCAACTCCCTTGACCTCAGGACTTTTGATGTAAGGAGCATGAGCACTGCTCCCCCTTCCTGAAGGCAACGAACAATCTCTTTTGGTTTGCTGACAGTGAAAGATTTTTGTCATAATACTACTTCATTAGGCTCTCTATCCTGTTCTCTAACTCATTATTATTTGAGATACGTCCCACAGCAAACTTATAGACAGGAGTTAGAGCAGAACATGTCCATGCAGTTGTGGGTCTATAGGAAGTGGAGTATATGACACTGAGGGTGCAGCCTTGTGTGATATTGTGGGCCAGTGTTGGGAATGATCACAGTGAAGGTATTGCTGCCTAACCTTACTGATTGCAATTTGATGGGCAGCAAGATTCATGGATCCAGTTAAAAATGGAGGCGTTGCGTCCCATGTCAAGGAGTTTGGTGATAAATTTGCTTGGAATTATAGTACTGAAGGCAGAACTGTAGTTAGTAAGCAATGGTGCAACATAGATATCTTTATCATCTAGACGCTCCGGAGATGTTTCAGTCAAATAGCACCAGTGTACATTGCTCCCTTGGCAGATATCTTCCAGAAAGCTTATGAAAATGTATTTTTTTACTTCTTTTACATCTGTTTTTCACCTTAAATGTGTTTCTGGAACTGTTAGAGTCTGTAATTTACAGTTTTAAGATAGTTTGAATGATCCAACACTTCGCTGTCTCCTAGAAGATTCTGGAAAGCGAGCACGTACTCTGACAGCCTCAATACAAAGAAACTTCGAGACAGGGTGCGAGCTGATGTTCGACTCCATTTCACCAGTTAAAGCATCCATTAATTGCTGATTAAAGCATCACGAAGATGGAGACAGCGAGGTGAACACGGAAGGAGAATGAGAGTTCAGCGTGGACTGCTTTCCCGTTGGTCACTGCTGGAGAAGGAGTCTGGGCCAGGTGGGTAGTCCTCTTTGCATTCATGTGGTGCCTTTCGATGAATGTCGGTGGTATTGTGGGATGGCATCATGGTTCTGCCTTTATGGACTGTAGGACTTTTCAGACTTATGGTTTTTATATTCTGTGTTTTAAATCACCCGTTCCTTTTCTGCTTTGTTGTGCGAGGAGAGGGTGTTTGGGGGGGTTGATGTTCCATTGTGTTCTGTTAGATTTTTTGTGTGGGGAGGGGCTGTTTTTTGGGGGGGAGTCGATGTTCCTGTTCTATTTTATGTGGCGGGAAGGTGGTTTTGGGGGCTGGTGATCAGAATACCATTCTTTTTTGTGCGGGGGGGGGGGGGTGGTACGGGTTTGATGTTCCTCTCGCAATGACTTTCATTTTCTTTCGTTGTTTTGTGGCTATCCGGAGAAGACAAATTTCAGAGTTGCGTATGGATATGTGCTTTGATAATAAATGAGCCTTTGATAAGTGTAGGGACAGGGAAATAGTGTATGTCACAGATCTGTTTCATAGACCTACAGTACTGTGCAAAATTCTTAGGCACATAGATATAACTAGGGTGCCTAATACTTTTAGACGGTCCTGAGTAATTTAATGTACTGCAACACAAAAAAAAAACAAATTTCATGACGTGAATGATGTTAAACCTGATTTTGATATGGGCCTCTATTGTGGACTAAGAGTAGGAAGGTAGCAGTGAGAGGGATTCATGGTTGGGAAAAGGGGAAGGGAACAGGAAGCACCAGACAGCCATTCTGTAATAATCAATAAGCAAATTGTTCAGACAAATAAATTCTTCTCGGTCTTCCAGCCGGATGCAGGTATTGATTTTAACTTTTGTTTTGATGGCAAACTCCACCACCTCTATCCAGGATGATACCTAGACATGTCTAGTCTGGTGGTGTATATTTATAACCTCGTCGTCTGCCTCTCCTGATTGGTTAGCCCTACCTTGTTTGCAATTGGATTCCAATTCTTACTTAGACTGAAACCTTTGTCTTTGTTAAATTCTTATTATCTCGTCTTATTTCAATGGCTTCCTCCACCAGGCAGTCCCAAAAGCCACTGGTGCAGCTCTGTGGTTTTGTGCCGTCAAAGTCAATCCTATGTCCCTTATGCGTGCAATGTTCTTCTGCCGCTGATTTCTCCACTCGACTCCGTTGCTTCTCTCCAGTCGGGGTGTTGAGCGAGGTTGAAGTCGAGAAGGACAAGAGTGGAGGAAGGGCGGGTGTTCAGCTCCATCTGCCTGCACTTGACTGGTCCTTCTCTCTCTTGCTACCTGCTATCGGAGGAAAGGGCAGGAGTTTTGGGACCCACATTGTAAGGATTGACCGGCGAGGCTGTGGACTCATTTTGGGGGACATCGAGGTTCATGCTGCACATGCTTCTGGATTCCGGTTACTCTTTTTTTTTGATGTTTTTGAGTGGTTTGATCGAAGCGGACTGGTGTGCTTCGTAAAGAGTGGCCTGCAGCGGGCTAGCAGCAAGGCACTGGACTGAACTAAACTGAGTACAACCGGGCTCCTGGTTTGATGTTTCATATTCCATGTGTTGTTCACTCGGTGTTCGCTGTTTGGGCAATTTGTTCCTCGTATCGCGCGTTGGCTATGTGGCGTTTTCCTGTACAGTTTCCACAGTTTGCTTGTTTCGCACCTGCCTGCGGGAGGACAAACCTCAGAACTCTATTCTTTATACATACTTTGATGATAAATGTACTTTGAATTTAGCGTTTGCAGGGAATGGTACGAGAAACAAAAAGAAAATCTAGCGAGCAGTAGTTCTGTGGGCGAATACTCTTTGTTGAAGAGAGAGAGGTCAGAGGAGAATGGCCAGCCTGGTTCAAACTGACAGGAAGGTGACAGGAACTCACATAACCATGCATTGGGCCAGTGGGGTGCAGAAGAGCATCTCTGAAGATACAACATGTTGAACCTTGAAGTGGTTGGGCTGAAGCAGCAGAAGACCACAACCATACGCTCAGTGGCCACTTTATTAGGTACAGAAGGTATCTAATAAAGTGGCCTCTGAGGGTATATACACAGCCTGACAGAAAGTATTATGTGTACAAACCCTGGTTTCTTTCATTCCCCCACTAATGTGCTTTACACAACATTTATTACTGTAGTAATATGGCCAAGGTACAATAATATAGATCTTAGAATTCTCAATTCAGTAGTTCAAACTATCAAATGTGGCAGCAGAGACCTCAGTAATTGTACCGTTCTCTCACTTTATAGTTTTTAGAAATTGCTGGGCAATTCAATAAAACATTCTTTCCTTGAGTTTTATGTGGAAGAATGTTTTGTACCATGGATAAATAGCCAGCTCCAGTTGTGAACAATCCAAAAAAAGCATTTGCTTAAAAATCTCCCCATCATGACACACAATCTGCTGAATAGAATGTTACAACGTTCAAACTCCAGCCTAGCGTTTTAATTATCACTTTTGTCCTAGATGTACCACAAAACTGACAGACATTTTCACTGCAATTAGATTAATTACTACTTATCCAAGCTCTTGGTTTTTTCTCATTCACTAAGCTGCTATTCTTCCGCTCACGGAGTTCTGCTGAAGATTAAGTTGTACTTAAAATATTCCTTTCATTATGAACCTAATGCAGATTTAAAAGTTATCTTGTCAAAATACACAGACTATTTCAAAGTGGCATCATCAGATGCAAGACTGAATTAAGACAGGAAGCATGGCCTTCATATCAACCACTGCTCAGTAGAGGACTGATTACAACACAGAGTCGATCTAGTTTCTTTCCCCCTTCCTTTCCAGTCATGATGAAGGGTCTCAGCCCAAAACATCGACTGCTTATTCCTCTCCATACAGGCTGCCTAACCTGCTGAGTTCCTCCAGTATCTTGTATGTTCAGCCCTGGATTTCCAACGTCTGCAGAATCTCTTGTATTTAAGAATTGTTCAATGTAACCACTGACAAAGAAAAGACAGCGGCAAAAATCTCAGTACATATAATCCTTTCCAAAAAATCTGCCTGGCAGTTCTTGTTAGGAAAAAAGATCAGTGGGATATATCCCAGATTGATCAACTGCTTCTCCCCCTCCATCACCCTCAGAATAGGTGCCTCCCACAGCTCTCCCACCCCCACCCCCAGTGCTGTGCGCTGAGCCCATGCTGTACACTCTGCTCACACGAATCCACGGCCAAACACCCAAGTAATCACATTGCCAAGTTTGCCGATGACACGACAGTGATGGGACTCATGATGAGATGCCTTACAGACAGGAGTGGGAGGCCTGGGGCCAGGCAAATCAAATCTTCTTTAATGACAACAAGGAGATGGTTATCAACTTAAGGAAAACTCACACGACTCACCCCACCCCCCCCCCCCCCCATATTGGCAGCGCAGCAGTGGAAACTGCGTGCAGTTTCAAACTCCTGCGAGTGCACATCTCACACAACCTCTCACGGTCCCAGAATACATTCTACACACCAAGACAGCTCACCAACGCTTCTTTCTGAGGAGGCTGAAGAGAGCTGGACTTTGCACATCTATATTCACATCATTCCACAGATGTGCAGTGGACAGCATCCCAACAGCTGCAACACTGCGTGGCAAGGAAACGCCACTGCGGCAGACAGGAAGGCTCTGCAACGGGTAGTCAAAACGGCCCAATGATACAGCGGTACCAGCCTACCCATCATCAAGGACCTATATACAGAAAGGTGCCCAGAAAGGGTCAGTAACATCATGAAGGATCCCACCCACCCTGCTCATGGACTACTTGTCCCACTCCCATCAGGGAGGAGGCTGCGCAGTATGCGTGTCAGGACCACCAGACTCAAAAGGTTGGTCAACTCCTCCACCCACTAATGGGTAAGAAATAGGAGGAGATCCTGAAGAGAGAATATAGGGAGTTAAGTAGAAATAAAAAGCAGCACCTTCAAGACAGTCATCTCTGGATTTCTGCCTATGCCATATGCCAGTAAGGGTAAGAATTAGCTGATTTGGCATATGAATGCATGGCTGAAGAACTGGTGCAGGGGGCAGGGATTCAGATTTCTGGATCATTGCAATCTCTGTGCAATATGACCTATACAATAGGACAGGTTACACCTGAAGCAGAAGATGACCAATATCCTTGCTGGCAGTTTTGCTAGAGCTTTTGGGGAGGGTTTAAACCAATTTGGTAGGAGAATGGGAACCAGAGTGATAGGGCCGAGGATAGGGCAGTTGGTCTACAACTAGATGCAGTATATGGTCCATGCAGTATTAGGAAGAAGAACAAGCAGATGATAGGGCAAATTTGCTGTCAGTGGGATGAGGTAAAGTGTAAATGGAGGCCAAAATCTATAAGTGTGCCAAATACAGGAGTGAAGGTGTTACATTTGAATGCACACAGTATGTGGAAAAGGTAAGTGATCTTATAGCGCAGAGTGATGTTGTGGGCATCACTGAGTCGTGGCTGAAAAGAGTATCACAGTTAGGAGCTTAATATTCAAGGATGCACATTGTATTGAAGTGATAGGCAGTAGGCGGATAGGGTGGAATGGCTTTAGAAAGAAGTGACACAGGATCAGAAGATGTAGACCCTTTGTGGGTAGAGTTAAGAAACTTCAGGGGTAAAATGATCTTGATGAAAGTTATATACAGGCATCTGAACGGTAGCTAGGATGTGGGCTACAGGTTACAATGGAGATAGAAAAGGCATGCAAAAAGGGCAAAGTTACAATGATCATGGGGAATTTCAAACAGCAGGTAGATTGGGAAAATCAGTTTTGTGCTGGATCCCAAACTCCTAACTACGATAACTATAAGAGGGGATTTGTAGATCTCCTCCGAGATGGCTTTTTAGAGCTACTTGTGGTTGACCCCGCTGGGGGAACAGCAATTGGTGTTAACCAATGAACCAGATTTGATTAGGGAGTTAAGGTACAGGAACCCTCAGGAGGCAGTGATCATAATATGACTGAATTCACCCTGCAATATTAGAAGGGAAAGCTAATATTGGATGTACAGCAATCTCAAAAATGACAATAAATTTCTATTCTATCCTTTCAGTGTTAAAAATCAATTTATTATCAAACTACATAGGTCACCATATACAAACACAGTAAATCAAGAAATGTAACAGAATCAATGAAAGAATCCATCCAAAAGGGTGGGCAAACAACCAGTGTGCAAAAGACAACAAACTGTGCAAAAGCAAAAGAAAACCAGAAATAATAATAAATTAATAAGTATGCAATAAATTTTGAAAATATGAAGAGTCCTTGAAAGTGAGTTCACAGGTTGTGGGAACAGTTCAGTGATGGGGCAAGTGAAGGTGAGTAAAGATATTCCCACAGGTTCAAGAGCCTGATTGTTGAGGGGGAAATAACTGTTGCTGAATTTGGTGGTGTGGGTCCAGAGGCTCCAGTACTTCCTTCCTCATGTCCTGGGTTGTGAGGTTCCCTGATGATGGATGCTGCTTTCATGCAGCAGCGCTTGATGTACCGTAGATGTGTTCAATGGTGTGGAAGGCTTTAACCTTGATGGATTGGGCCGTATCCATTACTTTTTGTAGGATTTTTCATTCAAGAGCATTGGTGTTTCCGCACCAGGCCGTGATACAACCAGTCAATATACTCTTCACCACACATCTATAGAAGTTTGTCAAAGCTTTAGACATTATGCCAAGTCTTCATAAACATCTAACGAAGCAGAGGCACTGCTGTGCATTCTTCGTAAAGGCACTTACATGCTGGACTCAAATGATAACACGTTCTGAAATGATAACAGAGGAATTTAAATTTGCTGACCCTCTCTGCCTCTGATCCCCCGATGAGGTTTGGTTCTTGGACCTCTACTTTCCTCCTCCTGAAATCAATAATCAGTTCCATAATCTTGCTGACATTGAGTGAGAGTTTGTCGTTGTGACATCACTCTGCCAGATTTTCAGTCTCTTTTCTACATGCTGATTCATCACCACCTTGATTCGGCCAATGACAGTAGTGTCATCAACAAACCAAAATATGGCATATAGCCTTTTGGTACACCTGTGTATTACAGTGGAATAAAAGGGAATTACAGAGGAATGAGAGAGGAGCTGGCCACCATTGAATGAAAGGGGACACCAACAGTGATGATGGCAGAACAGCAGTGGCTACAGTTTCTGGGAGCAACTTGGAAGGCACAGAAAAGATACATCCCAAAGGTGATGAAGCAACTATGGCTGATAAGGGAATTCAAAGACTGCATTAAAGAAAAGAGAGGGTATATAATATAGCAAAAATGATTGGGAAGGTAAACCAACAGAAGGGAAGTGCATAGTTATACACTTTGGTAGAAGGAATAAAGATGGGGATATTGGGGAGAGTCCAGAGGAGGCTCACGAGAATGATCCCAAGAATGAGAAGGTTAACATACGTGGTGCATTTAATGGCAGTGCACCTGTACCTGCTGGAATTAAGAATGGAAGGGGGAAATCTAATTTAAATCTGTCAAATATTGAACATCTAGATAGATTAGCTGTGGAGAGGGTGCTTCCTATAGTGGGCGAGTCTAGGACTAGAGGGCACAACCTCAGAATAGAGGGACATCCATTTAGAACAAAGGTGGGGTAAAAATGTCTTCAGCCAGAGTGTGGGGAATCTGTGGAATTCATTGCCACAGACGCTGTGCAGGCCACTACAGTGGGTATACATAAGGTGGGGGTTGATAATGTTTTATTTTAATCAGGGCATCAAAGGTTACGGGAGAGAAGGCAGGAAAATGAGGTGGAGAGGAATAATAAATCAGCCATCATGGAATTTTAGCACAGACTTGATAGGCTGAATGGCCTAATTCTGCTCCTATATCTTATGGACTAACTCCACCATTACTTTATTATTACCTGTCAGTCACCTTATGTACAGTCTAGGACCATTTTATGGCTACGCAATCAATCTATGTACATAAGCTATTTTATGTATTATTATTTATTGTGTTTTTTTCTTATTATTGTGTTCTTTTTCTTTTGTTGTTTTAAGCTGCACCGGATCTGGAGTAACAATTATTTTGTTCTCCTTTACACTTGTGTACAGGAAATGTCATTAAACAACCTTAAATGAGAACTTAAACTTAATATGATTCCTCAGAACTTACATTTATATATCACCTCTAATACAGCAAAATATCCCCTGCACAGCCATTGGTAAAGACATTTTTCCATAAATTCACATAAGAAAAGCTGAGACAACTAAACATGTATATTTTAAAGAAGGATCTAAAAGGATAATGGAATGGTAGGAAGATGTAGGGAAGAAATTCCAAAGCCTAGCACTATTGCAGCTAAAACCACGACTACCAGTGGTGCACGATGAAAAGCAGATGATTTAGAAGCCAGAGGAGCATGGATGATCAGAAGCTCTATGCGATTACCAAGCCAGGGAGGGCTGAATCCACATTGGATAGGCTTCAAGCAAGTGTGAAAGTGTTAACATGTAGCTTAACTAGCAGAAAACGTCAATCAGCAGATACAGGGTGATGAGTGAACAGAAAATTTGATGTTAGGAAATGAACTGCTAGCTTTGAATGACCTCAAGTTAACAAAGAGCAAGACAGATCAAGTGGTTGAGTGGTGTCACAAGAATGTTACACTCATCAGCAAGACCAAGGAATTGATCGTGGACTTCAGGAAGGGAGAGAAAATACACCCATTCTCATTGAGAAGTCTTTGGTGGAAATGGAAAGTTCCTCAGTATCAACATCCCAGAGGTTCTATCCTGGGGCCAGTAAGTTGATGCATTCACAAAGGCAGCACACCAGTGGCTACAGTTCATTCGGAGTTTGAGGAGACTCTGTCACCAGACACTCTAACAAATTTCTACAGATTCCACAGTGAAGTAATCTGCCTGGTTGCATCAGCCCTTGGTGTGAATGCACAGGATTATAAGAAGTTGTAGTGGGATGTAGACTCAGCCAGCAGCATCATGGGCCCAAGTCCCCCAAAAACATCTTCAGCAGGCAGTGCTTAAGAAGGCTGCAGTCACCACCTGGGACATGCCCGCTTCACATTACTACCATCAGTGAGGAGGTACAGGAGCATAAAGACCCACACTAAACATCTTAGGAATGGCTTCTTCCCCTCTGCCACAAGATTTCTGAATGATCCATGTACAGTGGCTCATTTTTTTATTGAAACTTCTATCAACCTTCCTGGTCCATTTTAGCCAATGTTTTTCATTAGCCACTGTAAATGATGTTATCGAAGCCTCAGAAACTAGTTTTAGGCCCAGGTTTTTCATTCTTAAGTTGAATTTTAAATTCTATCACACTGATCCCCCTCCCTATTTAATTGCCAGGGAATCTTTTACCTGTCACATTACACATTAGCAGATGAAGTACACCCAGCTCTCCAGTTGTTTCTTCAATATATTGTTCTAAAAATCCATCCTGAGTACTCAAGGCTACTTCTGTTAAGTTGATTTGTCCTGTATATACAATGATACAGTATAGTCACTCATTATTACTGCAGTACCTTTGATACCATCTCCCGTTACTTACACTTTGTTTTGGAGTATAGCAACTGTTAGACTGTCTATATACTACTCCAATCAATGACTTCTTATTTCTCATCTCCATCCAAGCTCTCATGATTGGAACCAATATCTTCCCACACCATATGGTAAATTAATTTTTAAAAGAGCAATCCCACTTTTTTTTACTTTCTACCTATCCACCTGAAATGCTAAGTACTCCTGAATAGTCAATTCACAGTCATACAACAGGTTTGGCCTTCATTATTATATCCATTGACTTCTATATGTGCAAAATAAACTTAAATTAGTGAGGTGGCATGTTTCACAGATGATGAAATAGTGGTATTATAATTTACAGTGCTAGAGTTGTTCTTTTGAGAGAGTGGTAATGAAAGCAGATTCAAAGAATGAGTGGAAGTCCGCATACACAATAGAATGCATCAGCTTAAAAGGAACCCTGATAAGGCATTTGATTGGGTACAAGATGGAGGGAAGTGGAGATGGAGCTCATGGCCAAGATCAACTTGGGAAGGGCAGAAGGTAAGTAGGTTAAAAAATTAGATGAGATGTGGGGTGCATGGTCTCAGGGGGCCTCAACCCTGATCTTGGGGCAAAGTAAGGCTTAGGAAGCAGGATGGTTATCAGAAGTAACAGTAGTAGCAGCCAAATCAGATCATAGCGAGAAATAAGTGAATATGTACTTTTTATTAATGGAGACAAGATGAAATAATCTTATCCTATTGATCATGTGGATAGTCAGAGGCTTTTTCCCAGGGCTGAAATGGTTGCCAAAAGAGGACACAGGTTTAAGGTGCTGGGGAGTTGGTTCAGAGATGTCAGGGGTAAGTTTTTTTTTACTCAGAGAGTGGTGAGTGCGTGGAATGGGCTGCCGGCAACGGTGGTGGAGGCGGATACGATAGGGTCTTTTATGAGACTTTTGGATAGGTACATGGAGCTTAGAAAAATAGAGGGCTATAGCTAAGTTTAGTAATTTCGGTACAACTTTGTGGGCCGAAGGGCCTGTATTGTGCTTTAGGTTTTCTATGTTTCTATGAATATCAACTCTACTTTACTTGGACTTAATGGAGTGGAAATGAGGTCTGTACTGAGGGATCAATCAGGATTCTGGTTTGGCCAGTGCATGTCAGTAAACTCAGGCATGAAGGATGGATTTAAAAGGTAGTTTCAGTCACTGAGCAGAGAAGAAGAGATAAAAGAAAGAGGGGCGTAAGTGTACCAACATCACCTACTTAGGTTTCCTTACCTTGCACATCCAGGATTGCTGTGTCTGGTGCCATTTCCACAGCTTTCCCGTTTTACATCACCATTTTTTTGAAAGAATGCTTGTTCCTTTCCCAAGACTAATTAAATAAACATTTTCCTAAAGTGATCCCATTTGGAAAAGAATAATCTGAAGGCAAGTAAAATGTGTTTCATTCCATATATGGACATTACAGAATTTATATCCATTGAGCAGGTTCATGACTCTCATATTTATCCTTACTTGATGAAGTGCTGGGAACACATCTCCCTCCAATGACTTATTTCACAAAAATAGAGCAAAATGCAGGCATAGGCAGTTACTACTTTCATCTCTGGCTATGCCTTCAGAAATGAGAAATTGGAAAACAAAATCCTATAATGTTCATTTATTGCTGAGATGAGCCAGACAATTTAACCAAGAGCTTTTCTACAGTATCCTATGAGAAGCAAAGCACCGAGTCTGTCTTCTATTAATCATCAATTGTTAATCTATCTCAATGTTAATAATAATCATTTAAAATTAATTAGGGAAGGAGGGGTGACGGAGCACCAGAGAATTAGAGTTTAAAACAGCACTTGGGGATCTATCAGCTATATTATCTAAAACAATGTTCAAGATTTTTTGTATCAAAGCGAAATGGAAAACTATACACTTGTGGCTTTTCAAAGCTCCTGTTATTTTGAAAGTATAAGATGCCCTTTTATCTCCAACCTGATATCAAAATTGGAAATATCATTGATAGCAATGTGATAAAATGAATAGGGAAAGCAAGTGATTTCATGAATCATGAAAATTCAATTTAACTCTGATATGCAAAGAAACATTGATGGATTCTGCAATTAAACACATCTTCCATCCCTTGTGTCTCGGTGGGGTGGGGAGAAAGAGGTTAAATAAAAGTCCTCAACTATTCTTGCACCAACAGAAAAAGTGCATTAAAGGCGGTCTATTACAAAATTCCGCTTGTTATTTCATAAGTATTGGAGCCCTCTTGTTATTCCTCATAAGGCTGGTGTTTAGAGTGGCATTGCTTGAATAATAAATGCCAGCTCAGGAATTCCACACCTTTTTTCCCCCAAATACTGTCATTGGACCTCATGTTGAATTGAATAGACAGTTAAAGCTTCACCTTGATTCCATAACCCCCAAAAAAGAGAAGCTGTCAACTCTCTCAAACCAGCTTTGAGGTGTTAAAGTTCTAAAGGGATTTCAACTCCCAAACCTCTCAGTCAGAGGGTTGTCAACAAGCAGAACTGGTTACGGTTGCTTGGCCAAGGTACATGGTAATATCTTGTAACACAACATCCCAAATTTCTTTCATTGTAATGTTCTGAGGCTCTAATTCCATGAGATGAGCCATGAAGTCTCGGCTCAAAGTATTGAAATTAACTTTCTGCAATTCTTACGGTTCTCCTATGTGCATGTGTTTTAGGAAAGTGTCTTACACCAGTACCTGCTTCTTCAAAGGCATTCAATTACTTATTTAGAACAGAAATCTAAATTCTATAGTGAAAATCAAAAACTACATTTCCCACCAAGACACATCACAAAGGGGTTATCAATAGCAGGAATCACTAGTCGTTTAGCTAAACTGATCCCATTGTCACAAATCCAACAGTAATAGAAAGAAGAAATGTCTCCCACTTTAAAGGCAAGACTGAATGAGAAACTGGGGCATCTCTTAAATGTGAGTGAGGAGGAAAATGCTACAATATGTACTCTTATCCTTGCCAAGCATCATGGAGCATGATTTTAAAAGAATAGGTTTATTTTATCACCACTCTCCACACACCAAATGCCATTTCATTTGTCTATCTTTCTTCCAATAATGAGATAGGTCAGTGCAGTAACAGAATTTGTTCCACCGCATCACTGAACACACTATTCGCAAGTGAATATGGAACAAACTCATTTCTGCTGGGCCATCTAAACCATGTTTATTCCCACTGACAACAGTCAAAGTAACAATACAGATATAGGTCCAGCCTACCTTACTAATGCTTGATCTAGGTACAGCCCATACATACAAACAAGCATTTGGGACAGGTAATTAGTTGGAGGGGTGGAAATACCTCTCTAGCAGAGTGTAAGGCACCTTTCCCTCTGCCAGCCTCCTGGTCACCCTTGGGCAAGGTATAGCACCTGCTTAGCCCCCTCGATCAGGGTAACGAGACACCATGGGAGCACATGATGGATGGTCGTCTGAGCAGCTGGTTCATATTACAGGTCCTGGTTATGCGACCATTGACACGAGGCAGGAAATCTCTGAAGAGTACTGACAATGGGTGGGGTCACCCATCTTGTAAAGACACTGCCCAGAAGAAGGCAATGGCAAACCACTTCTGTAAAAAGTTTAACCAAGAACGATCATAGTCATGGACAATGATCCCTCTAATTTTTAGTTGTCAATGTGCGCAAAAATCTTATGTCGTGCAAATATTTTTCCTGTGACAAAAGTATATGTGCACTGAATGCACACATGGCAGAGTTTATGTAGGTTTACAAAATATTTGACATAAAACTGCACAGAATAACAACAAAATAACATACATATTTAAGTCACTCAGTTATTTTTTCTCTCTCCTGTCTTTGGCATTTACCCATTCTTTGTAAACTCTATCTAGACTAATAGAACTTCAATCCAATTGATAGCTTTTGATCCTTATTAACATATCCAAATGACATTCATCTAAACGGTTTCTCAGCTTGTTTTTGAGTTGATTCATTAGGCTAAAACCTCCCCACAGTCCGCATTAGACACAAGAAAGGTTCCCCCAATGTCCATCAACTGTGCAAGGTCACAAAAACTGTTCAATTTGAAGTACAAATGCCACCATTTGAATAAAGTTTGAAATCAGTTTGGACTTAATTTTTTCTTGCATGGAAAATTTTAAATCATTAAACCGTCTAACTATTATAGTATTTTCAGCTAGAAAATCATGATATTTTAGACATAAGGCATTAACTTGTTCATTGCCAAATGTGAAGTTTACGATATGAACACTGTCCGCCAAAGATGGCTGCCGCTGTGATGCAGCTGTACAAACCAGAACAGGAAAGGTGAGGTGATGTAAATTTGTGACGTGCATTACGGTATTTGAAAAACCGAATAACTAGTTAACAGAAACATTTGGCTAAAAGACTATTTTCAATAGGTATAATTATTAATTACTACATTATTTTAGGTAACTAACCTCTTGTGTGCACATTAATTTCCTTTGTGCACTGGTTGAAAAACGTGTGTGCACGCGCACATGCTTACAGCTTAGAGGGAACATAGATCATGGACCATGATTGCCTACATCAGACAACACAGCTGATGATAATGATATGGATTTGCTGACTGCTATAGAGCTGCTGGCATCTTCTGCCACATTGGAACTTGGTTCGTGGCCACATATCGGACTAGAAAATGGTTCACATTACAAGCAATTCAACGAACCAGCTGTAATCTGGGGACAACCTGTGCCTACGACCCAAAATACAGGTCACTAATTCTCATCCACTCCAGTCACAAAATGATTGCAAACACATTGTATTGAATTTACCATAAAGTTTTCGGAATAACTTGCACAAAGTTTTTTCGCATGCCCTGTAAATAAGTGAAATAACCTGCACACGAGTATGTAAAAAACATGCAAATTCTGCGAACCTTGCAGAGATCCCAGGTGCACTTGCTCAGATTCTGCAATTCTAATTACTGTAGGGTACTTGTGGAAACTAGTGAATATGTGATTTAAACAGTCCTTTTATAAGTTCTAGAAATATTCACAGAGACCACTCCTCCCACCACCCCACTTCTAACAAGGACTTTTACATACAAGTATGCAAAAAACTAATTAATGTCAAAGTTAAAATATAGATGCAGCAGATTATCAATCCGCATAATTTGGAATTATTCAGTATTCAGATTCTACTGCATCTACATGCTTAAAAATAGTCACCATTCTTAACAGTGCATGCTTTTAAATATAATAGATAGAATTCTAAATACTATTTGTATGCAATACTGTGCTTTCCATTCAAACATATTGTATTGTGCACAAACCATTTTAAAATCATCTATTGCATTTACCCAAATACAGTACATAGGGATCCATAATACCAATTCAAAATAGAAAGTGGGTCCCATCTGTTATGTGCAAATAGAGCATAAAAAAGATTTTAGTGGAGTCAAAGCAAGTTAGTGATAATTTCTTGGAGAAAACTGGACCCATCGGGGACTGAACCAGGTACATCCAAGAACAATCCACCTCAGAAAGCCTATCTTTTGTCTAATGACATCACTAGTTACACGCCACACACATTTCCTCGTTGACTGGGAGAAAGGCTTTTGTGTGGCTTCTCTTCCCTTCACTGATCATCACAATGTTCAGGTCATTGTGGATCAATGGAAAGATCTTCCTAATGGTGAACATAATGTTTCTGGGAAGCATGCAGGGAGCCTTCCTCCTGAGGGAGAATGACCTGGCAGACGTTTCTCACAGCCTGCACTGCTCCAAGCCACAGATCCAGTGGCACTAATGCTACTCTTTACTTCCCCAACTCCGCACCTCCTCCCTTCCTCTCCCTCAAACTCAAGCAGCCTGAATTTATTGCTGGTTGTGGCATTGACTATTCTGCCTCAATGACAAAATGGTAGTGTGTTGCTATGATGAGATCCACACAAGCTCTAGAAGGATTGTGAAAATGCCATTGGTCTTCTGAAAACATAGAAGAGTACAGCGCAGTACAGACCCTTTGGCCCAGGATTGTGTTGACCTGCTGTATATATACCTACTCCGTGATCAATCTAATCTTTCCCTTCTACACAACCCAAAACTTTCCACTTTTCTTTCATCCATGCCTGCATCAGTCCAGGGACACCCTGTCATACCTGCAGTTAGCCGTAGAAACTTTGCTCCTGCATGCAGTATGCCGCATCATTCAGTCAAATGAAGACAATAGATGATGCTGAGGGACAGCAGCAGCAGAAACTAAGGGATATGAAGAGCAGAGTGAAGAAGGGTGGAAGTAAGAGGGGCAGGAGGAACAGGAAAGGGAAGTCCCATCTGCACAACACCAGCTTCTGCTCTCGGTAAAACAGAGGAGAGCCACATGGGCTATAAGAGACACCTTGATAGTGAGAGGCATTTCCCAAGGGGTATGTTGAACGCTAGACTCCAGTTCAGACAAAGTGATTATCTCAATACTCAATATTAAATACCAATATAAATTGCCAGTAGTCAGGCAAGAGTACTCAGATATTCACATAATAATTTGTCGAATCCTTCTTGGCAGCACCGGCCTACAATGATCATAATGCATTGATGAATGAATCTCTGATCCACCTACTGAAATGATTTGATGCAACTATTTACAGGTGTAAGGAAAGAGTTTAGTATCATTCCTCCCTGATATATGCTAAAATAAAATGGAAGTCTGAAAGACAAAGTGGTGTTGGCTTGGAATGGGATTGTTTTGAGAAAGTACAAGAGAAGCAGTCCACAGCAATGTTTTGAGAAAATCAATGAGTACAAGTCTGCAGCTATAATATTGGTGGAAAACACGTCTTTCTGGACTGAAGGTCGTAAGACATGGGGGGTGGGGGAGATGCAACTGGCACCACCAAGGGATGGGAAAGTACTAGTGTAAGGGGTTTTCAAGGGTTTGAAAAGGGGAACTTTCTTTGTGGAGGAGGAAGAGTTGGGTCCTAGGCTAGCTCACAACGGGTGCCAGTGTTAAGACAGGGAATAGTACATTGAGTCAAAGAGTTGGAGAGAGGAAACAGGCTGTGTGAAAGATCGCTGGGTTTATGACTCCCCTCCAATATTGCAGAGATCAGCCTGTTTAATACATGACAAGTATTATTTTGATTTCTGTACTGCTACTACTATAGATATCTGCTTTACTTTCTCTATTGCATTTGTGCTATTTCTAATGAAGTGTTTTCTTGTCGTCTCCTTTGTTTGCAGATGCATATCAAAATACCCTGAACTGAATAAGAACACATAACAAATTTTAAAATAATTTTTTCCATTACAACAGGGTGCACAGCTTATGAGGACATAAAACCCATTTCTCTATTGCTCAGTTGAATGGGTTCCTGCTGTGTCCCGGGATTCTTCCAATGGTGTCCCAGTACATAGAACCTCCATCTCCAGAATTTCCCTCTCCAATGAGAATTCCAGGTCTCGCACTAGGGTCTTGTGTGGCCTCAGTCTCCATCATGTCTGCCTTAATATACAGTATGTTGCTGATGTTTGGTTCATAAGGAAAACAATCCCTTAATTACCAATTCCCTTCTCCAACACAAGTGCATTGAAGTACTTGCAAATCATTAGGACCCATGTATGTCCTGTTCTAATGCATGTTTTTGATTCCAGACTACCATTGTGCTGTTTCTAGCATATTTCTGGTCAATGTTCCTGTCTTCTGCATTGACCCACACCACCAGCTTCACGAGCAGTTATTACCCTTCAACCATCAGGCCCTTGAACCAGAGTAGATAACTTCACTATGAATTGAAACCTATGGACTCACTTTTAAGTTCTCTTCATCTCATGTTCTTGACATTTATTGCATAATGATTTATTATTATTAATATTTCTCTCTTCTGTATTTACACATTCTGTTTTGCATATTGCATGTTGGTTGTTTGTTCACCCTGTTGATCTTGACCTTTCATTGATTCTATTGTATTTCTTGGAGTTACTGTGCATGCCCACAAGAAAACAAATCTTGGGGTTGTATATGGTGACGTATATGCACTTTGATAATAAATTTACTTTGAACTTTGATCTGTCTATACGTTAGTACGACACAGAGTATTGTTTAGCCCACCATTTAAAGAATGAAATCTAATGAAGCATTGGTAATTTGGATTGTAGTAATTCAGAGTGGAGTCCTTTAACTTTATGTGCATTGATGATGCTGAATTACTGCCAAAGCATCCACAAACATCTCACACACAAGTGAGAAATCAGGCATGATAAACTGTGACACCTCCCTACCACTCCTCCTTAAACTCAAGCAGTCTGAATTTTAATTTTGACTCTGGCACAGTCTGTTCTTCGTCAAGATTAATAACAATCAAAATTTCATTGCATACAATTCTTTCACATCATTTCATAGTAAGTATGGTGTTGCAGAATTTCTCATCTAATGGTCATTTGTCTTATTTAGACACATTTCTAAGAAATGACCAACATTAATACTATGCTGCAAATTAAATCACACCTTATTATTAAGATAAGGAAGGGAAATGACATACCTGATACTTTTGATGAAGTTCCCAGTTTCCTTGTTGCTCATGGTCATCATTAACCTACTATTTTCCAAGAAATGGCACAGCCAGTGAGGCTAATCAACTATTTTTTAATATTAGATGACAAACGTGGTGTGGACCACATGTAATGGATAAGTCTGATTTTTGCATGATGCTGAACTGTCATTTTACTCACAACACTGTAGGAGATGTCTATTTCATGCAGGTGAAAGTAAATCACAGGAGACTCAAATTTGGCCAAAGTCTTCAAGATGGATTGTAAGGTCAGATTAACTGCAGTCAAGACCATAACTATCGTTGGAATCTGGCCCAGTTTGAAAAACATGGGGAATGCTTACCTTCAAGCTGTTGAGTGATTTTTGGGCCAAACAGTTTTATGTTTCAAATAGAGATGTTCACTGCTATACAGGGGCTTTGTTACCTGTCTTCAACAACATGAGACGACCCACTCCACTGCAAAGCTCACGTATCCTTCTTATTGCACTTGTTATTGTGAAGCTGCACACATCTGAATATAAACCCAAGGACACAGCTCTACTTAAAGTCATTCTATATTGGGAGATGTGGTAATGAACAGTACATCTTAATAATGTCATTAGTAATTTCACTTGATACCAAGATGGATCAACCCATTTTAAGTAATTGCTACTCCAAACATTATCTCTAAACATATGTGAGAACAGTTGGGAGATTTGCAAAATGAATCAGAGGAGATGGCAAATCATAAACAAAGAGAGATTCTGCGGATGCTTTGCTCCATAGATGCTGCCTGACTTTTTGAGTTCCTTCACCATTTTGTACATATTGCTTGGAAGAGAGTGCATTGTCCCCAAGCTAAAACACCATCAATACATAACACTTGGGCAAGGTTTCAGAAACAAAAGGAAGGGCTTATTAGTTTCAAATGAAATTTATCAAAATTAAAAAGCAAAACAAAGAACATGTGGCAAGATTAATAAGTCATCAGAGATGGCCCTCACCTGTGATGTTGTCTTCTCCATTGGTAGGCAATTCCTTTATTGTTGTATCTGATAATTGCTGTGGCAGTCCTCAATAAAGTCTTAAATACTAGATATCACATGGAGCTTTAACCTCTTTCCTCCAGTATACCTGGCCACCTGTTTCATTTTATCAACTCAACCTTGTCACAAAAAGTGCTGCACATTTTTATCATATGTTCTTCCTTGCACCTTTGTTCATGCATCAGATGATCTATCAATAATTCAACTCCTTCTGCCGATCTTCTACCACTATCAAGTGCATCTTTGTTTAAAGATCTCAAAGAGATTAGTGTTATTTGTCACATGTACATGAAAATAGCGATACCATATAGTGAATTGCAACAATTGTGTTATCGCTTGCGATGTGCTGGGGGAAGCCCGTAAGTGTCCAGCACCAATGTAAAATGCCCATAACTCACTAACACTAACCGTATGTTTTTGGAATAAGGGAGGAAGTCCAAGCAGTCATGGTGAGAACATACAAACTCTTTACAGATAATGGTGGGAATTGAACTGTGATCTGTGACCACTGGCACCATAAAATGATTGCGCTACCCCTTACCCAAACATGCCCTATTATCATGCTTTCAAATTATGCTAACGATCATTATGATACTTCAAACAAATAAAGCTCTAAACTCATTATAACCATATAACAATTACAGCACGGAAACAGGCCATCTCGGCCCTTCTAGTCCTGTATTACTTTATTTTATTACCAAGAATAACATGGGGTCACTCTAATAGGACTTTGAAGATTTGCACCTAGATGATGACTCGTAGTAAAATGCTTATTTTAATAATGTCCAGGTTTTAATGACTTTTTTTTTATAAGTTGTTTCCAAAACAAACTTGCCTTACAGAATATCAGAAATTTGAGGTAGTGGAAAATTTAGAGCGTCAGTGATTTAAATACAATGCAGATTTCAAATGACAAACTATTGACAGTAGTACAGGACTACATGCACAGGTTTGATGGCTCACCTTGCAGCTGAGAGAACAGCAAAACTCACCTGTTTGCCATCCAATGTGTACAACTTCTTCACTACCCCCGTCTCCAGCTTAATGGCCTCAGTGATGTCGGTAAGGACTTGCTCAAAGGAGTGTGCCGTTTTCTTGTTGAGCAGGACTCTTACCGCTTTGCGTGGCTTGACTCCACTCCGTATAACAGTCACCAGCTTAGGGCGGACAAAATCCTTGGTCTCTTTGACTTCAGTCATGTGCTTGGCACTGGCCAGAGACTGAGGCACTTTCTGGGTACCACAGGCTTTGACATTCACAGACCAATTGGGATTCACATTCTTAGTGTAATCCACTTTTTTAAAGATGTCATGTGATGAGCAAACATAGCTCTCCCCTAAAGAGAAGAGAAAGAAAATACAGGGTATCATTTGACACTGAAATAAAGACAGAAAGGGATGCTTTCACTTTTTTTTAGTATTGATGTACAGTTTAGATACCTGATATGACTACTCTGGATGTTTACTAAGGCTAAACAGTCAATATAGCTGTATATAAATTAACTTAATAGCCAGCAATACACTGAATGAATTAGATGAATTCCAAAAAGTGACAAATCCACAAATTTGTAGTGGATATACCTTCTTATAGGGTAACACAGATTGAGGACATAACCTGTAAATGATTTCTGGCAGCAGGGACAGTAGCTGGCATATACTTGGCAATACCTCAAACCCACAATAGAAATAAGTATGGTAGCTTGAATTGTAAATTGTAATATAAAATGAAATTTCTTGATCAAACTTTCCATTAGCCTAGCAAAATCAAGTCAACCCAACGTATATATAAATCCAAGTTAACCCATTAATGACAAAGAATCTGGCATCCTTTGAGGAAGAACCTGCAACTTTTCAAGTTACTTTTATTTATTTTGGAATAAGTTTCCTGTGATTTGCAGTTTGGAGATCGTTTCGGTGTTTCAGCACTCTGCATGAGAGGATTCTGGGAGGCAGAGGCAGCGTGAGTGAACCTCCCGGAGAGACTTTGACTCCATTATACCGATTAAAGCTTCTGTTGCTTGTCAATTAAAGCGACGAGGGAGATTGAAACATTGGACCAGTGCGGAAGGTGAGTGCCAGCTCCCTGCCTTTTGATCGCGGGTGGGATCACTCTGCGTCGGACAGGGGAGACTGTCTTTTGATCGCGGGTGGGATCACTCTCCGACCGGAGAGGGGAGACTGTCTTTTGCTCATTGGTGGGATCACTCTCCTACCGGAGAGGGGAGACTGACTTTTGATCGCGGGTGGGATCACTCTCCTACCGGAGAGGGGAGACTGCCTTTTGATCGCGGGTGGGATCACTCTCCTACCGGAGAGGGGAGACTGCCTTTTGATCGCTGGTGGGATCACTCTCCTACCGGAGAGGGGAGACTGCCTTGTGATCGTGGGTGGGATCACTCTCCTACCGGAGAGGGGAGACTGCCTTTTGATCGCGGGTGGGATCACTCTCCTACCGGAGAGGGGAGACTGCCTTTTGATCGCGGGTGGGATCACTCTCCTACCGGAGATGGAGACTGCCTTTTGATCGCGGGTGGGATCACTCTCCTACCGGAGAGGGGAGACTGCCTTTTGCTCATTGGTGGGTTCACTCTCCTACCGGAGAGGGTAGACTGTCTTTTGATCGTGGGTGGGATCACTCTCCTACCGGAGAAGGGAGACTGCCTTTTGCTCATTGGTGGGATCACTCTCCTACCGGAGAGGGGAAACTGTCTTTTGATCGCGGGTGGGATCACTCTCCTACCGGAGAGGGGAAACTGCCTTTTAATCGCGGGTGGGATCACTCTCCTACCGGAGAGGGGAGACTGTCTTTTGATCGCGGGTAGGATCACTCTGCTACTGGAGAGGGGAGACTGTCTTTTGATCGCGGGTGGGATCACTCTCCGACCAGAGAGGGGAAACTGCCTTTTGATCGCGGGTGGGATCACTCTACTACTGGAGAGGGGAGACTGCCTTTTGCTCATTGGTGGGATCACTCTCCTACCGGAGAGGGGAAACTGCCTTTTGATCGCGGGTGGGATCGCTCTGCTGCCGGAGAGGGGAGACTGTCTTTTGATCGCGGGTGGGATCACTCTCCGACCAGAGAGGGGAAACTGTCTTTTGATCGCGGGTGGGATCACTCTCCCACCAGAGAGGGGAGACTGTCTTTTGCTCATTGGTGGGATCACTCTCCGACCAGAGAGGGGAGACTGTCTTTTGATCGCGGGTGGGATCGCTCTGCTGCCGGAGAGGGGAGACTGTCTTTTGATCGCGGGTGGGATCACTCTCCGACCAGAGAGGGGAAACTGCCTTTTGATCGTGGGTGGGATCACTCTCCTACTGGAGAGGGGAGACTGCCTTTTGCTCATTGGTGGGATCGCTCTGCTACTGGAGAGGGGAGACTGTCTTTTGCTCATTGGTGGGATCACTCTCCTACCGGAGAGGGGAGACTGTCTTTTGATCGCGGGTGGGATCACTCTCCCACCAGAGAGGGGAGACTGTCTTTTGCTCATTGGTGGGATCACTCTCCGACCAGAGAGGGGAAACTGCCTTTTGATCGCGGGTGGGATCACTCTCCTACCGGAGGGGGGAGACTGTCTTTTGATCGCGGGTGGGATCACTCTCCTACCGGAGAGGGGAGACTGTCTTTTGATCGCGGGTGGGATCACTCTCCTACCGGAGAGGGGAGACTGTCTTTTGATCGCGGGTGGGATCACTCTCCTACCGGAGAGGGGAGACTGTCTTTTGATCGCAGGTGGGATCACTCTCCTACTGGAGAGGGGAGACTGCCTTTTGATCGCGGGTGGGATCACTCTGCTACTGGAGAGGGGAGACTGTCTTTTGATCGCGGGTGGGATCACTCTCCGACCAGAGAGGGGAAACTGCCTTTTGATCGCGGGTGGGATCACTCTGCTACCAGAGAGGGGAGACTGCCTTTTGCTCATTGGTGGGATCACTCTCCGACCAGAGAGGGGAAACTGCCTTTTGATCGCGGGTGGGATCACTCTGCTACCAGAGAGGGGAGACTGTCTTTTGCTCATTGGTGGGATCACTCTCCTACCAGAGAGGGGAAACTGCCTTTTGATCGCGGGTGGGATTGCTCTGCTGCCGGAGAGGGGAGACTGTCTTTTGATCGCGGGTGGGATCACTCTCTGACCAGAGAGGGGAAACTGCCTTTTGATCGCGGGTGGGATCACTCTCCTACTGGAGAGGGGAGACTGCCTTTTGCTCATTGGTGGGATCGCTCTGCTACTGGAGAGGGGAGACTGTCTTTTGCTCATTGGTGGGATCACTCTCCTACCGGAGAGGGGAGACTGTCTTTTGATCGCGGGTGGGATCACTCTCCCACCAGAGAGGGGAGACTGTCTTTTGCTCATTGGTGGGATCACTCTCCCACCAGAGAGGGGAGACTGACTTTTGCTCATTGGTGGGATCACTCTCCGACCGGAGAGGGGAGACTGTCTTTTGATCGCGGGTGGGATCACTCTCCTACCGGAGGGGGGAGACTGTCTTTTGCTCATTGGTGGGATCGCTCTGCTGCCGGAGAGGGGAGACTGTCTTTTGATCGCGGGTGGGATCACTCTCCTACCGGAGAGGGGAAACTGTCTTTTGATCGCGGGTGGGATCACTCTCCGACCGGAGAGGGGAGACTGTCTTTTGCTCATTGGTGGGATCACTCTCCTACCGGAGAGGGGAGACTGTCTTTTGATCGCGGGTGGGATCACTCTCCTACCGGAGAGGGGAGACTGTCTTTTGATCGCGGGTGGGATCACTCTCCTACCGGAGAGGGGAGACTGTCTTTTGATCGCGGGTGGGATCACTCTGCGTCGGACAGGGGAGACTGTCTTTTGATCGCGGGTGGGATCACTCTCCTGCCAGAGAGGGGAAACTGTCTTTTGCTCATTGGTGGGATCACTCTCCTACCGGAGAGGGGAGACTGTCTTTTGATCGCGGATGGGATCACTCTGCTGCAGGGGAGGGAAGCTTGCGTGGCCTGCCACTACGCCCAGAGAATGTTACCCAGGTTTTCTGCATTTTGAATATAGATTTAGACCATGGACTTCTTTCAGTCTTAAAGGTTTTTTTAATATTGTGTTTTTCATGCAATCTTTCTTGGTTTTTTTATGTGTGGAGGGGAGGGATTGGGGGGGGGGTCAATGTGCGTATTTAGTTTTTGTTTTATTTTGTGCATGGAGGGGGGATTGTGGGGGGGTGGGGTTGATGATCACACTGCTGTCCTTTTCTTTCTTGATTTCGTGGCTATTTGGAGAAGAAGAATTTCAGAGTTGTATACGGTACTTTGAATATATTTGAATAAAATGAGCCTTTAAATATGTTTAATCAGGAGCCCTGCAACACATAGTAAGGAATGTGCACTGCTCACTTTGTCAATTTGCTGAATTAATTGCAATTCTAGAGAAGCCCTCCACACACTAATCAGTACCTTGTACATGGGATCTACGTAAATTCGAAGGACTAGAATTTTTGAAGCACACAGTAGGCCAATATTCCTTTTCAGAGTAGGAGAGATAGGGGAAAGAAACAGTATGTTATGAATGGCTTCAATACACACATTGAAGTGCATCAGCTTCTTAATTGCTTCTCATTTTGCTTTTGATCCCATTTGAGGCTTTGAATAAAAATTCTTATGTAATTCTTTACTTAATAACTAAACTGAAAACTCATCTGTGTCTATTCTCATTCAATTAATTAATAACATTTGATTTAAAGTTCACTTCTCTTTGTTTTTTGGGGGTGGTAACAGCAGAATATTGTTACCACTTTCTCAAAATACAGAAAAAAACTAAAAGAGCAGAATAACTTAATTGGCAATTGTACGGCAATCCACGTGCTTCGGGAAAATGAGTTCAATTTTATTGTCAATCAACCATATATATGTACATCACCAAACAAAACAACATTACAATGGACCAATGTGCAGAACACAGGACATATAAATTACTTTGTGTTGTGTGTAATTTAACACAAATAAATTTACAAATAATAAGGTGTATTTATGATACATGTTAAGAAGTAAAGAGTTTAATGCTACTGGCGTTTCATACGTGATGAAACCTGGATGGTGGCAGGGAGTTCAGTCACGTCACAGTCTGAGGAAGGAAGCCGATTCACATCCTAACAGTCCTTGTCCTAATGTTACGGTATCTGATGCTGATGGTAGGGGTCGAAGAGATTGTTGGACAATATTAAGGACCTTATTATCAGCAAAATGATGTACTTTTTTAATAAATAACAATAAATCGACACTTGATTAGCTGAATCAAGTATCTCAGTTGAAAGGTCACGTATAACTCTTTATTAACTTTGACTGGCTCTTCAGAAAGATTGTGATACATAAAAAGGAAATATTCTGGGGGTGGGACACAGACAGTCTGGCAATATATTCTAAAGCTATTCCATGCTATTTATATTTTTCTGCCTCTATTTTTAAGCACCATCTTGGGGCTAGCCAACTACCTTCTCAGTCAAGGCCATACTTGTGCCTATGTAGAGCTTTGTATTAAAATTAGAAAGTACTGTATCACATCCAAACCCAATTGTGTTCTGATCCAGGCCCATACTAATGCAATTTCCAACAGTTAACAGTCAGCAGGTGTTCCAATTTTTCCTCACTCCTCTTCCATGCTTGAATGGATCAAGGCTAATTTAAGGAGATTTACCATCTTACCTGCTCAGATCAGCTGATATGGAATTACAATTTTAACTTTTTGCTCAATAGAGATTGGTAATGGACATACCCATTGAGCCATCAAAGAGGTGGGGAAGAATGGTGTGGCTTACTCCTGTTGAAAACCCTAATCAATACAATTTAGCAAAACACCATGCCCACTTTGATCACTAAATTGGACTTTGGCTTTTCTTTTGATATGATTGCCTTCTTTCTCGGAACAACCAGGCATAATTTATGTATCCTCGTGAATGCTGCTTATATAATGTGATACAGCTGCAAGTACGTTTCCCACATACATGGCGTATCACAATTAAACTCAACCTTGTCTGCATATTCATGAAGTCAACAGTAGGACTGAAGAACCAGAGCCATGCCTGATCTGTTTGTCCTCCCAGGCCACAGACATTGTGACCAACTATAATGGAAACCCACTACCACAGAAGCTGAGCACCACTAATTAAACTGGGGGAGGGGGAAATCAAACTTGGGAACGTATTTTAAAAATTTGCCAACCCAAGTTCTGCATTTCCTCATCTTAACTGATGCCTGACAAGAAATCATTCTAATGCCGATGTGAACTGTTAATATGCATCAGTCTTGTTCAGTAAAAGGAAAACGATATAACGAGGGTCAGCCAACAAGGGAAGTTCGCTAATGAAAAGACAAGTCTTTGCAGGCATTGAATCGAGGCACTTTACAGCTTTGAGTATTAAATGCTGAACAAAGCCTATAAAATTAATTCTGTCTCCAAAGGAAATAAATTAATAATGAGATAGCTACAAAGTGAATTGCTGTCACATAAATAAGCAAATACTAAATAAAAGCCAAACCAATAAATGTAGAGTGTAGGCCAGATAGCTTTACACAGATGGCATTAAATGGATGCTCACAAAGCTATCAGCTCTACCCATATTGTGCTCTCGGCTTTGCTTTAAATTCAGTAAATAGAAACAGATAGGAGAGGTTCACTAATTTTCCATAATCACTCTTCTTCTTGAAGTCACAATTTGGCCATGCCTGTTTATTCATTGCATTCAACCTTTCACATTATGAGAGTGACAGATTTGACAGAGTTCATATATAGTGCTCCCATGCTAAACGAGAACAAAGGCCAAGAAATCAAATCACTTAACAGTTTATTTCAGGGCATATGATTCAAAATAAAACTCAGAAAAGTGAAATACGATACCAACTATTCCTGATTCATTTCGCATAGTTCCAGGCATACACTCAGAGACTTACCAGCTTGAGTCTAGCTTGCAATTCTGATACAGTTTTAGCATTACACATCCATCAAACAATGTCATTTCCACAACTGGAAAACCAACCCTCATTCTGCTAAGAGCCACCATTGTCAGGAACTCCCAGGACAGTACTGATAGTGCTGGACTGTCAACATTGCTCCTGGTAGCAACACCACTGGCTCACCCATCAATCCTCTTCAGCCCAGTCCTCGATACCTCCATCTCCACTCCACAGCTTCCTATGCAGTGTAATTGGTCAGTACAATCCATTCATCCTAGATCCACTTCAATAATACTCGATTTAACATTACCCTATCTCGTCCCTCTATTTGCAGTTTTGATGCAGGGGTATACCCAAAATTTCAAAAATTGATTTCCTTCCATAGACAGTACTTGCCCCTTTGAATTCCTCCAGCTCATTGTTTGTTGCTTGAGGTTCCAACATCTCTCATGTCTCCATGACCCCCTCCTCAAATGGCTCCTTACCTGTGTCCATAAGACCATAAGATATAGGAGCAGAAGTAGGCTATTCGGTCCATCGAGTCTGCTCCACTATTCAATCATGGGCTGATCCACTTCATTCAGTCATCCCCACTCCCCTGCTTTCACCCAATACCCTTTGATGCCCTGGCTAGTCAAGAACCCATCTATCTCTGCCTTAAATACACCCAATGACCCAGGGTGTCTGACCAAAAACTCTCACTACCTCCCACCCAGTCACATCCCTGAGTCGTGCCCTCTCTCCCTAAACCCAGCTTAGTTCTCGGATATATTTGAAGGTCAGCCCTATTAACTTTCGATTGAACTAACTAAACTACCATGAGTAATGGGGGAAATCAGGGTTCTACCATACCAAATGATGGCAGCCAGGGCATAAATTCTCCACTCCAAACTTAGGGAGATAATAACATAAAATAACATTACAGGGCTCATGAGGCTCTGGAACTGAAGTGAGTATACCTTAAATCCTTTAACCATTGGAAGGCAGGTCTGCTGCCAGGCTACACAGTAGCGCACTGGTTAGCACAACGTTTTATATTACCAGCAACCAGTGTTCAATCCCCACTGCTGCCTGTAAGGAGTTTGTACATTCTCCCCGTGACCGTGTGGGCTTCCTCCCACAGTCTAAAGATGTACCGGTTGGTGGGTTAATTGGTCATTGTAAATTGTCCTGTGATTCGGCTTGGATTAAATTCGGGGGTTGCTCGGTGGCACAGCTCAGGGGAGCCAGAAGGGATCTGTGAGATAGATAGATGGATGGATAGATAGACAAATGGATAGATCCTAAGGCTATGGGAGTTACTGGAGTTTGCAGAGATGAATCCAAAACTGACACTTACCACAGCTCACTAAATCAGCTAGACCAGTGAGTACCCATGAAATACCCAGTTCAATAGAGGTATTAACCCACCAACTTGGGAGCTAATAACAGACTAGATTAATGCTACTTACATTGTGCCGTAGGGAAATTCATGTCCTGCTTACATTTCGGTTTCTTATGTGAAATTGTTGCATACATGTCTAGGGCACAATAAAAAATCTTTTCTAGACACTTGGCACAGAAGTGGTATTTGGGCTTCAGGCCAGCAATCTCTACATAGCAAGCCAAATATATTAAGACTTATGACATGTATGGGGCTTACTGGATCCGATGTCTGTGTCTTTGCACAAACTGAATTTTGATGGCTTGCCTTTGTTGTCAACCTGAATGTTATGTGAAGCCCAAACTAACATCAATGATTCTTAATTTTTAAGATAATTTCACCATATGAGATTTTTAGTTAATAACATACCGATTGACTTGAAGGATTGCAGTGATTACTAAGATACTAGAAAGTGGACAATCACTCAGTCAGTATTAGCATTTGCTTCTTGCACTGCCACTAATTAACCCACTTCTCCTCACTTTTAATATTATTCCTCAACCGAGCAAGTAACAAGCACAGGGTTAAACAAGCAACATATTGTTACATAGGGTGATTAAAGTGAAATGAGGCCGAAGGGGAGGCTTTGTTGTCTGAAGTATAAATTTAAAAGAATTCTGAACACTTAAGTTGACCCCAAAGAACTTTTGCAGATGATTAGTTTCCAGTCTTTAGTTACAACAAAAAAAAAACACATTTATGACCACAACTGCTCAGCTACCTCCATTTGTCATGAATCGTTACACTTCGGAACATTTTTTTGCCATATACTGTAATTATCAAATTCAGGGTATTAACTAACTAGTTTTATGAAGGAGAGCTATTAATATTTCTGCTATCTATTCCTTACAGCGAGGAATGCGTTGGGCAGCTTTCAAAAGGAAATATATCACAGCTGCTGCTGACTGTACAATGGCAGTTTAGTCACCCAAACAGTAAATGATGCGATATGGTGTCACTCCCTGTTGATAGCAAGATAATATTCACCATGTATCTGTCAAAAGGCAGTGAAGGAAGCTACCCCACTGTTGCTGATCAACGCTATAATGGTGGAAATAAGAAATGAGGCTGGAGAACTGGTTGATGGGTTAATTCCAACAATGACCATTTTAGATGTTTTCCAATCATATCAAGAATTATTTCCTAGAAATTTTACCACACCCTTGTTAAAATGAAATGCACAATCCCAATTCCACATTATTAGGGAATGAAAGGCAAGATTAAAATTGGCTTTCCTATGCCCAACTTTATCAAAGAGATCAATGCTGACACAACTTATCCTCCTGATTATTTTTAGTTATTGAGCACTACAGCACAGAATTAGGCCATTAGGCCCATCTAGTCCATGCCGAACTGTTATTCTGCCTAATCCCATAGACCCTCACCTGGCCAATAGCTCTCCATACCAGTCCCATTCATGTACCTGGTCAAAATTCTCTTAAATATTGCAATCAAACCCTCAACCACCACTTCCACTGGAAGCTATTTCCACACTTGCACTGCACTCTAAATGAAAAAGTTCCACCTGAGGCTCCTTTTAAATGTTTCACCTTTCACCCCTTAACCTATATCCTCTAGTTCTAGTTTCACCCAACCCCCAGTGGCAAAAGCATGCTTGCATTAACCTATACCCCTTTTCTTTCATACCCGGTGATAATTCCGCAAAGGAAATTGGATCATTTGCAGCTTTACTGCAGAAAAAGAACAACCAGAAGGCTTGGGAGTACTCATGCATGGCTCCATAAAGGTTAAAGTGCAGGTTGAGTCTGTGGTAAGGAAGGTAAATGCTATGTTAACATTCATTTTGAGTGGACAAGAATATAAAATCAAGGATGTAAAGCTGAGGCCTTACAAGGCATTGGTCAGACCACATGTGCAAGCTTCTAAGCTGTTTTGGGCCTCTTATCTAAAAAGATATTCTGGCATTGGAGAGGGAATGTACGGGTTAACACATGAGGAGTGATGATGACTCTGGGTCTGTACTCACTGGAGTTTAGAAGAATTGAGGGGTGGGGATCTTATTAAAACCTATTGAGTATTGAAAAGCCTGGATAGAGTGGATAAGGAGAAGGTGTCTCCTACTGTTGGTGACTGCCCTGTGACCAGAGGGCACAGTCTCAGGTTAGTGATGTGGAGAAATTTCTTTTACCAAAGGGCAGTGAATCTGTGGAATTCATTGCCATAGATGACTTGAGGCCAGGTTAATGGGTACATTTAAAGCAAACATTGATAGGTTCTTGATTAGTCAGGGTATCAAAGGTTACAGGGAGAAGGCAGGAGAATAGGACTGAGAGCAATAATAAATCAACCACAAAGGAATGGCAGAGCAGATTCAATCGGCTGAATGGCCTAATTATGTTCCCATTTCTTACAGTCTTATTGTCCAAGACAAGAGTAGGGGTAGGGAACCGTTCTTAACTCTTTACAGTGAGGAAACCTATCAAAATCCTGGATGACATAAAAGCATTTTAGCTGTTTAATAAGTTAACTATCTATGATCATCTATCTGTGATAGATGCCCTTTAAATTCAAGCCAATAGATTTTGTTTAGTTAAATATATTGACTTAAACCAGGAAAACTTCAATAAAATGAGATCACAACACCAAACCTCAATACATTTAATGCCTGGGTTGCATTGCAACCTGATTTAGAATTATGTTAGCTATTCAGTAACAGTTACTTGAACAAACCAAAAGAAAATAAAATTGAAGGAAGCAAGGGAAAGTAAGATCTGACCAGTTACTATGGTCACCAGGTACTAACCTTCCTCCAGTTCATCAAGGCTGGTGATCTTCCCAGCTCCATCAATGGTAAAGATAATGCGAACTCCCTGAGGCAGGTTCACATTATCAGACAGGGTTCGGGTCAGGTCTGCCAGCAGAGCATCAAAGGTACGGAAGCGGTCAGCAGATATTGCGTACACGATGCCCTTGAAGTACCGGTCCCCATTACGGTAGAAACGGACCTTCTTGGCTTTCTTCTCAGTGGTAAGGGCTTGCAAGGTTCGGGTGCGATAGAAGCTGCAATGAGCACTGTGCGTGGGGCTGGGCAAACCATTCATCCTCGAACCCTTTGAGTAACGCGTCTTGTCCCTTTCGTCAAAATGGCCGAAATCCAGCTCTTTTTCTTGGAACATGCTTCGGTTAACTTATCAGAGTGGAAGATCAAACAGACCTGCAACAGACACAGGCTTCAATATGAAACTTAGCACAAACTCACAAACTCTAGAAAATACATGGCCTTTGGCTTCTAATTGCTGGAAAGCGTAAAGCAATTCTTCTCTATCACATTCATGACACCAATTTAAATGCCCTTCTTCCAACCACTGGAACATCTGTTAAAATTGGGTGGGATCATCGACCCAACTTTGTTCATCCATGACATCCAACTATTAGATCTTTCCTAAGAATTGATAAGACTGCTGAGCTCTCTGCATACAGAAAGTAATGACCATCATATTTGAAGAGAGCAGTAGGCTAGAATTTAAAATTGTAAGGTTACACAGGGGTAATGTGTTAGCTCTGAGCTCTTCCACTAGATACAGCAGAGGGAGCTTTCTTTGCCTGCATTGAATCTAACAGAGCTATCACTGACACATGATTTCTGACTTGAAGCTTTCCACTCTCCAGTGCTAAAAGGACAAAAACTAATGCAAGAACTTCCTCTTCTGGCCATTCACCTACATTTATTTAAGTTGCATAATTTCAAATGGAATTTTCTTCGTTGTTTCTAAACTGTACAGTATCATCTTGTGATAGAAAAATACTAATTAACTCAACAGTTAATCGATGGGTGTTGGCGCGTGGCCTAGTGGGCAAGGCATCAGACTAGTAACCTGAAGGTCGCTGGTTCGAGCCTCAGCTGAGGCAGCGTGTTTGTGTCCTCGAGCAAGGCACTTAACAACACATTGCTCTGCGACAACACTGGTGCCAAGCTGCATGGGTCCTAGTGCCCTTCCCTTGGACAACATCGGTGGCGTGGAGAGGGGAAGGCCTGCAGCTTGGGCAACTGCCGGTCTCCCATACAACTCTGCCCAGGCCTGCGCCCTGGAAACTCCAGGCGCAGATCCATGGTCTCTTGAGACCGATGGATGCCACCAATTAATCGATGGACTTGAAATAAATGGGAAAATTCCCTCAGAAGTGCTTTTCCTATTATGATGCACGTGCAGAAATGAACGTGTTTTTGGGCTGAATTTTTGGGTGTTATGATTCTGTTTCAAACTCTAGGGAATTAAAGAAATCCATACTCAATCAGTAAACTGATCACAGTATACTACCGGTAGTCACATTTCCACCAATGTTTTCCATCTTCAAATTCCAATACAATCCCATCACATTTCTGGTTAACAAACACTAATACTTAGCTTCAGATAAGCCTTGAATGCAAATAATAAAAAACGATTTAAAACCAGAGCTTAGCCTTATCTGGCTTTTTCCCAGAAGATCTTTCATTCACAAAAATGCCCTTTCTAAAAGCAATTTCATGAAAGTGAAACATTAGAATAATTCCACTCCAACAGAAAAAAAATCACACCTTTATTTATTATATAGTCGCAAGAGCTTTAGGCATATTTGTGTCATTATCCAAGGAAGGCAATACTTTTGAAGTTAAGTCACCATTGTTAGGTATACAAACATGAAAAAACTATGAATTGTCCTGTTTAAAGGTATGGTAAACATGGTCAGTTAATCTGATTTTGATAATGATGGTCGAGAAAATAATATTGACCAGGTCACCTAGAGTATACACTACCCATTAACCCCACTTCATCAGAACATGTGAATGGAGAGTTAGTTGAATACCTCATCCTAACTGCATCTCTTCCAACAATACAGCACTCCCTCAGTACTGGACTGAACACCAACTTGTTCTTCACTGCTCAAGTCTGAAAGTCACAAACTTTTCTGTCTGATTTGACTGTGCTTTAGCCGAAGCAACAAACACACACACACACACACACACACACACACACACACACACACACACACACACACACACACACACACACACACACACACACACACACACACACACACACACACACACCACACCCTCCCTTCCCCCTCCCCCTCCCCTTTCAGGCTACAAAATAATTGAGTCCTGAATGTCAATATACTAAATTTTAAGGGCATCTTTGCAACCCAGATAGTGGACCTAATCAGACACAATGTATTTACCGTGATTGTTAATGTTTGCATTCAAGTAAAAATGTATAATGTACAAAATACAATAAAGTATTATTTACACAGTTGGGCAGGACACATTTTTGTTGTTAAGTTTATTGTATTCTGTACATGATACATTGTACTTACACAGGCCTTAAAATTTGCACTTCTCTGTTGCAGCTTGTTCAACTTGTGCATCGTAACAACATGGTCCATATTGCAAACACCAAGGTCTTTATAGACTTGAATGCAAAATCATGATGGAAATCTCCTTGGCCTCTTCTCAACACATTCTCTTGTCTTCAATCAAGAATTTACCAGACTAAATTTTTTTTTACAGTGCTTACATCATTGGGATTCATTATTTGATCTCAAGTCTCTGCCATTGTAATTTAACATTATCCCTTTGTTTTCCCTGTCCTAAGGGCAGAGATTGCTAACTGGCTATCAGCAATATTATTGCACTAAACATTGTTCTACCAACATTCTAGTTGTCTGTTCTCTGAGTCACAGTGAATGGAAAGTTAAGTCAATGAAATGGAAAAGTAACCATGATCTTCCATTCCCCAAATATATAGTCTTTATTAACAGACAACCCAGTGGGATTTCCAAGTGATACTACTCCCACTGTAGGTTGGAAATACGGGTACAAATTCCTACTGCAAATTAACTTTTCTTATAAGGAAAATCATAGATGCAGATGCTGGAAAATGAGAAATAAAAACAGAAAGTTGAAAATACTCAACAATTCAGGCAGCATCTGTGAAGAAAGTAATTTTTTTGACTAATCAGAATGTAGAAAAAAACAGTTTTAACAATTATCTAAATAATTACCTGACCTCTTCCTACCAATAATGCAAGCAGCAACAAATGATTCAGAAGGCTGTTGGTCTGAAGAAATAGCTGACCAGAGATTCAAAGCCAGACATCTTTTGTGTTGTAGTGCTAGACTTCATGATCAGTTGACTCATGGGCAAAACCTGCCCTCGCTGCGGAGTGTGAGGTAACTCTGATGAACCTCACCTTGTTCCGCGTGACCACTGAATCCCCAGGCACATCATTTTGTGCCACGGGTCCATCCAGATATCACCCCCCCCCCCCTCCCTCCCTCCCCCGGGACGTGCTTTGGTGGCAAATGGATGAGTCAGGCGGCTGCACCAGGGGAGCAGAGAAGGGTGGATGGGCTGCGCCAAATCTGACAGGCTGTGCACTACAGAGGTGCAGATCATCTCAAAATGACATCATCCCTTCACTGCAAAACAAAATTACTCAAACAAGACGTATTTATTCCAGCTCCAACCGACTTTCGAAACCGACCTAACAGTAAAACGCGATTTTTGAAAAAAAACCACACACACACACACACACTGGAACACAAGCGTTTACTCCCTGTGGTAAGCAGAAACCTCCAACACAGACGGCAATTCTGACCCCATGCGTTAAGGTAACAATGTCTGGGGAAGGGTTTCTCCTCGTAATGAACAGCGCATAACGGAGTACAAATAAAATACATATTTCATGAACTGCTATGCATCGAAAAGGTAAATAGGCACACGACAAGGAGGATTCGTACGAAACACTTGTTAACAAAGGCGCGATAAGTGAATCATCAAAAAGCCCTCTGAACACTTACTGTCAAAGGCGCGTTAACAAAAGGATACATTGCTGTGATTTATCAAATATTGAACTGGTAACGAAAAATGCTACCTTCATTCAAAGAGGGGGAACTTCGTGTACGATTAGATATAAGTCTTCATTCAATTATATAACATAGAGAATGTTACAGCGTAGTTGAAGGGAAAGTACTATTGTTCATAATTGCTAATCTGCAGAACGTATTCATAATGGACTGAATGGAAAACGTATCCGCTAATCCTGCAAAATACTGTGGAATTAACATTTAGTAGGTGAGAAAATATCCGACGTCTAAAAATGAACACGGCATGTATGATAGAATTTGAAAATTCTTACCGTCTCCATATATCAGTTGCAGAGACACTGAAATAAATCACCTCCCAATTTTCTCATTTCACATTGCGTCTACATCTTACTGCAGCATGTCAAACCCGAGTTCGATATAAGTGTTACAACAACAGCGTATCTACATTTATTTATAAGGAGATAGACACAGATTGCCGATTTCCCCCACTCAGCCTTTTATTTAACGAAAGAAGCAACTCACCAAACTGTGTATGGTAGGGTGTGGATGCAGAGAGAGAGACAATTCAAGTCTGCTTTTGTTGTCTGCGCTCGAGCTGGCCAGACCCTCCACGGCGGAACTGTGTGCTTCCCTGGGTCCTAGTGCGAGGCTGGTAACCTTCCACAGAAATAACCAAATTAATCCCAAGAGATTCATGTTTCCTTCGTAAAGGCAACGCAAGCGATCAATAAATGGAAATTTAAAAGTAATTATATTATAAATATTTATAAAATATTAATACTCAAACAACTCCTCAAGCTAATATAAAAACAAAACGGAAAAGCCTATAGATACAGCCAAGCCTATCACGGTTAAGGCCCTCCCCACCATTGAACATACCTGCATAGAAGCTGCCACAGGACCCCCACCACCGAGACGATGCTCTCTTCTTGCTGCTGTTCTCAGGAAGAAGGAGCAGGAGCCTCAGGACCCACACCTCAATGTTCAGGAGCAGTCATTACCACTCGACCATCAAACTCTTGAACTTGAGTGGATAACTTCACTCATCCAATCTATGAACTGTTTCCACAACCAATGGACTAACTTTCAAGGACTCTTCATCTCATGTTCTGGATATTTATTGCTTATTTACTTACTATTAATAATATTATTTCTCTTTTTGTCTCTTACTGTATTTACACAGTTTGTTGTCTTTTGATCATTGATTGTTTGTCCATCCTGTTGGATACTGTCTTTCAGGGTTTAAATTATGTTTCTTGTATTTACTGTGAACACCCAGAAGAAAATGAATTTCAGGGTTGTATATGGTGATTTATTTATTTTATTGAGAATGTAGTGTGGAGTATGCCCTTCTGTCCCTACGAGCCATACTGCCACAGCAACAACTGACAAACCCAATTAACCCTAACCCAACGGTTCCCAACCTGGGGTCTACAGATCCCACAGTTAATGGTATGGGTCCATGGCATTAAAAACGGTTGGGAACTCTTGCTCTAACCTAATCATGAGACAACTTAAAACGACCAATTAACCTATCTGGTACATCTTTGGACTGTGGGAAGAAATCTGAAAATGCATGGAAAACCCACGTAGACCACAGGAAAGACATACAGACTTCTTACAGTCAAAATTGAACCCTGAACTCCTCAATGCCCCGAGCTGTAATCACTGAAAGACAGCATCCAACAGAGTTATTTCCAGCCTGTTTTATTTTATATTATATTTCCAGTATTTATAGTGCTTTACTTTTCAAGAAGCGGGTGTTTTGCATGAAAACTTCTATCATGTCAATGTCATCACATAATGTCAATCAATTAAACAAGATACAGAAAATCCAACCAGTAAACTCTCCTTTCAGAATAATTATAAATCACTTCATTGAAAATTACTCATGAGTTAGAATAGTTTACTTTAAAATTATTCATGATATTTTGGGAAGTCAGACCTTTGTTGCATTTCACAGTGATTTTTACATGATGTTACAGGATCACAATTTCTAACACTTCACACAATCAAATAAAGGTATGTTCTGGTTATTCCAAAAGAGCATATGACTCCTCTCTACTGAATAATGTACCTCAATATTTCATAGTACACACAAAATGCTGGAAGAACTCAGCAGATTAGGTAACATACATGGAAATAAGCAGTCTATGTATCAGGCCAAGACTCTCGTCAATGGCATTGTTTTGTGAATTAGCTTTGGATTTCCAGTATCGGCACAATCAGGTCTAATATCATGGATGAAAGACATGAAATTTGTTGCCTTTGTGGCAGTTATACATTGCAATGCATAATAATAGAAAATATAAAAACTGTGAATTACAGTATATATATATATATACACATGTAATTTTCAATGAAGTGATTTATAATTATTCTGAAAGGAGAGTTTACTGGTTGGATTTTCTGTATGTGTATATATATACACACACAGTAGGCCTCCATTAGTCTCGATAGACCATGGATTTGCACCTTGGAAAGTTTCCAGGGCGCAAGCCTGGGCAAGGTTTTTTTATGGAAGACCAGCAGTTGCCCAAGCTGCAAGTCTCCCCTCTCCATGCCACCAATATTGTCCAAGGGAAGGGCATTAGGACCCATACAACTTAGCACCGGTATATATACAGCATATATATTAAATAGTCAAATTAAATGAGAAGTGCAAAAATAAAAATAAATAAGCAGTGAGGTAGTGTTCATGGGTTCAATGTCCATTCAGAAATCAGATGGCAGAGGGGAAGAAGCTGTTCCTGAATTGTTGACTGTATACCTTCAAGCTCTTGTACCCCTCCCTGATGGTAGCAATGAGAAGAGAGCATGCCCTGGGTGATGTGGGTCCTTAATGATGGATGCCACTTTTTGAGGCATTTCTCCTTGAAGTTGTTTTGGATACTACAGAGGCTAGAGCCCATGGTGGAGCTGACTCAGCTTACAACTCTCTGCAGCTTATTTCAATCCTGTGCAGTAGCCCCACCCCACCCCCATACCAGATGACGATGCAGCCATTGAGAATGTTCTCCAAAGTACGAGTATAGAAATATCTGAATTTCTTGTCTTTACCTCTATATTTATGTGCTTACAACAGACTAGAATGACCTGACCTAAAATATAGCCAGTGGTCAGTAACATCCCTTGAAATGGCTGTTGGCTTATTTCTCACAGGAGAAGCTGTCTTACATTGTAGTTTAAGACAGTGATGCGGTACTGTTCAATCCAGTAATAGAAGCTAGGTTATCTTTTCTGTAATCCCACCACTTCCTCGTGTGGATTGTTTGATGGGGGTGGGGAGTGAAGGAAGCTGCAGCCTGTGTCAAAGCAGTTTTTATTTTTGGGTGGTTAATTTAATTGTTTGACTTGTCTGGTGAAGATTCTGTAATATGTCCACATTTTCAGCCCTTGCCTTTATGCTTTCTCAGTCACTAAAACTTCCTTTGAATTTGTTGATTTGAAAAAGGAAGACAAAAAAATAATTAGGCTTGCCTTACGGCAGCTGATTGCCCACCAACTGCCACTGACATTTTGACCCCAAGGTGTCTTGCCCATCTTCCGCACAGTACACTAACTTTCACAGAGAAGGATGGGCTTTGGGACCCTGGCGGAGTCCCATAGTCAGCAGAAATGGACCAAACGTTGAGGTTTCTGCAGCACAGCGATTAGAGACTAACTGTAATGCAGGTGTGGCCACCATCTGAACCATTTCCCACCACGTGTCAGATTTTAATCTCTAATTTTAAACAGATTTACAATTTCATAATTAAGTAAAATAAACATGCATTCATTCTCTGATTTGTTAAGGAGAAGAGGCTCTTCCCTCCCCTCTTTAATATCTTACACAGAAATCTCTGACTACAGCAAAGGCAGTGAAATTTTTTCTTTTTGTTACTTTCAACCAACGAGGCCCTAAAGGGGTGGCATTTTATTTCCACAGCAATCAATATCTATTTAACAGAAGTCTGTTATTGGATAATAAAGTTATGAATGCCATTCTCTGTGTGCCCGCCTAACAATAAGATAGATGGACCAACATTAACCTGTCTTTTAAAGTAATTTGTTGAGATTTTTATTAGATTTCTGAAGACAAGCCTCATCTGCGATGCGTAATCACTTTTTCCAGCCTCTTATATCATTATATTTCTTTTTTTCCTGTTTGCTCTTAATGTGAATATTAATGCTGCTGTGTCCAGAATTGGATCAACACCCTCACGGTCTGAAGCATTTTTTATAATATATAAACAATATCCCAAATGATAGAAATACCCAGGGTGTTGCGGTGGCCGTTGTCCAGCCATCCATGACAAAAGGATCAAAAAGCAATCAAACAATGGACTCAGAAGAGTTCACACTGTCTTAAGACAAATGTTCTAAGGCCCATAAATTTCATTATCTCTGCAAGACTGAGAAAATGAGCAGGAGCTAAGAAATATTACATCCAACTATCGGGAGGATGTTTCTGCCAAAAGTTGGGTCTTCATTTTTAGGCAGTAGACTTCTATTTTGGTTCTGCAGCAAATCTGCACCTATAGAAACGTAGAAAACCTACAGCACAATACAGGCCCTTTGACCCACGAAGCTGTGCCAAATATGTCCCAACCTTAGAACTACCTAGGCTTTATCCATAGGCCTCTATTCTTCTAAGCTCCACATAGCTATCCAGAAGTCTCTTAAAATACCCTATCGTTTCCACCTCCACCACCACCACCGGCAGCCCATTCCATGCACTAACCACTATCTGCGTAAAAAACTTACCCCTGCCATCTCCTCTGTACCTACTTCCAAGCACCTTAAAACTATGCCCTTTCGTGCTAGCCATTTCAGCCCTTGGGAAAAGCCTCTGACTATCCACACGATCAATGCCTCTCATTATCTTGTACACCTCTATCAGGTCACCTGTCATCCTCCATCACTCCAAGGAGAAAAGGCCGAGTTCACTCAACCTATTCTCATAAGGCATGCTCCCCAATCCAGGCAACATCCTTGTAAATCTCCTCTGCACCCTTTCTATGGGTTCCACATCCTTCCTGTAGTGAGGCAACCAGAACTGAGCACAGGACTCCAAGTGGGGTCTGACCAGGGTCCTATATAGCTGCAACATTACTTCTCAGCTCTTAAACTCAATCCCATGATTGATGAAGGCCAATGCACCGTATGCTTTCTTAACCACAGAGTCAACCTGGACTCGGACCCCAAGATCCATCTGATCCTCCACACTGCCAAAAGTCTTACCATTAATACTATATTCTGCCATCATATTTGACCTACCAAAATGAACCACCTCACACTTATCTGGGTTGAACATTGGGTATTGTTGCTCTTCTCCAAGATAAAGTGTTCCAAAATATTTAAAATGTGAAAGAGGAACATCAACTCTGAATGGGAATGGCTGAACCTTTAGACACAAATAAGTACCTGATGCAATATTGCTCGGTTCTCAATGTAACCGTACAATATATGCAGGTTAAAACAAAGCTTGTTATACTGTTTAACATTTAGATTAAAAAATGTGATAAGAAGTTAAACTCTTAAACTAATGGTGTGTGTTACTAATGGTTCAGTGTGAAATTCTTTGAACAGTAATAAAGGAGTATTCATGAAGTACACTAAGTGAAATTGATGTGGCTGTGCTGGAATATTTTAAGTGCCTTTACAGAAAGTGCACTATATCATCTGGAAATGGGTGTCTGAAAGGCGAGGTCTGTGTTGGGGGGAATAGCTAAGAACTAGATCCAGAGCATAACATTCGTAACTCCTTAATTAGAAACTGAGGTCACTTCCAATAAGGATCCATTATGTCACCTTATTCCCTACATTACTTTGAAAAGTATATTCTGCTATATTGATAGTTATAGACAGCAAAAGTCCGTCAAAAGACAATTACTTCAAATGTTTCCCTGTAAAATTCCTATGTCCATGATTGTGTTGATTTATTTAAAGTAAGGAAGGTCCAACATCCTTTTGCATGAATATATGGCATGTTAAATGCGGTAAAGCTTTCCAAAGTACTTCTCAGGAACATTATCAAGCAAATCTAACCCCAAGACACAGGGAAAGGCAGCTTAGTATCAGAATCTGATTTATTATCGTCCACTTAAATAGCATTAAATTTGATATTTTGCGGTACAATACAGTGCAAAGAATTACTATAAACTACAAATTTTAAAATATGAACAATTTTTTGAACAAATGAATGACAGGCAGTGTTCATGGGTTCATGGACAGTTCAGAGAGCTGTTCCTAATCATTGAGTGCGGTTCTTCAGTCTCACGTACCTCCTCCCCGACGGTAGTAGCAAGAAGGGGGCATGTCCAGGATGGTGAGCGTCCTTAGTGATGGATGCCACCTTCACTAGGCACCAAGTCTTGAAGATGTCCTCTATGGTGGGGAGCGTTGTACCCATGATGGAAATGGCATGTGATGCAACAAGTCAAGATGCTGTACCCCACGTCCCCCTCCTTCATACCTCTTCATGCTTTTAATGTCTAACAATCTATCTATCTCATTTTAAATATATTCAGAGATTTTGCTTTGACAGCTCTCTGTGGTAGCAAATTTCATGCTTTTATCACTCGTTGGAAGCTCCACACCAGATCATGATGCATTCAAAGTACCCCCCCCCCCCATTGCACGTATTTCCCGAGAATATTTTTAAGAGTCTTTGGTGATAAACCGAATTCCTTAAACTCCTAACAAAGTAAACTCACTGAAATGTCTGTTTCCTGACTGTGTCAATGTGGTGAGTCCACAAAAGGACCTCCAAGATGTTGATGCACAACAATTTAAAGCTGCCCACTCTGTGATTCCCTTGTCCATTCATCCTTCCCCACTAATCTCCCTCCTGATGCTTATTCCTGTAGGTGGCCAAAGTGCCCCTTCACTTCCTCCCTCACCACAGAGATCAGCTGCTCACTAATCTCTCAGTGAGGACCATTGTGTGTTCTCCCAACTTCCTCTTTCTGCAGTCAACAATCAGTTCCTTTGTCTTGCTGATTTCAATGTGAATTTGTTGCAATACCACTCAAACAGCATCCTATCTCACCTCTGTATGTTTCTTTGCCATCATATGAAATTCTACCAATAACAGTGGTGTCATTGGTGAATTTACAAATGGCATTTGAACTGTTCTTAGTTGTGACTGTAGACAGAATAAAACGGTGGGCTAAGTACTCCTGTACTGATTGTCAGTGAGGAGGAGATGTTATTTTCGATCCGGACTGGCTGTGCACTCTCAATACGTGGAACTATGATGTTTTGGCCATTACAGAGACTTGGATGACTCAGGGGCAGGAATGGCTGCTGACTGTGCTGGGCTTTAGATGTTTCAAAAAGGACAGGGAGTGGCTTTCGAAAAGAGGTGGGGGAGTGGCTTTTCTAATCAGGGATAGTATCAAGGCTGCAGAAAAGGAGGAAGTCATGGAGGGATTGTCTACTGAGTCATTGTGAGTGGAAGTAAGAAACAGGAAGGAGGCAATAACTTTGCTGTGTGTCTTTATAGACCCCCTTGCCCCAATAGTAACAGAGACATCGAGGAGCAGATAAGGAGGCAGATTCTGGAATGGTGCAATTATAATAGGGTTGTTGTGATAGGTGACTTTAACTTTCCTTATATTGACTGGCATCTCCTTAGAGCAAGAGGTTTAGATGGGGTGGAGTTTGTTAGGTGTATTTAGGAAGGTTCCCTGATGCAATGTGTAGATCAGACAACTAGAGGAGAGGCTGTACTTGATCTGGTATTGGGAAAAGAACATGGTCATGTGTCAGATCTCTCGGTGGGAGAGTATTTTGGAGATAATGATCACAATTCTATCTTCTTTACCATAGAGCTGGAGAGCGATAGGAGCAGAGAATTTGGGAAAACATTTAATTGGGGTAGGGGGAAATATGATGCTATTAGACAGGAGCATGAGAACATAAATTGGGAGCAGATGTTCTCAGGGAAATGCACAGCAAAAAATGTGGCAAATGTTCAGGAAACATTTGCATGGCGTTATGCATAGGTATGAGGTAGGGAAAGGATAGTAGAGTAAAAGATCTATGGTGCACAAAGGATGTAGAAAATCTAGATAAGAAGAAAAGAAAAGCTTATGAAAGGTTCAAGAAACTAGGTACTGTTAGAGCTCTAGGAAATTACAAGGGTACCAGGAAAGAGCTCAATAATGAAATTAAGAGAGCTAGAAAGGCCATAAGAAGGCTTTGGTGAGCAGGATTATGGATAACCCCAAGGCATTCTACAAGTACGTGAAGAGCAAAAGGATGAGCCGTGTGAGAAGAGTGGAAACATGTTCATGGAGCCAGAGGAGTTAGCAGAGGTACTTACCATCAGTGAAAGGGACTTCGGCAATTGTGCGGATGACTTACAGCAGACTGAAATGCTTGAGTGTATGGGCATTAAGAAAGAGGATGTGCTAGAGCTTTTGAAAGGTATTAAGTTAGCTAAGTCACCGGGACCAGATGAGATATACCTCAGGCTACTGTGGGAAGCAAGGGAGGAGACTGCTGAGTCTCTGACGATGATCTTTCCATCATCAATAGGGATGGGATTAGTACCAAAAGGGTGGAAGGTTGTTTCCTTGTTCAAGAAAGGGAGTAGAGATAACACAGGAAAATATAAACCAATGAGTCTTACTTCAATGGTGGGCAGGTTGTTGGAGAAGATCCTGAGGGACAGGATTTATCATCATTTGAAGAGACATAATCTGATTAGGATGCCTTTGTCAAGAGCAGCTCATGCTTTACAGAGCTGATTGAATTTTTTGAGGATGTAGCAAAACACATTGATGAAGGTAGAGCAATGGATGTAGTGCATATGAATTTCAGTAAGGCATTTGATAAGGTTCCCCATGCGAGGCTCATTCAGAGAGTAAGGGGCCATGAGATCCAAGGAAACCTTACTTTGTGGATCCAGAATTGGCTTGCCCACAGAAGGCAAAGGGTGGTTGTAGATGGTTCGTATTCTGCATGGAGGTCGGTGACCAGTGGTGTTCTGCAGGGATGTGTTCTGGGACCCCTCCTCTTTGTGATTTTTATAAATGACCTGGATGAAGAAGTAGAAGGGTGGGTTAGTAAGTTTGTTGATGACACAAAAGTTGGGGGTGTTGTGGATAGTCTAGATGGTTGGCAGAGGTTACAGAGCGACAGTGATAGGATGCAGAACTGGGCTGAGACATGGCAGATGGAATTCAAACCAGCTAAGTGTGAAGTGGTTCATTTTGGTAGGTCAAATTTGAAGACAGAATATAATATTAACAGTAAGATTCTTGGCAGTGTGGAGGATCATCAAAATCTTTGTGGTCCATGTCTATAGGATGCTCAAAAATGCTGCGCAGGTCGACAGCATTGTTAAGAAAGCATATGGTGTTTTGGCCTTCATCAACCATGGGATTGAGAACAAGAGCTGAGAGGGAGGTAATGTTACCCCACTTGGAGTACTGTGTTCAGTTCTGGTCACCTCATTATAGGAAGGATGTGGATACTATAGAGAGAATGCAGAGGAGATTTACAAAGCTGTTGCCCGAATTGGAGAGCATGCCTCGTGAGAATAGGTTGAGTGAACTTGGCCTTTTCTCTTGGAGTGACGGAGGATGACAGGTGACCTGATAGAGGTGTATAAGATGATAAGAGGCATTGATTGTGTGGATAGCCAGAGGCTTTTTCCCAGGGTGAAATGGTTAACACCAGGGGCATGATTTTAAGGTGCTTGGAAGAAGGTACAAGGGGGATGTCAGAGGTAAGTTTTTCACACAGAGACTGGTGGGTGTGTGGAATGCATTGCCAATGAAAGTGGATGAAGTGGATACAATGGGGTCTTTTAAGAGACTCTTAGGTAGGTACATAGATCTTAGAAAAATAGAGGGCTATGCACTAGGGAAATTCTAGGCAGTTTCTAGAGTAGGTTACATGGCACAACATTGTAGGCCAAAGGACCTGTAAAGTGCTGTAGATTTTTATGTTTCTATGTTTCTGTTAATCAGGAAGTCAATGATCTAAAGTAACACAGAAAAATTGCTGAAGAAACTCAGCAGGTCAGGCAGCATCTATGGAAATAAATAAATAGATGATGCTTCAAGCTGAGAACTTTCTTCAGGACTGGAAAGGAAAGGAGAAGACACCGGAATAAAGAAGTGTGTGGAGGTGGAAGTGGAAGGCTAGAAGGTGAAAGGTGAAGCCAGGTGGGTGGGAAAGGTAAAGGCTGGAGAGGAAAGAATCTGATTGGAGAGGAGAGTGGATCATAGGAGAAAGGCAAGGAGGAGGAGACCTAGGGATGTGATAGGTAGATGAGAAGAGGTAGGAGATCAGAGTGGGGAATAGAAGAAGAGAGGGGGAGGAAAACATTTTCTACTGGAAGGAAAAATTTATATTCATGCCATCAAGTTAGAAGCTATGCAGATGGAATATAAGGTGTTGCTCCTCCGCCGTAAGGGTGGCCTCATCGTGGCACAAGAAGATGGACTGACATGTTGGAATAGGAATGGGAATTGAATTTAAAATGTTTGGCCACCAGGAAGTTCTACTTTTGGGAGATGGAGTGGAGGTACTCGACTAAGTTTATGGCGGGTCTCAGTGTAGACGAAGCCGCATCAGGAGCACCAGACACAATAGAGACTCCAGCAGATTCACAGGCAATGTGTTGCCTCATCTGGAAGGACTGTTTTGGGCCCAGAATGGAGGTGAGGGAGGAGGTGAATGGGCAGGTGTAGCACTTTGGCCACTTGCAGGAGTAAGTGCCAGGAGGGAGATTAGTGGGGAAGGATGAATGGACAAGGGAATCACAGAGGGAGCAATCCTTGTGGTAAACTGGTTGGGGAGGCAAGGAAGGTAAAGGTATGTTTGGTGGTAGGATCCCTTTGGAGATGGGGGAGGTTGCAGAGAATAATCTTTTGGATGCAGAGGCTCCATTTGGGGGAGGCAAATGTTGTGGAGTCAACGATCCAGTTGCAGGGGGCAGTACATAGGCCCAGGTTTTAAAGCTTGTTAATTAGTAGTGAGGGGACATTGGTGTTGAAAGCTGAGCTGTAACTGATAAGCAGCAGTGTGATATACAGTACATTATGCTGTTTATCTAGGTGCTCCAATCCAGAGTGGAGAGACAGCAAGATTTCATCAGCTGACTTAAAGTTTAATCAAGGAAATACGTAATGAGCATCTTAAAAAATAGGAAACAAGAAAGACAGAGGATTGGGAAAGTCCAGAGTTTAAGGCCATTGCACCTGAAAACATAAATGTGAATGTTCATGTAATTGGATTGCTAAAATTTGAAACGTGTCAATAATGTGGAAGAAAATAAAACGGTAGGAAAAAGAAGCCATTGAGGAATACAAAAATAATAAGAAAATGTTGCTTAACTGGGAGCCAATGTAGGTCAGTAAGTATAGATTCAGTCTTGATTGGACTTCATAAAACACGGAAACAGGTCAATCTGCCGACAGCTCCAGTCTCATCATCTAGTAGTTGTTTTACTCTAATCCTACATTAATTCTATGTTATTCTCCATACTTTCTCATCAGCTCACCTCCGATTCTGCATTCACCTACAGGCAAGAGGAAATTTACAGTTGTCACCTAACCTCAAAATATGGGATGTAGGAGGAAAGCAGTACTCTCAGCCGAAGCCCACAAGGTCACAGAAAATATGCAAAACTCCATACAGACAGCACCAATGGTCGGCACTGAACTTGGGTTACTGGAGCCATTAGGCAGCAACTCTACTAGCTTCTGCACGAAACCACCCTGCCGAAAGCAATTAGGACTCAACAAGGTTTTGGATAACCTGAAAAGGGAATGGAAGATGACAATTTAGTCAGAAGTGGATGTCAAGTCCACATTTCTAGAGATATTTGAAGTTTCAGCAATTGAGACAGGGATGGATTGAGCTGATGTTTTATAAGTGGAAATAGTCAGATGTATTCCATTCTAATGGCAAGCATGGGGTGCCATTAGTTGTCAGCTACACATTAGTGGCAGCATTCCTACTAATGACTCCGAAGGCTATGCATTCATTAAATTCCAGAAACTCAAGACCAAACTTAGGCTAACTTCCCAGAATAGAACTGAAAGTGTTGCATCATTGTTTGAGATGAATCTTGCAGATGAGTCATTGAACCAAGGTCAAGTATATTCTCCCAAATGGATATAAAAGTTCCCATGTAAAATTTCAAAGAACACCATGACATTCTCCACAAGTTCCAAATGATATTCATTGTTCAACCAATTTTAAAAATCATATTATTAAAGCACAACTGCTTTTCCTAAAATACACCAGTATTACAGTTCAACAGCAATTCATTGACTGTAAAGTGCTTTAGGATGTCTTCAAGTCATGGGGATCTTATATCAATGTGAGCCTCTTTTGTTTCCTTTGTAATATTGCCAATTATGAGTTCACAAATAAATATTAGTCAGTTTCCTTTGACCTTTCACACAGGGAATCAAACCCAGAAGTAATTTTAAAAGCAGAACAAACAGGGTTGGAGGGCAGGAGTAACTGAACATTTTGTGTTTTTGTATAACATTTTCTGTTTATATTAATTGAATGGGAAAGCACATCCAATTTGAAAAGGGAAGATTCGTTTGAAGTACAAGAGCTAATCTGCAACGGAGATGTAAAACATCCAGCTGAGCATCACCGATGGTAGGCGGCCTTAATGAGTTTAATCATTGTTTACATAGGCAGTGGCATTTTGTGTTTTCCCTCAACAGTTTGTGCACCATTTTCCCTATTGCAGACCCTACATAATCTCCAAAGGTTGTGACTTTCATGAATATAGACACATTAAATATTCTACATCTCCTCAATTCCAAATACTGCTTAACACATACAACTCCCACTATAGTTAAGTTAACCAACAAATTCATGAAGGTTTTCAGCCTGAAACGCTGACTGTTTATGCCTGTCAATAGATGCTGCCTGACCTCCAGTATTTTGTGTGCACTGCTCCAGATTTCCAGCATCTGCAGAATCTCATGTCAGTTCTTAACCAAATATTTTAAATATTTTAATTTTTCATGATTTGTTTTTTATTCCTCAGTTGGTACATTATGAAAGTTTGGCATTTTGGGGCTGCTTAGTAACAAGGACCAATGGAGCAAGGGATCAATGATGATCGGTATATTTTTCTGCTTTGAGCACAGTTTTGAGGCAGCCGCTCCATTTTAAACAGTTTTTACAGGAGCACCATCAAGTGTATCCTGACCAGCCACGTTACCGCCTGGTACAGGAATTGCAAGGTATCTGACTGCAAGTCCTTACAAAGGATTGTGAGGACTGCTGAGAAGATCATTGGGATCTCTCTTTCACCCACCAGAGATAATTATCAAGAGCACAGTGTATGCAGGGCCCTTTGCATTGTCAATGATCCCTCCCATCCATCCAACAATCTCATTGACCCCCTACCATCAGGCAGGAGGTACCATAGCATTAGAACAAGGAATGTTAAGGTGAGAAACAGCTTCTACTCCCAAGCCATAAAACCACTGAACTCCCTACCACCACCCAGGTCTCATCACGTATGATGGGCCAGGAGCGTTAAACTGTTTACTTTTTAACTTGTATATGTTGTGTATTAAAATTTTTTGGTAATATTTGAGTAATATTGTAAATATATTGTTTGATTAAGCATTCTTTATTTGCTTAAATAATTCATTATGGGTTATATATAAATTACTTTCATCATCACACCACCACATCATATGCTCGTGCATTGCTAAAGCGAAGAAATGAAACATACATGTTCTTCCGGTCTTTCCTTTGGCTAGTTTTTCATGTCTTGGAGTTACAAAACATTACAATGTTGACAGGGTATTTTTGAAACGAACCAGAAACAACTACCTACCTGTTGAAGTGCAGCAAGAAACGGTTGAGTAAAAAAACAGCACAGCATGTGCCTTTTCGGGAAGTGGCAGACACGGTTGAAATTAAAAAGATAGCAGAAAATGGATAAATTCATGGGTTCATAAATGGTGAGTACCAGGTGATAATGATGATAAATTTTAAATAAGCAGAAATGCCTGGCTACATCGGAAAGAGAGATACTTCCAATTGCACAAGTGATAACTGGATATTGTATACTGAGCAAATTTATCAGTATCTTAAAGCAAATGAAATAGCCAATGAGAAACCAGTGCTGGTTTTGCAGAGTGCATTAGGTATAAAGGCATACAGTTTGCTTTGAAGTTTAACTGCCCCAGCCAAACTAGCCAAAATAAGCTTTGCTGATATCGTGAAAGTAATGCGGGAACATTTAGAACCAAAACCAATGTTGGTTGCAGAGTGCTTTAGGTTTCATAAGCAGAATCAAAAGGAAAGGGAGTCTATTTCGGCCTACATGACTGAATTGAAGAGCATTGTCAGTTCAGTGATGGGTTAATGATGTACTTAGAGATTGATTAGTATTTGGAATCTTGCAAGAAAGCATTCAAAAATGGCTCCTAACTGAAGCACAATTCACATTTAAAGAACAGTTGAAATTTCTGTATCAATAGAAACAGCATACAGAGACACAATTAAGTTGCAGTCAAGAATGAATGTGAGCATGAATAAACAGAAACTAGCCTGGCTGAACAAATTGTGTTACTGTTGTGGCAGGGGCTCACATACCCCAGACCAATGCAGGTTTAAAGGTGAAACTTGCAGAAAATGCAACAAAGCAGGACATGTACAAAGAGCATGTTGGACAGAAAAAAATAAATGGAATGCACATGGAAGAGAGAAAGATGAAAAGTCAAGTAGCAGTTTCAAAAAGAGCACTAATCGGCATGCTGTTAATGAAGAATTTGATTATGTTGAGAGTGACGCACACAAAATCCTGAAGGAAATCAGCAGGCCAGGCAGCATCTATGGAAAAGAGTAAATGCTGCCTGGCCTGCTGAGTTCCTCCAGCATTTTCTGTGTGTTGCTTTGAATTTCTAACATCTGCAGATTTTCTCATGATCATGATTAGAGTGACACAGAATTGGGTAGCCTTGAAATTTACAATGTAAAAACTAACAAGAAACAAGCAAAATGGCTTACACCAAAAGTGAATGGCAAATTAAAAGTAAAATGGAATTGGACACCGGCTCAGCTGTTTCAGTCACTCTACAAAATGAGTTTGAACAGCATTTCAAAGATACTGCAGATATCCCACTAAGAACTTATACTGGAGAAAAGATAACTGTTGTGGGAATGAGGTTTGTAACTGTGGAATACAACACCCAACAAGCCACACTTGACTTGCATGTGGTAAAAACAGGAGAGCCTGCATTGTGGAGACATGGCTGGCTAAGACCACCACCGCTTGATTGGAGATCCATCCACCATCTGCATGCCACACCCTCTGCAATCGAATCAATTGAAAACAAATTAACAAATGTACTGGGTGATGCCATTGCAGTCCTCCAAGATGGCAATGGTAAACTCAACCATATTAAGGGTAAAATTGTCAGGATCTGTGGTGATTTTAAGATCACCATCAACCCTGAACTGAAAAAAGATCAATACCCTCTGCCCAGGATAGAGGATATCTTTGCAAACCTTTCTGGAGGAAAACACTACAGCAAAGTGGACTTAGCTACAGATGAAGATGGAAGAAGAGTCCAAAGAGTTTCTTACCTTCAAATGCTTGCAAGTGGCTATAATAGGCTTATTTTTGGAGTAGCATCTGCATCTGCACTCGGTAGAAAGCAATGGACCAGGTGCTGCAAGGATGCCCAGGCTCTCAGTGTCACCTGGATGACATCATTGTTAATGGTAAAGCTGACAAGGAACATCTCAAAATTTCGAGACAGTGTTAAAAAGATATAAAAATTATGGGCTCAGAGCATGATACAAGTGTGAATTCTTTAAATCAAGCATCACTTACTGTAGTCACGCCATTGACACACAAGTTTTACACAAGTGTGCTGAGAAAATTCACACGATAATGGATGCCCCAAATCCCAAGGAAATGTCACATATGCAGTAATTTTTAGGATTTGTAAATTACTACAACAAGTTCCTGCTAAACCTGGCTCCTGTGCTCCACCCCTTTAACTCACTAATCCAGATGAGAAAGAAATGGCAATGGACAAAGCAGTGTGAGGTGGCTTTCCAAAAGGGGAAGAAATGGTGATGTCAGACTCTTACTAACACATTATGATCCACATTGTCCAGTGAAGCTTGCCTGTGACACCCCGCCTAATGGTATAGATGTAGTTATGTCACATGTTATGAGATATTGATGTGAACGGTCCATAGCCTTTGCATCATGTTCTCTTACCACTACAGAGAAAAATTATGCACAGGGTAACAGAGAGGCTTTGAGTCAAGTTTGGGGTGTAAAGCATTTTAGATCAGTAATTGTATGGGAGAAAGTTTACCATCATTACAATCATCAACCACTAGAGTCCATTTTCAATCCACAGAAGGGTGTTCCTCTAACAGTTGCAGCACAAATGCAGAGATGGGCTCTGTTTCTTGGAGGACACAATTACAAGATCAAATTTAAGAGGACAACTAATCATGCAAATACTAATGGATTGTCCCATATACCCTTGGCAAAGAAAATACTTGAAAAATTTACAAAACAGGACATTCCTCTTGATGTTTTCTCCCTAATGCAAATCAAAAGTTTCCCTATTACAGCAAAGATGATCCAAACTGAAACCAGAAAAGGCCCTACTCTGCTTAGGTCTACAGGAAAACCCAAAATTACTAGAAAGCGCAGCATAAATCCCAGCCTCCTCTTTTTTACCAGTGCTGGGATGAACTTATCCTTGATGGAGGTTGCCTTATGTGGAGATTGAGAGCTGTCGTACCATCCAGATGAGAGCTAAAGTGTTGGAGGAGCTTCGTGCAGTCATCTAGGTGTGGTCAAAATGAAAACAATAGCTCAAAGCTTTGTCTGGATGCCTGGGATAGATTAACAGATTGATCAGCCTGCCATGCACTGTTTGGGATGCCAACATGACCAGAAGATACCAAGAGCTTCTTGGGGAGGAAAGAAGTAAATAGAAGAAAGGTGTCGGAGGGGCCAGACCCACTTCCTGCAGTTCCAGCGTCAAGTTCTACAACCACTACAGAGGAGGCCCCAGGTTGCTTCACACGCCTCATAGCCTGAGGTTGTTTCACAGCCACAAATCTCACCTGCCAAACAGAGTGACTGACAACCCACCCCTAACAACACCCCACCCCAGTCAGGAAAAACGTTATCCCACAAGAATAAGAAATCCTCCACTGCGATTATATCTTTAGGTCTGAATGGGATAATTTAAAATTTACTATGTTGCTAATGTCTGTATAGTAGCTGTATTATGTAGTATACCATGTCAATAAGACCATAAGTCTGCTCCACCGTTCCATTATGTCTGATCCCGTATATAGTTGAGATGCATTCTATATAGAGTTAGAGTTTGTACCTATGCAGGAAGGATGTTGTATTTAAAATTTCAGTAAAAATTTGAGTAATTTTGTAAATATCTTGTCTGATTAAGCATTCTTTGTTAGTTTAAATAATTCATTATGGGTTATATGTAAAATATGTAAATTGTATACGTCATCACACCACCATGTCACATGCAATTGCTTCGCTAAAGTAAACAAGCGAAGCTTACATGTTCTCTTAGTCTCCTCGTGGCTTTCTTTCAATTACTTTTTATGTTCTGGAGTGACAAAACATAGTCCATATCATTTGTGAATTTGGTAGTATTATTTCATGTGTTGTGCACCTTGGCATTGAGGAACGTTGCCTCGTTTGGTAGTATACATGTGTAAAGTTGAATGACAATAATCTTGAACTTTAACTAACATTTAACCAGTTCAAGGAGACATCATCTGTCGAATACAGCATGAAAGCAATTATTTATGTGTTAAATAATGGAATTGTTCACATTTTTGATTGATCATTCCGATAGAAAACTTGCAAACAGTATTTATCCAGAGAAGAGTAAGGTAATGGACTTGAAAATCTGTAACAAGACAAATAAATGCTCTGTAAATGGAAAGATATTGAGAGTTACCTTGATGCCAGATTGTTAGAGTAGATCAATAAGGTGGTTAAAAAAAGTTTCTTTTTTAAGACAAGGCAACGAATTAATGCTCAAATTTTATGCTTCTCTTGATAGACAACAGCTTGAATGCAGTCTATGATTCTGGTCTATATATTGGAGTTAAAAAAGTGTTCACATTGGATAGAGATAGTGCGGAGAAAACTTAACAAAATATTACCAGAACTGGAAAATTTTAGTTTGTGTAAAAATTGAATAATATGAGGTTGATTTCTTTTGGAATAGACAAAAATAAGGGAAGTTTTAGTTTAGGTGTTTAAAATTATGAAGGGGTCTAAATAAAGTAAAAAAGACCTACAGCATTTCCTTTCACAAAGGGGTCATTAATCAGATTTAAAGTAGTTAGTGGAAGGAAGTATTAGCAGGGAGATGAGGAAGGATTTTTACATCAGAAAGGTATTTTTTTTCCCTAATAGGTGTTTGGAATTTGTTACCTGTCAGAGAGATGGAGCAAGTTAAAAAGTTCCTGGATATTTATTTGGGGTGACGTGATCTGCAAGGCTGAGGACCTACTGCAGGAAGTTTAGGTTAGAAAACTCGTTGCTTAAATGGCTCAGGTATGATGGGATGAATGGTCTCTTTCTGCGTTATAGATTTTCTGTGATTCAATTAATAAATTTACATTAACATTTACCGGAATGATAAACCATAAATCATGTTGCAGCCAAGCAGAAGCAGATTTTATTATTTGGCTTCATTGGCTGGAACATAAATATCACTTTAGGGAATGTACTGTGTTTCTTTTCTGTTGCTTCAAACATAAGCAAATAGATAGAGCTAGAAATACCATGAGAACATTCTTCAGTGACTGCAATAACAGTAAATTTGCTGCATCTATGTACCGGAATATATTAAGAATCATACCATGTGATACCAACCAGTACTTAAGCATTTCCTATGCACAGCGCATTGAACGACTTCCAGTAACTTAGTCATTCATAGCATGTAGTCATGGTCTGGTGTTATTCGATTCTATTACACTTATTGGATGTATTGAGTATGCCCACAAGAAAATGAATCTCAGGCTTGTACTGTTTATGGTTACATATATGTACTTTGATAATAAATTTACTTTGAACTTTGAAACACCTAATTGCACCTCAAACAGATTAGCTTCCTAGACCTGCTAAGAGTCCTCCACACTGGGAGATCCAAGCTCAGTTCTGCATCTCAGAAGGATTGCAATGAACCATTTGGGTTTTTACAGTTATCTAGTAGTTTCATGGACACCATTACTGAGACTAGCTTTATATTTTAAATTAATTTATTTCATTTATGAGCTCTTTCTTTAGATCAATCATACTGGCCTCAGGATATTAGTCCAATAATATGACCACAGTTCTTTTGTGCCTCTGCACAGGCTGGTATACAAATGGGTCCAAAATTTTTAAAATGCTTATGTTTAGAGCAGGGGTTCCCAACCTGGGGTCCATGGACCCCTTGGTTAATGGTAGGAGTCCATGGCATAAAAAAGGTTGTGAGTTTTTGGTTTAGAGGGAGAGGACAAGAGAATCCCTTCCATCTAAAAACTTACTTTAGGGTCAAGAGGATTATCAAATAACAGAGCCTATAAATCTCTTTGCAAAGCAAGCTTGTTATAAAATGGAAAATGCCAGTAATAGCAGATCAGATGGCAGTTGTGGGAAGTCAAACAGAGTTATTATTCATGCCAATGATCAATGGCCACGTTAAAAGGTCATTGATGTGAAATGTAGTCTGTTATTTTCTCCACTGACACTATCTGACCTGCTGAAAGTTTGCAGAGATTTCTGTTTTTGTTTCATACAACCGGCATCTGCTGTTTTCACTTCAAGCTTGATACATACTGTGGTAAACTACGTATACCTGTCTGGACACGCCCCTCTGCTGACTGCTCCTGTGGCTCCTCCCACAGACCCCTGTATAAAGACGATTGGGGCACTGCTCCTCCCTCAGTCTTCAACATGGTCATGCTCCCATTTTTTGCTGTTAATAAAAGCCTATCGTTCACTTCCAGTCTCCTAGAATTATTGATGGTGCATCACATACTTGGATTTGTAAGTTCCAAGTTAGGTTGAACAGAAGTACGATGACAGAAGTGTTCATGTAAGCATCACTTTATTTTGGAATCAGCTTGAATCTCAACTCCAGGTTTAAGATGCCAACTTCATATTTTCACAAAGCTTAAAAAAAATTTCACTTGCAAAACTTTCATCGTAGATTCATCCTTAGGACCTTGGGGCAAGTTCTCTGTCTGGTTAGTGAAGAAAGCAACAAAATTGTAACAACACATTGAGGATGTAATAATGCCGGCAATTCAACATGCAGAATTGAAAAAGGCAGGAGCAAGGATATGAGTGGGACCAAAGTCATCTATCAGCCAATAAGAAACTTAAGTTAAAAGCCCAAGATTCTTGAGTTAAAGTAAGGAAAATGTCAGGAACATCCTTTGAGATCTAGTTTCCATTTATACGACAGTGCATGTCAAATTTCTCACTAATGCCCAAGGTTGGTCGTGGCACTAAAATATGGTCAAGATTTTCAAATCTACCCTTCAAAATATTAATATATTTTTATGATACTACTAAAGCATAGTAAAAAACAACAGTAGTGCTTCATCAATACATTTCAAAGGGTTTCATATAATAAAGTACATTGTCACAGCTCAATGGTAAGCATCTTGGAGAAAATATTGGTAATAGAAAGTAATAGGACTTAAATGCTAATCTCTTGCATGTACTGGGAAATAACTACTTTGATGTTCTTTGTTTCCCTGTAACAAATTTTGATCCCACCTCACTAAATTCTTCCCTCATCTTGACAGCCACCTGACTGGGAAGCAGGCTGTCTCTAACACTTCACATCTCCACCTCTACATCTCCTGAGCTCATCTGCTGCTGTCGCATTTGCACATTCAGCAGTAGAATCAGAATCAGTTTTATTTTCACTGACATTAGTCATGTAATTTATGGCCTTGAGGCAGCAGCACAGTGCAGGCTTAACAAATAAGTTCCAATAAAAAATATATCATGTAGAAGAGGAACAGTGAGATGGTGTTCATGGATTCAATAACCGTTCTGAAATCTGATGGAAGCGGTGAAAAAGCTGTTCCTAAATCATTACATGTGTATCTTCAGGCTCCTATACCTCTTCTTGATAATAGTAATGAGAAGAGGGCACGTCCCTGGTTTGAGGGTGCTTCGTGATGATGCCACCTTCTTGAGGCACCACCTTTAGAAGTTCTCCTCCATGGTGGGAAGGCTTGTGTCCATGATGGATCTGGCCGTGCCTACAACCCTCTGAAGCCTCTTACAATCTGTGCATTGGTGCCTCCATACCAGATGGTGTTGCAGTCCTCTCCATGATACATCCCGATGGTGAACTGTTCCTACAAGCTATGGACTCACTTTCAAAGACTCTTCATCTCATCTTCTCATTATTTATTGTTTATTTATTTATTTATTACTATTATTATTTATTTTGTATTTGCCCATATTATTGTCCTTGCACACTTGTTGTCCACCCTGTTGGGTGCAATTCCTCACTATAGTTATTGGTTCTATTATGGTTATTGAACTTGTTGAGTATGCCCACAAGAAAACAAATCTCCATTGCATATGGTGACGTATATGTACTTCGATAATAAATGTACTTTGGCTTTGACTTAACTACAGAAATTTCAATACAACAAATTTAAACATTTGTAGAAATTCTATTCAAATGATAATGACATACTTTTCTCAAAGACTAATGTATTGCAAACTAATGAGAAAATGCAACATTATATACATTTTTAGTTTACTGTAGCATTGCATGGACAATGCTACAGCATGGTTTTATTCAATTAACCTCTTTATAACCACTTGAGCAGAGTAGAGCTGGGGTTCATTGAATTCTAACTGCAGTTTGACAACATATCAGGCAAATTATCAGGACAATTGAAGTGATAAATTTTACACCAGCACTGATTTAATTATTTTAAACATGAGAAACTCTGCAGATTCTGGAAATCCAAAGTAACACACATAAAATGCTGGAGGCACTCAGTAAATTTGGCAGCATCTAAGGAAATGAATAAACAGTCGACGTTTCAGGCCGAGACCCTTCTTCAGGACTGGAGAGGAAGGAGAAAGACACCAGAATAGAAAGGTGTGGGGAGGTGAAAGAGGACAGCTAGAAGGTGATAGGTGAAGCCAGGTGGGTGGGAAAGGTAAAGGGCTGGAGAGGAAGGAATCTGATAGGAGAGGAGAGTGGACCACAGGAGAAAGGGAAGGAGGAGGGGATCCATGGGGAGGTGATAGGCAGGTGTGAAGAGGTAAGAGGCCAGAGTGGGAAATAGAAGAAGAAGGGAGGAGAGGGATTTTTTTTGAAATCTGAAAGAGGGATGGAAGGAGACAGAACATAAGGTGTTGCTCCTCAGGGTACTTGATGGTTGGCAAGGACGTGGTATCTAAACAGCTGATTTCTGCGCTCCATACCTCTGAGCTAGGTGAGTGGGGATTACAGGAAACAGAAAATAAAGCAAAACTTCTAGACACAACACTACAAAAATATCCAACATTCCATATAGTAAACTAAAATGTCACAAAAATCTCCAAAACAACAGACCCAATTAGTCCTTGCATTATCTTTAAGGTACTCACTACAATTGCAAGGTGGCTTTCTCTATCTACATGAAGGAATTCCACCAACTCCATTCAGTCTTACACATTCTAGTACTTGTCTAAGAAATGTGCCAAATCTCTAGTTGTTCACTGTACAAAGTTCAAAGTACATTTGTTATCAAAGTATTTATGTTTTATGCAACCTTGAGATTTGACTCCTTACAGGCAGCCACAAAACAAAGAAACCCAATAGAAATCATTGAAAAAAGAAATTTGTCAGACAGCCAATGCGCAGAAAAAAAAATGGTGCAAACGCCAGCCTGAACCTTGCCTCCGGCCCCAACAGCCTGAACCAGCGCTTAAATCAACAAACCTCAGCTCGTTCCTCACTCTCAGAGCTAGACCCAGGCCCCATCGCCCCGACTCTGCATTGCCTCAGCTCTGCTGCATCGAATCGCCTCCAAGTCCAGACGTTGCTCCAGCAAAGGCCAGACGTTGGCTCGTTCCACGCTATCGGGCTCAGGACCTGCTGCCTCGATTCAGCCCGTACTCACCATGCCGTGACCATCCTGCACTGGATGAGCTTCTTCCCAACTCCCTTATCTTTCATCTTGAAATGACTCATCAATGGAAATTAAACTGATATTCTCATTTACTGTCATGTATAGTTTTAGAAATCAAATATAAATCAACTAAGGTAAGAATGTTCACTTTTTAAAATGAGCTTCCGGCATTATTAAACATTGTTCAAGGCCAGATATTTGAGGAGAAAATGGGTTAAAATGCAGCCGCTACAGAATACGTACTTATTCAGTGGAGACAATGAGCACAAAGCTAGAGGACTGTGTTCTGAGCTGCAACTACCACGTTGCTGGGAAGAACCACTGGAAGTTTATAAAATGGAGGCCATTCAAATAATGAACGATTCAAACTAATCCATCATCCAGTACTTGAACAATAGCCTTCCAGGTCATGAATCGTCAAATACATACACGGGAACTTTTTAATGTGACAAAGGTTTCTGCCTCTACCATGCTTTCAAGGAATGGGTTTCCAGATCCCTTCTGATCTTTCCACCAATTACTTTAAACCTCTATGATTTTTCAAATCCTTTGCTTAAGTAAACAGGTCCTTCTTACTCTATCTAAGGGCTTAAAATTTTGTCATCTCAATCCCGTTCATCTCAGAAGATTTCCCCAGCCAATCCAATCTTTCCTCATTGGTAGAATTCTCCACGTCTGGATAAATACTTTGAAATTGCCACTTCTAGTCACTTGCGCAATCACATTTTTCCTTGAATCAGACACAAAACTCAAGCTGTGGATTAGTAATCATTTTAGTACAGCCTTACTGCTCTTGTATTCTATGCCTAAGCTAATAAAGGAAGGCATCCCATGTATTGATTTTTATTCACCTGTCTTGTCACCATAGACATACACTTCTGATGCTCCACACTTCCCAATATTCTGTCATTTAATAAAAAGTCTCTTGGCTTATTGCACATCCATAAGGCACTATGTTCCATTTTTCTGAATTAAATTCAATTTGCCTCTTCCTACTGAACCAACAAGACTATTTATATCCTCTTGAAACTGAAAGCTTTCATCTTCATCTCTGTTATTTGCAAACCTCTTAATCATGTTTTGTACATTTAAACTGAATCATTAAAATACATTTCACAAGCAAAAACAAACTACATACAGCAAGTAGTGTCTTGACTGTGGAAGTATTCTGTTAACAGCTATCCAATCACAAAAAAAAACATTTTTATGGTCTACTTCCTGTCCACATAGCCAGCCTTGTATCTAATATGCCATACTCCCTTGGATCCCATGTGTCTTTATTTAATCAGACTGGGATTTTGGAAGTGTGGCAACAGATTTGCATACAAGAGATGTAAATATTCATTTGAATCATCACAGTGTACTGATAAGCAAAGAACTTCCAGAGAAAAAATCTCTTCTGTGATTAATCAGATGTGATACCATTTATAAAGATACAAAGTACCCATGATCTGTGAAAAAAAGGATAGACTGCAGTGGCTATTGTGGTTTTGTTGCTTCCTAGCTTGTTACTGTTATTTAACAAAATTTGTTTTGTGGGATATTAAAATATCCTGTAATGAATATGTTTATTTTTAACTCAGCTCCTTCCTGCTGTTTTCAAGAATAATGTATCCATTTTTTTGTAACTGTGTTTATTATGCAAAAACTAAAGTAATCAGAGTGCCCATTGTTCGTTTTCTAGTTCCGCTGAGTCTGTTGCCATCTGCTGACTTCATTGCAAAATTGCAGTGGGGCAAACTCATTTTAATCATATTCTGTTATAGCTTCATATCCCAGCAGACTGACGTCAGAAACGGGCAACATATTTCACAACTGCTGCAGTATAGTATTTAACGAAGCATGTTTTATTCATACAAAAGTTAATTGCATGTGTAAATGCCCTTTGAAACCAACATATGTTCTGTAAATAGCTTTCTGATTTTCCAATAAGTGACGGTCTTCTCACACTCAGTTTGAGATTAAGCCAAGAGTTTGTAAGTATCCTGAAAACTGTTGTGTCCTTGTAGGTTTGTAGTGAAGCTCAAAGGGAATACATGAGATTGTTATTTTTAGCTGGCAAGTCAGTTTGAATTCTTTCTGGGGTGGGGGGGGCAAATCTGGTGGGAAACTTGCTTTGAGTAATTAAAAGACAAAAGAGAACAAAACACTCAACATTAGTTAGTAGTGCAGTAAATTATTCATTATGAGTACTGGACTTGTAGTACATCTGCAGTAAATCTCCCTCCTTGACACACTGCGCCATCTTCACCTTTATCCAGCAGCCCTGATTCTCAGGGGCTCTTGTTATTGACAACTTTTGCTATTTAGCAATTCCAGTCATTTTCCCACAAATGAGTGTGATCCTGGGACACACATTTTCAGATAGGTGTACTCTTACTGATTTCTCATTCCTCTCGTCCCCCACAAAGGTAAAGAACTATATGATTTTAAAAACAAAAGGAGAAAATATCTGGAGGAGGTTGAATTAAATGGCTCTTTCATTAATTGAATGGCCTTAATCTGTAGTAAGCTGCAAAACTGTTTGCTTCCCAAGTTTCTGCACTTGGCGTTGCTGCTCCCCCTCCGCTAACACTCCGGCGGAATAACCTTTGACAGGTGATGTCACCACAATTTCGCAACGGCAGTGGCAGCGGCGACACCTGTTGCCGTGGTGCTCTTATGACGTCACCCATACAGACTGGACACACCATTTAAAGCAACAGTGGGGAGATAGAGGATGAGGTCATTGGTATTCAATAGTTTGCTGATATAATCAAAACACTGGAAGGAGTTAGGGACTGTGTGCATGCAGCCACTGATGTCTAAGATTTCTTTGGGACACTGGACGTGTCTACACCCACAAGCTTTACTGAAACCATGCATTCGAACAGCTTGATATAGGAACTCATTGTAAATTCCTTGTATGTGCATACGTACTTGGCGATTAAACTCTGATTCTGATTCTGATTTATTAATTTTAAGATTGTTCATGTCTGATCCATCAGCAGCTTCTTCTTGAATATTATGCAAGGTAGTTCAGGATGAGCAGAGTTTATTACAGAAGGAGCTGTTCACCAACGGATAAATAATCATTCATATTACTTTAATTATTCATGTTACTTTTTGTTTGATAAAAGATTCCATTTTCTTTTTTACACATAACTTGACAACAATAAAGAACCGGTTATTATGTCTCTTCCTATGAACCAAAATCACCTGAGCAAAGCGCAGGACATGAGAGGCAGGCCGTGGGAACGCTCACAACTTCAGTGAGTCCGTTCTGCCTCCTTTCATTAGTATCTCTGTGCCCAAGTAACAATCTCACCAAGGGTTTGCAACCTCTTTTTATGCCGTGGACCAATACCATTAACCAAGGGGCCTGTGGACCCCAGGTTGGGAAGCCCTGCTTTAGTCATGGAGTAATACAGGATGGAAAGAAGCCATTCAGTCCTTCTGCTCCATGCCAACCACAGCATCCTTCCTGCATGTCCCTATCTTAATGCCTCTGTAATGATATTTATCTTGTTTGTTTGTTTATGTAGTATATACGGCTAACAATACAGAAAATAGTTATCAGATTTTCTCTGAAAGAGAATAAAACTTGCAGGAATGTCACCAAGACAGATCTGCAGCTGATACGACAGTTCCCACATCCCCATTACACATTTTATAACGAGTCAAACACAGATTTCAACCCAGAAAAAAATCTCAATGTTCAATTGTTCCATGGATTTTCTTTTGCTAACATACCCCGAAACATCCATTCACAATAAACCATAATTAAAATGCATTCACTCAATGTAAATGGAATCACTAGGGGGGTTAGCATTAATGCCCTCAACTTGTCTTTAACTGTGTGGCTTGAGGACAATTATTAGCCAAACACATATAGACCAAAACCAATAAAGGCAGTGGTTTTCCTTCACCAAGTGAACTAGTTGGGTTTTACAATAATCTGGTTTCACATCCACTCTTACAGATCCCAGTGTTTTAATGTCAGCTGGCAGTGTGAGCAATCGGTCACCGTTAGCAGATCTTGTGGGAAACACTGAAGTTATAATGGGCATACATGAAATGAGGCTTACACCATTTTAGGCTTGGTCATTGTTGTCTATCATGAATAGGACCAGAGTGACCTCTTATTATCATTACATCGATGATGCAAGCTGCCAAGTCATGAAGATAAATAAACAGAAAGTGATCAGAAATTTCTGATTAGAGCAACATACACAAAATGCTGGAGGAACTCAGCAAGTCAGGCAACATCTATAGAGTGGAATAAACAGCCAATGTTTTGGGCAGAAGAACCTTCATCCAGACTGGAAAGGAAGGGAATGAAGCCAGAATAAGAAGGTGGGAGAGGGGAAGGAGGACAAGCTGGGAGATAATAAGTGAGACCAGGTGAGGGGAAGGTGGGTGGGTGCTGGAGTGGGGTGGGAGCGAAGAGAAAAACCATGAGAATTTCTGATTAGAGGTAGCATATTCTTTGGGATTGGGAGGGAAGAAAAATTTGTTGAGATATATGTGTTACTAAATGCACAACACAGTATTTGAAAATTTTGTTAATTATTGATGTTAATCATCTTTGAAAACGATGTTAATGTTTTCACTTGTGACCATTCACTATATCGAAAGCCAGAAGGTAAATACCGATGATCTGTATCTGACAGAAGTGTAGCTAATATCAAATTTTATTTACCTATTTAGAGTCACAGCGTGGAATAGTCCCTTCTGACTCTTCGTGTTACGCCGCCCAGCAACCCCTGATTTAATGCCAACTTAATTCACAGGACAATTTACGATGATCAATTCACCTACTGTGGGAGGAAACCGGATCACCCGGAGAGAACCCACACGTTCTATGGAGAAGATGTGCAAACTCCTTACAGAGGGCAGATGAGGTACTGGAGGATGCAAGAGCCTCAGCTGTCGTTTCTGTTGTACTTAAATAGCCTGCTGCTAATACTCGAGCTCAGTTCAGAATAAGATCACTTTAGTGAGGTCCCACAGGGCTTCCACTATCACAGAAGAGATTTGTTCAGACTTTCACACATCTATTCAGATTTGAGGAAATTGTCCACTAAATCTCATATTTGTGTAGTTCCATCCTGTGAAGCACACATGTCCAATAAAACTTAACTCTCGTACAGATTTCAGCTTACACACTCACACTTAAAACAAAAGTTTTCCTTCAAGTAAAGAAGGGAAATTACAGCAGAGCCAGGCAGCATGACGTTGATTTTGTTTATAGTATTTTAAAATTATTGATGTTTAGCAGTTTCCAACTATTCTTTAAATCATAATGTTTCTATGGGTAAAAGTTTTTATTTATGACTTGGGTAGTGATATTATTGTGTTTTAGTAATGAAATGGTGGAAGCAATAATTCATTTTAATAATAACTGGGATGTTTGATTTATATTGATTTACTGTGGTTGACGCCTACCGACAGCTGGCTCTCTTCAGTCTGTCAATCATTTGTATTGTGATTTGCGTTGGTTGTGCACCAAGTTATTCGGTACGTGTTAATAAGCCAAGGGTAGGCAGCTGACAGCAGTGGATGCACCCAGAATATTAAGAGAGACAATCCCGTCTGATTTCACTGCATGGGGTCACCTTCTGCCAGCTGAACTGTATGATGGTATCAAAAGTCACAGAGGGATATGCATTCAATTCATTCACGTGCATGGCTGGAGAAGGCATTCATCAATGGCCTGATTTCTTCAGTGAAAGCCTATAATCAATGCAGTCTTTCTAATCAATCAAGAAACATAATTACTAGGTCCAATGAACAGCTGCTTATTGAAGATCAGGGATCAAGGCCAGGCCTGATTTAGTGCAGGTCAAGTGCTGAAGTCAGGGGACATAAGGTTGCTGTGTACTGACCCAGCAGACACGCAAAGACCTCAATATGCACCTTGGACTTGCTCCATCCAGCGAGGATCAAACTTTCTGTGATGAGTAAATCTTTCAACACACATTGTGAATCAAAGGGTTAATATTTACATTAATTGAAGCAGAGCTTCTGTTCTTGCAGAACTGAAATGTTTTTCACATTTGCGAATCCTGTGGTTGTTCATTTACTTAGCAGCTCAATATAAGAAAATAAACTCTTCTCAGGTTTCCAGCCAGGTACAGGTATCGATTTTAACCCATGTTTCGATGGCAAACTCTACCATCTTCATCAAGGATGATGCCTGAGCATGACTAGCCCGGTGATTTTTTTGCCTCCCATCATCCATCCCTCCTGATTGGTTAGTCCTCATCCAATCAGGTTTCTGCTGTCCCACCTTGTTTACAATCAAATTCCGGTTCTTTGTTAAAATTCTTCTCCTCTAGTTGTATTTCAATGGCTTCCTTCACCAAGCGGTCCCAAAAGTCTTTGGTGTGGCACAGTAGTTTTGTGCCGTTGAAGTCAATCTATGGTCATTTTGTGAATGCTAGAGCAAAAGATTGTTGAGAAAGCATGTAGGGTACTTGTTTTTATTGGTTAAGGCATATAAGAGCTACATTAGAATATTGGTTTGTCCAGAGACAGGATGCTGCACAAGTTTGATCACAATACTACAGGAGGGATCTGATGGCAGTAGGACGCAGAAAGGTTTTACAATATTGTTGTCGAGGCTGAAGAATTATAAATGATTAATGATAAAGAGAGACATCCAAGAGGACCACAACCTTGCCGTTGGTTTTGGAGGTTTGCATGTCTCAATGACCCAGAGATATATGTTGGCTGAAGTCAGGGCTTTATGCTTTGGCTCTTAATAGTGTCACTCATGGCAAACAGGGTAGAGGCCAGACTAATAGTGGTCCACCGGTCCTCCAGGTTCAGGTATTGAGCTCAGGCTAACAGCCATGATTGGTAAAAAAATTGTTACCATGAGGTATAGGAGCAAAACTAGGCCATGTGGCCCACGGAGTCTGTTCTATCATTTCATCGTGGCTGATCCATTTTGCCTCTCACCCCAAATCTCCTGCCTTTCCCCTTTATCCCTTCATGCCCTGACCAATCAAGAATCTGTCAACCTCTGTTTTAAATATACATTGAGACTTGGCCTCCACAGCTGCCTGTGGTAAAGAATTCCACTGATTCATGACTCTCTGTCCCGCTTGGTGGCGCAATAATATCAACGCCGGACTCCGGAGTGAAGGTTCCTGAGTTCAAATCCAAGTCAGGTTGAGCGTCAAGCTGGCAACTTGGCCTCGTAAAAACAAGAATAGCCTGCAACGGAAACACCGTCGTGATGGTGCCCCAATAACTCCACAGCCGAGTTGAGGGCTTTTCTTCTTCTTCTTCTTCCATGACTCTCTGGCTAAAGAAATTCCTCCTCATTGCCATTCTAAAAGGATGTCCCTCTATTTTGAGGCTATGTTTTCTGGTCTTAGATACTCCCACCATCTTCTCCACAGCCACTCTATCAAGGCCTTTCACTATTCGATAGGTTTCAATTAGGTCACCCCTCATTCTTTTAATTTCCAGTGAATACAGGCCCAGAACCATCAAATGTTCTTCATATGACAGGCTGTTTAATCCTCTAATCATTTTTGTGAACCTCCTTTAAACCCTCTCCAGTTTCAGCACATCCTTTCTAAGATACAGGGCCCAAAACTGCTCACAGTTCTCCAAGTGAGGCCTCACCAGTCCTTTATATAGTCTCAACATTACATCCTTGCTTTTATATTCTAGTCCTCTTGAAATGAATGCTAACAGTACAGTTGCCTTCCTCACCACAGACTTCAACCTACAAATTATCATTTAGAGAATTGTGCACAAGGACTCCCAAGTCCCTTTGCACTTCAGATTTTTGTATTTTCTTTTCACTTAGAAAACAGTCAGATCTTTCATTTTTTCTCCCAAAGTATATGACCATATACCTCCCAACACGTTTTCCATCAGCCGTTTCTTTGCCCATTTACCTAATCTGCCTAAGTCCTTCAATAGCCTCCCTATTTCCTCAAAACTATCTTCGCCTCCACCTAACTTGGTATCATCTGAAAACTTTGCAACAAATCCTTCAATACCATCATCCAAGCCATTGACATATAACGTAAAAAGAATCGGTCCCAACACAGACCCCTGTGGAACGCAACTAGTCAATGGCAGCCAACCAGAAAAGGCTCCCTTTATTCCCTCCTGCCAATCAAACACTGCTTTATCCATGCTAGAATAGTTCTTGTAATACCTCGGGCTCACATCTTGTTAAGCAGCCTCATGTGTGGCACCTTGTCAAAAGCCTTTTGAAAATCCAAGTACAAAACATCAACCAATTCTCCTTTATCTATCCTGCTTGTTATTTCTTCAAAGAATTCCAACATGTTTGTGAGGCAAGATATTCCCTTGAGGAAACCATGCAGACAACAGCCTATTTTATCGTGTGCCTCCAAGTACCCCGAATCCACACCCTTAACAATTGACCCCAGCATCTTCCCAACAACATTAACTGGCCTATAATTTCCTTTCTTCTGCCTCTCTCCCTTCTTGAAGAGTGGTGCAACATTTGCAATTTTCCAGTCTTCCAGAACCATTCCAGAATCTAATGATTTTTGAAAGATCATCACTAATGCCTCCCCAATCTCTTTAGCCTCCTCTTTCAGAACCCTGAATGTGCACAATCTGGTCCAGGTGATTTATCTATCTTCAGACCTTTCAGTTTCCCAAGAACCTTTCCTTGAGTTATGTAACCAAACATTTCATGACCCCTGACACCTTGAACTTCCACCATACTGCTAGTATCTGTCAGTACGTCCAGTTGAAATCGGTCCTTTTTTGTGTTTCCCCCCAGCTATCATTCTGTGTTTTTGTATTGCCATGTTCTCTTGTTTGTTTTCAAGCCCCATGTGCTCCTGTCCCCACCCCTGCTCTACTCTGGCCCCTGTATCACTGAGTACTCCACCCTCACCTGTTTCCCATTATTACCTGTATTGCTGCCACCTGTGTCTCATTGTGTTTCAACTATCATCTGCCTCTCTGTTTATTGCTCAGTGTATTTCAGTCCTGTGTTTTCACCTCTTTGTTGTCAGATTGTGCCAGTGAGGTTTCCTGATTCTGATTTTTGGATCTCTCTGGCTGTTTTGATCTCTGCCTGAACTTTGATTGCACCTCTGGGTTTGTTACCCAATAAAAATCACAGTGTGCACAGTACTTGGTCTGTGATTGGGTCCCTGCTCCAGCGTCCTGACAGTATCTTCCACAGTGAAGACTGATGCCAAATACTTAAACAAGTTTGTCCGCCATTTCCTTGTACCCCATTACTACCTCTCTAGCATTGTTTTTCAGTGATCCAATATCCACCCTTATCTTTCTTTTTACACTTTATGTATCTAAAGAAACTTCTGGTATCTTCTTTAATAGTATTGGCTAGCTTCCTTTTGTATTCCATCTTTACCTTAATGACTTTTATAGTTGTCTTCTGTTGGTATTTAAAAGCTTCCCAATCCTCTAACTTCCCACTAATTTCTACTCTACTATATGCCCTCTCTTTGGCTTTATTTTGGCCATGACTGCCCTTGTATGCCATGGCTGTGTCAATGCTTTATAATACTACTTCCTCTTTGGGATGTATGCATATATCCTGTTCCTTCCAAATTGCTTCCAGAAGTTCCAGCCTGTTACGGAGACAGCAATGAAGAATTCTTCTACATCTGAGTGTGACAGTATTCCTGAATCTCCGCCTGGGACTTGCATGACTGATAGTGGTGGAAAAAAAGTGGAAGCTACTGACGTGATGAATGCCATTGCTGCCCTAAATGCCAATAGCATAATGGGCAGTACGTTAAGTTATCTAGGCTTAGATTGTTTCTTGATAAACAAGGAGACAGCCAGGAGATTTAAATCAAGTATATGGAGTGTCATTCTTAGAGCAGGAAGGACCGATTTCCTTCTATGCTCATGTCATTACAATGGAGCATGGATAATTGGTAGGAGGATTAGAGAAGATATGAGAAAAAGGTATCTCATTTTATACATGATGTTAACTGGAATCTACTGCCTGAAAGGTTGTGGAGCCTCGGCAGATTTAGAAAGTATCTAGATGAACTCACATGGCCATGTACCAGGAACTGGGAAGTGGGAGGAACCTAGGGGCAATTGTTGCAACAAAAAGCTCAAGTAGCCTCCTTCTGTACTGCACATTTTTATTATTTCTGTGATATCTTTAAGCTCAGAATCAGCCGCATATTGTGAAGTTTGTTGTTCTGCAGCAATACGTAAAAAATTACCACAAATTCAGTGGGCTGTTGATTTTTCTTTATGATAGTTAAGCTTTTCTAGGCTGCACGATTCTGCTTGTTGGCATGTTACCTTATTCCTATTACATTCTTCTTAAGCAGTCTCTCTGGATTAAACAAGACTTATTTCCACTCCAGCTTAGTGGGTTCTGAAACCGACGGGTGAACTACAGACAATCCTACCGAGGTAAGTGAACAGTGTGTGAGGTGATCTGCTCTTTCCACTATTTACACAATGCTTCTGTGTGCTCTCAATACCATCCATTTGGACCTGTAGTGATACCACCTCCCTGTTGGTGACACTATTGTACCGGGGACACTTAATGTGGGGAAAAAATATTCTTTGTTATTGTATGACTTTGTACATTTGCATATTATAATAGCTAATTTATTAAATTTTTATGCAAAATGTCTACAAATGTTAAAGAACTGACATTTTTGAAACAAAACTCCTTTTCCACTCAGTTCCCATGATATAATAAGCTGAGTTGATAATAAGTAATCATGTCTCTGCACAGCCGGTCCTTCGCCATCAGTACATTTATCTCTCACGGCTGTAGGCACAATATGGCTGATGAGACTGACATTCAAACATTGGAGTTAATCTGTAATAGCACTAGATCTGCAGCCAGATTACTGTCATATTCAAGTTAATGGCAAATGTGTTCATATTAATTGCTACATAAGCCTGTATGTTAATAATGAAAGGTATCAGTAATTCATACAGTTACCGGTCTTCTGTGATACAAAGAGCAGGAATGCCAGTATCATGATTAAATTACCGGACTAGTATCCAGAGCCCTGGATTATTTATCTGAATTTACCAATTCAAAACCTAAATGACAGCTAAGGAAATTAAATTTAACTTGTTAAGTAAATCTGGAATTAAAAGCTGGTGCAAAGAATTGTCACCACAGAACTATCAGATTGTTGTAAAATCCCATTTGTTTCACAACCTCCAGGAAAGTAGATCTTGGATAGTCTGATTAATGGAATCCCACCATCTGAAATGACCTAATTAAGAACTCAGTTCTGCAATAACTGAGACAATTAGCTATATTCAGTGATACTCACATCCCATGGACATATGGGGGAAAAAAATCAGGAAATTAGGGGTGGACTTCACTCATGACCTGCAACACTTAAAATCCGGCAACAAATATATATTTTTTGCCTGCAACAAAGGATTATTCTGTTTCTACAGGTAATTTATGTGGAAATCCTGGCTGTCTTTGATTCATTTTACTTCATGATTCGGAGGTGCAATTTTCACTGACAGGAAGAGGTAACAAGTCATTGAAAATTGGATTATTATTGTCACGTGTACTGAGATTCAGTGAAAAACTTTGTTTTGCATGCCATCCGTACAGATCACTTCAAAACATAAGTACACCAGGGTAGTGCAAAGGAAAAGCACTAACAGAATGTCGCATATGGTGTTACTGTTCCAATTAAAGAGAACGTGCGGTGCAACTAGAAAATGAGGTACGAGGGCCACGACGAGTTAGAGTATGAGCAAAATCTGACCATAAAGTCATGAATGTATAGGGCATTAAGTATAGGATTGAGGATGCGAAGTTATGGGGTACCTAATTTGAGGATAATTGTGGCAGAGGTGTTGCGCGTCTATCCTTACTGATTATGATCTGTTGGTCAGAAAGACAAAGATCCTGTTGAAAAGGGAGGTGCTGAGTCCAAGTTCTAGGAGTTTGAAGTAATGTTCGTTTGGAATGATAGTATTGAAGATGGAGTGCAGTCAAAATAGAGGAGCCTGACATCTTTGCTATCCAGAAGTTCCAGTGATGAGTGCCAGGGAGATGCCATCCACTGTGGATGTGTCTCATCTTCCCCTGCCTGCAATTTAAATCATCCTTGTTTTCTCACTTTCCAAGTCCTGCTGAAAGGGCATTGATCAGAACAACCTGGTTTCTCTCTCCACAGATGCTGTCTGACCTTCTGTCTATCTTCAGACTTTTAACTAATGCCTCTTCCCATCCTGCCTCCTGTAAAAATACTATTCCCTTTTCTCAGCTCCTTAGTCTCCACCTCATCTGTTCCCAGGGTGAGGGCTTTCCTTATCGGGACATCAGAGATGTCCTCCTTCTTCAAAGAATGGGATTTCCCTTCCTTAATGATGCTGCCATCACCTGCATCTCTTCCATTTCCCTGACATCCAAGCTCACCCCATCTTCCCCTGCCTCAACAGGAATAGAGTTCCTCCTGTCTTCACCTACCACCCTATGACCTTTGCATTCAACACATCATATTTCTCAACTTCTGTATTCATCAATGGGATCCCATCACCAAACACATCTTTACCCTCCCCTCCCAACTCTCCGCTTTCTGCAGGAATCACTCCCTTCATGATTTCCTTGTCTATTTGTCTCTCCCCACTAAGCTTTCTCCTGGCAAGTATCACTGGAAGTGGCAGAAGGGCTATGCCTACCCGTTCCCCTACTCCCTCATCTCCATTCAGGGCCCCAAACAGTTCTTCCAGGAGAGGTAACTCTTCACTTGCTGGGGTTGCCTATTGTTCCTGCTGCTCCTGATGCAGCCTCCTCTACATTGCTGAGACCTGATGCAAGTTGAGGGACCACTTCGTCAAGCACCTATGCTCTCCTATGCTCAACCCAGTGGCCAACCATATGAGTTCCTATTCCCATTCCTGTTCCGACATATTGGTCCATGGTCTCCTTTTTTGCCACAATGAGGCCACTCTCAGAGTAGAGGAGCAACACCTCGTATTCTGTCTAGGTAGCCTCCAGCCTGATGACATGAACATCAAATTCTATTTCCGGTAGTTTCTTTTTTCTTTCGCAACCACCCCCCCCCCCCCCCCCCCCCCCGGCATCCCTCTTTTATTCCCCACTCAGGCAGGCCCCATGGTCACAAGACCATAAGATATAGGAACAGAATTAGGCCATTCAGCCCCACCATTCCATCAAAACTGGTTTATTATACCTCCCAACCCCATTTCCTGCCTTCCCCTGCAACCTTTGACACCCTGACTAATAAAGAACCTATCAACCTCTCTGCTTTAAATATCCTCAGATATGGCCTCCACAGCCATTCATGACAAAGAATTCTACAGATTCACCATCCTCTGGCCAATGAATCCTCCTCATCCCTGTTCTAAGTGGACTTCCCTCAATTCTGAGGCTGTACTCTCTGCTCCTAGACTCACCCACTATAGGAAACATCAACTCTATATAGGCCTTTCAATATTCTATAGGTTTCAATGAGATCCCCTTTCATTCTTCGAAACTTCAGCAAGTACAAGCTCAGAGGCATCAAATGCTCCTCATACACTGAGCCTTTCATTCCCGAAATCATTCTTGTGAACCGCCTCTGGACCCTCTCAAATACCAGCACATCTCTTCTTAGATAAAGGACCCAAACTGATTGCAACATGATCTGACCTTATAAAGCCTCAGCATTACATCCTTGCTCTTATATTGTAGTTCTCTCAAAATGAATGCTGACATTATAACCATGTAACAATTACAGCACGGAAACAGGCCATCTCAGCCCTTCTAGTCCGTGCCGAACGCTTACTCTCACCTAGTCACACCGACCTGCACTCAGCCCATAACCCTGCATTCCTTTCCTGTCCATATACCTGTCCAATTTTATTTTAAATGACAATATCGAACCTGCCTCTACCACTTCTACTGGAAGCTCGTTCCACACAGATACCACTCGAGTAGAGAAGCTCCCCCTCGTGTTAGCCCTAAACTTTTGCCCCCTAACTCTCAACTCATGTCCTCTTGTTTGAATCTCCCCTACTCTCAATGGAAAAAGCCTATCCACGTCAACTCTATCTATCACCCTCATAATTTTAAGTACCTCTATCAAGTCCCCCCTCAACCTTCTACGCTCCAAAGAATAAAGACCTAACTTGTTCAACCTTTTCCTGTAACTTAGGTGCTGAAACCCAGGTAACATTCTAGTAAATCTTCTCTGTACTCTCTCTATTTTGTTGACATCTTTCCTATAATTCAGTGACCCGAACTGTACGTAATACTCCAAATTTAGCCTTACCAATGCCTTGTACAATTTTAACATTACATCCCAACTCTTATACTCAATGCTCTGATTTATAAATGCCAGCATACCAAAAGCTTTCTTCAGCACCCTATCCACATGAGATTCCACCTTCAGGGAACTATGCACCATTATTCCTAGATCACTCTGTTCTACTGCATTCTTCAATGCCCTACCATTTACCATGTATGTCCTATTTTGTTTAGTCCTACCAAAATGTAGCACATCACACTTATCAGCATTAAACGCCATCTGCCATCTTTCAGCCCACTCTTCTAACTGGCCTAAATCTCTCTGCAAGCTTTGAAAACCTACTTCATTATCCACAATGCCACCTATCTTAGTATCATCTGTATACTTACTAATCCAATTTACCATCCCATTATCCAGATCATTAATGTATATGACAAACAACATTGGACCCAATACAGATCCCTGAGGCACACCACTAGTCACCGGCCTCCAACCTGACAAACAATTATCCACCACTACTCTCTGGCATCTCCCATCCAGCCACTGTTGAATCAATTTTACTACTTCAATATTAATACCTAACGATTGAACCTTCCATGCGGAACCTTGTCAAAGGCCTTACTGAAGTCCATATAGACAACATCAAATGCTTTACCCTCGTCAACTTTCCTAGTAACCTCTTCAAAAAATTCAATAAGATTTGTCAAACTTGACCTTCCACTCACAAATCCATGTTGACTGATCCTAATCAGACCTTGTCTATCCAGATAATTATATATACCATCTCTAAGAATACTTTCCATTAATTTACCCACCACTGATGTCAAATTTACAGGCCTACAATTGCTAGGTTTACTCTTAGAACCCTTTTTAAACAATAGAACACGCCAATCCTCTGGCACCATCCTCATTTCTAATGACATTTGAAATATTTCTGTCAGAGCCCCTGCTATTTCTACACTAACTTCCCTCAAGGTCCTAGGGAACATCCTGTCAGGATATGGAGATTTATCCACTCTTATATTCCTTAAAAGTGCCAGTACTTCCTCCTCTTTAATCATCACAGTTTCCATAACTTCCCTACTTGTTTCCCTTACCTTACACAATTCAATATCCTTCTCCTTAGTGAATACTGAAAGAAATTGTTCAAAATCTCCCCCATCTCTTTTGGCTCCACACATAGCTGTCCACTCTGATTCTCTAAGGGACCAATTTTATCCCTCACTATCCTTTTGCTATTAATATAACTGTAGAAACCCTTTGGATTTATTTTCACCTTACTTGCCAAAGCAACCTCTTATCTTCTTTTAGCTTTTCTAATTTCTTTCTTAAGATTCTTTTTACATTCTTTATATTCCTCAAGCACCTCATTTACTCCATGCTGCCTGTATTTATTGTAGATATCTCTCTTTTTCCGAACCAAGTTTCCAATATCCCTTGAAAACCATGGCTCTCTCAAACTTTTAACCTTTCCTTTCAACCTAACAGGAACATAAAGATTCTGTACCCTCAAAATGATCTCCATTTTAATGATCTCCATTTCTCTATTACATCCTTCCCATAAAACAAGTTGTCCCAATCCACTCCTAAATCTTTTCGCATCTCCTCAAAGTTAGCCTTTCTTTAATCAAAAATCTCAACCCTGGGTCCAGTCCTATCCTTCTCCATAATTATATTGAAACTAATGGCATTGTGATCACTGGACCTGAAGTGCTCCCCAACACATACCTCCGTCACCTGACCTATCTCATTCTCGAACAGGAGATTCAACACTGCCCCTTCTCTAGTAGGTACCTCTATGTATTGCTGCAAAAAACTATCCTGCATACATTTTACAAACTCCAAACCATCCATCCCTTTTACAGAATGGGCTTCCCAGTCTATGTGTGGAAAATTAAAATCTCCCACAATCACAACCCTGTGCTTACTACAAATATCTGCTATCTCCTTACAAATTTGCTCTTCCAATTCTTGCTCCCCATTAGCTGCCTATCACCTTTCTCATGATTCTGTCTTCTTCTACTACCCATAGTGCTTTCCCCTCTTCACCTCTCCTGCCTAGACAGACAGACATACTTTATTGATCCCAAGGGAAACTAGGTTTCGTTACAGTCACACCAACCAATAATAGTGTAGAAATATAGCAATATAAAACCATAAATAAATAATAATAAGTTAATCATGCCAAGTGGAAATAAGTCCAGGACTAGCCTATTGGCCTAGGGTGTCTGACACTCCGAGGGAGGAGTTGTAAAGTTTGATGGCCACAGGCAGGAATGACTTCCTATGACACTCAGTGTTGCATCTCGGTGAAATGAGTCTCTGGCTGAATGTACTCCTGTGCCTAACCAGTACATTTTGGAGTGGATGGGAGACATTGTCCAAGATGGCATGCAACTTGGACAGCATCCTTTTTTCAGACACCACCATCAGAGAGTTCAGTTCCACCCCCACAACATCACTGGCCTTACGAATGAGTGTTTTGATTCTTTTGGTGTCTGCTACCATCAGCCTGCTGCCCCAGCACACAACAGCAAACATGATAGCACTGGCCACCACAGACTCGTACAACATCCTCAGCATCGTCCGGCAGATGTTAAAGGACCTCAGTCTCCTCAGGAAGTAGAGACGGCTCTGACCCTTCTTGTAGACAGCCTCAATGTTCTTTGACCAGTCCAGTTTATTGTCAATTCGTATCCCCAGGTATTTGTAATACTCCACCATGTCCACACTGACCCCTTGGATGGAAACAGGGGTCACCGGTGCCTTAGCCCTCCTCAGGTCCACCACCAGCTCCTTAGTCTTCTTCACATTAAGCTGCAAATGATTCCCCTCCCTGCTTCCCCTCCCCATCCCTTGATCTTTCCTCTGATTGGTTTTTCACCTGCACCTTCCATCCTCCCCCCGCCTTCTTTATAGGGCCCCTGTCCCCTCCTTCAGTCCTGATGAAGGGTCTCAGCCCCAAACGTTGACTGCTCATTTCAACGGATGCTGCCCGACCTGTTGAATTCAACCAGCTTTTGTACGTGTTGATTTGACCACAGCATCTGCAGTGTACTTTGTGTGTGCTTGCTCCCCATTAGGTGGTCTATAATACACCCCTATAAGTGTAACTACACCTTTCCCATTCCTCAATTCCACCCAAATAGGCTCCCTAGACGAGCCCTCAAATCTATCCTGCTAGAGCACCGCTGTAACATTTTCTCTGACAACAATGCAACACCTTCCCCTCTTGCCCCTCCGATTCTATCACATCTGAAGCAACAAAATCCAGGAATATTTAGTTGCCTATCACACCCCTCCTGCAACCATGTTTCACTAATAGCTACAACATCATATTTCCAGTTATCAATCCATGCTCTAAGCTCATCCACCTTTCTTACATTGCATTTATCTTCCTTATCACTGACTCAACCTGCAAGATAGCCTTTAGGGAATCCTGCACAAAGACTCCCAAGTCCACTCCCCTCAATTATCAGATTCCTTCTTCTCCAGCCCTTTACCTTTCCCACCCATCTGGGTTCTCCTATCATTTTCTAACATCCTCCTTCCCCTCTCCCACCCACCTTTTTATTCTGGCATCTTTCCACTTCCATTCCAGTCCTGATGAAGGGTCTTGGCTCAAAACATCGACTGTTCATTTATTTCCATAGATGCTGCCTGACATGCTGAGTTCCTTCAGCATTTCATATGTGTTCCACAGAATTTTCTGTTTTTATTACTGCATCACGACCTGGTTATGATAGGGTTATAAAACATTATTACAGAAATATCACCTGACCCTCATCCGGCCTTCTTCCCTCCTCTGTCTCTCAGCCTACCAATCACCTTAGGCCTGTTTCACCATTGCTTCTTTTCTTTATACTGGTGGTCTCTCTCCCCTCTTCACCCTCATGTTTTCAATGCAAAACATCAGTATTTCCTTCTCCACATCCTCCCCAACCCCACAGATGCCTCTTGACCCCTTGAGTTCCACTTAACAATTCTGATAAATTGCTTGCTGCTACAAAAATGTCTCCCTTTGTATTAATGGCCACACAAGAGCAGTCAGTCTGTAGTGCCTGAGTGATTTGACTCTCTTCAGTGAGTAACTGGAGGGCTTTAGGCCAGTGACCACAATCAGAATTCCAGGGATTCCCAAGAATCAGATATTGTACGTCTGCTGTACCATGAAGTAAATTTTAAATGCTAATGTGAGGTTTTCAAATGCTCTCCTACTCCTGTTTAATGAGATACGAGGAAGCAAAAGCTGAAAATAAGGGAAGCAGAGTGAATTTATTCAAATGTATTTTGCTGCTAGTAGAATCAGCAAAACATATCTCTCCCAGTAAGACTAGATTTCCTTCTCATTTATCCACAGCTATGAAACGCTGTTTCAGCTGATTCAACAACGTCATATCGGCAGAGATCTCACCGACTTTCCACTTGGCTTTGGACCACAGCAACACCTCCTCAGACTGCTGTTTATTGAGTACAGTTCAGCGTTGAACACCATCATCCCCTCAGAACTAATCAACAAGCTTCGAAGTCTGGGCCTCTGTACCTCCCTTGGCAACTGGATCCTTGACCTTCTCACTGGGAGAACACAGTTACTGTGGATCAGAAATAATACTTCCAACTTGCTGACAATCAACATGAGTGCACCTCAAGGATCCATGCTATACTCTCTCGACACTCATGACAGTTTAGCTAGACAGAACAAAAATGCCATCTATAAATTTGCCAATGACACAACTGCTGTTGGCAGAATCTCAGATGGTGACAAGGAGGCGTACAGGAGTGAGATAGATTAGCTGCTTGAGTGGTGTTACAGCAAAAAACTTGCACTAAATGTCACTTAGACCAAGGAATTGATTGTGGACTTCAGGAAGGGAAGTCCAGGGAACAGCAACCAGTTCTCATTGAGGGACCAGCAGAAGGAAGTGTGAGAAGTTCCATGTTCCTGGATGTCAACATCTCTGAAGATTTATCTTGGGCCCAACATATTGATGCATTTGCAAAGAAGGCACACCAGTAGCTACTTTTTCATTGTGTGTTTGAGGAGATTTGGTACGTCACCGGAGACTCTAGCAAGTTTCTACAGAGGTAGTGTGGAGAGCATTCTAACTGATTGCATCACGGTTGGGTACGGAGGGGCCACTGCACAAGATCGGAAAAAAAACTGCAGATGGTTTTAAACATAGCCGACTCTGTCATGGACACTAGCCTCCCAACTGTCGAGGTAATCTTTAAAGATGATGCTTCTAAAAGGCAGCATCCATCATGCAGGATTCCACTATTCAGAGCATGCTCTCCCCTCTTCTACCATCAGGGGGGAGTTACAGGACTCTGAAGAAACAAACTCAACAATTTGGGAACAAGAGAAAATCTGCAGATGTTGGAAACCCAAGCAACGTACTCAAAATACTAGAGGAATTCAGCAGGCCAGGCAGCATCTATGGAAAAAAAAGTACAGTCGATGTTTCAGGCCGGGAACAACTTCTTCCCCACTGCCATCAGATTTCCGAATTGTCAATGAACATAATGCCCTCTGTTGTTCAGGTTCGACCACCGATGTTTTGTCCTAGCTGTCTACATGATATGCAAACCACAGCAGTATGATATAGAGAGTATACTGTTGTCCATATAGCAGACCTCTCCCCTTCCCATGCAGCTGATGAATTCAAAGGAATAGCAGAGACCGATGGTCACAGGAAGTGCCACTCAGAATTGAACTAAACATAGGACTCCCTCAGGAACTCCAGATCTGGATTTTTTTCTTGGAGTTTACCCTCAGAGGCTTCCCTGTGAGTTGAGTATAGCCACAAGGCAGAAGTGATTTGAGATCAGAGTTTTCCTTCTTCTAGCCGAGCTGCCAACTATGACAGACGAGCCCTATCTGCCTGAAGCGAGTTGTTTTAAGGTGCTAGTAACCCGCCTTTCCCCTTCTCCTGTCACCGGATATAGTAGCTAAACCACATGTTAAGACTCCAGAGATAAGAACATCAAAGAGGTGATAAAAGGATGCAGAGGAACATCTATACCGTTGCTTCGAGTTGGTGGACTGGGCCGTATTCAAGGACTCAGAGGATCTGAATGAACACATCACGGTTGTCACTGTCTTCATAAATACTCTCCTAGACAAGTGTGACCCCACAAAATCATTCAGAGCCTTCCCCTACCAGAAGCTCTGATGAACCACGAGATCCACAATCTGCTGAAGGCCAGATCAATGGCATTCTGGTCTTTTGACCAAGTGAGATACAAGAGGTCCAGATATGATCTCCAGAAAGCCATCTCACAGGTGAAGTGGCAATTCTGAACCAAACATGAATCACTGAAGGATCACAAGAACTGTAGCAGGGCTTAAATATTATTACCTCTTACAAAGTGAAACCAGTGACACTGTTGACAGCAAGGCTTCACTTCCAGACAAATTCAATGCCTTCTGTGCTCACATTGACTATAAAAACATGGAGGAAGCTTCACAGACCCGATGACCATGTGATTTCAGTTTCTGAGGCCAACATTCCTCAGCACCTGATTGGAAAACTGAAACTGCTGGGCCTGAACACCTCCCTCTGCAACTGGATACTATACTTCCTGACTGGGAGACCTCAGTCCGGATTGGAAGCAGCATCTCCAACACCATCACACTGAGCACGGGGCCCCCCAGGGCTGTGTGCTCAGTCCACTGCCGTTCACTCTGCTGACCCATGACTGTGCTGCAACACACAGCTCGAACCACATCATGAATTTCACCGATGACACAACTATGGTGGGTCTCATCAGCAAGAACGATGAGTCAGCATACAGCGAGGAGGTGCAGCGGCTAACGGACTGGTGCAGAGCCAACAACCTGCCTCTGAATATGATCAAAACAAAAGAGATGGTTGTTGACTTCAGGAGAGCACGGAATGACCACTCTCCACTGAACATCGATGTCTCCTCCATTGAGATTGTTAAGAGCACCAAACTTTTTGGTGTTCACCTGGCAGAGAATCTCACCTGGTCCCTCAACACCAGCTCCATAGCCAAAAAAGCCCAGCAGCGTCTCCACTTTCTGCGAAGGCTGAGGAAAGTCCAGCTCCCACCCCCATCCTCACCACATTCTACAGAGGATGTATCAAGAGCATCCTGAGCAGCTGCATCACTGCCTGGTTCGGGAATTGCACTGTCTCAGATCGGAAGACTCTGCAGTGGATAATGAGGTCAGTTGAGAAGATCATCGGGGTCTCTCTTCCCGCCATTACAGTCATTTACACCACACACTGCACCCGCAAAGCTAACAGCATTGTGAAGGACCCCACACACCCCTCATACAAACTCTTCTCTCTCCTGCCATCTGGCAAAAGGTACCGAAGCATTCGGGCTCTCACGACCAGACTGTGCAACAGTTTCTTCCCCAAAGCCATCAGACTCCTCAATACCCAGAGTCTAGACTGACATCTACATCATTTTTTATTATATTGAAGTTTGTCCTCTACTGTGCCTATTGTCTTGTTTATTAATTATTTATTAATTAATTACTGTACTGCCCTGCACTGCTTTGTGCACTTTCCATAGTCCTGTGAAGGTCTGTAGTCCAGTGTAGCCTTGAGTTGTCTCACATAGTCTTGTGTAGTTTTGGGTTGTTTCATGTAGCACCATGGTCCTGGAGGAACGTTGTCTTGTTACTGTGTACTGTACCAGCAGTTTATGGTCGAAATAACAATAAAAAGCAACTTGACTTGACATGTGAGCATCCTTCAGGAAGGTGAACCCACGGAAAACAGTCATCCTAGATGGGATACCTGGCTGAGTACTAAAGACCTCTGCCTATCAGATCACTGGAGTGTTCACTGATATCTTTAATCTCTCACTTTGCAGTCTGAGGTAGCCACCTACTTCAAACAGGCGTCAATTATACCTGTGCCAAAGATGAACGTGGTAACCTGCCTTAGTGACTATTGTCCATTGGCACTTCCATCCAATATGAAGTGCTTGAGAGGTTGGTAATGAAGCGTACCAACCCCTGCCTGAGAAGGAGTTCACGGCGGCAGCCAGGATGGTAGTACTGTGGCCAGCTCTGAGGCTTGACAGTCAAGGGAAAAGTCAGAAAGTGCAGTAGTTATAGGAGACTCAAAAGTTAGGGGGATAAAAAGGAGATTCTGTGGCCACAAAAGAGATACCAGGATGGTGTGTTGCTTCCCGGGTGCTAAGGTTCATGACGTATTGGAGAGGCTGTAGGATATTATCAAGGAGGAGGGAGAACAGCCAGAGATCGTGGTACATATTGGCACCAGTGGCAGAAAAGGAGAAGAGGTCCTACGCAGTGAGTGCATAGAGCTAGGAAAGAGGCTGGAGAGAAGTAACTCCAAGGTAGTTACCTCTGGATTACTTCCTGTGCCAAGGGCTAGTGCAGGTCAGAATGGGGTGACAACACAGATGAATGAGTGGCTGTGGAGATGGTGCGAGGGACAAGATTTCAACTTCTTGGATCATTAGATCCTTTTCTGGGGAAGGTGTAACCTGTACAAGAGAGACAGGTTGCACCTGAACTGGAGGGGAACCCATTTCCTGGCCGGTAGATTTGCTGATGCTGCTTGGGAAAGTTTAAACTACGAGGGGTGATTGATAAGTTCATGGCCTAAGGTAGGAGGAATCAATTTTAGAAAACCTAGCACATTTATTTTTCACCATAGTCCCCTCCTACATTTACACACTTAGTCCAGTGGTCGTGGAGCATTCGGATCTTGGACCTCCAGAAAGTGACCACAGCAGGGGCAATTGATAAGCTTGTGGCCTAAGGTAGAAGGAGGTGATTTATACAGCTCTCGTTACATGCACATGCAGTTCAACTCTTTGAGTGATTATGCAGAAAGTTTGAAGTTAATAACTCATCTGGGTGATTGATAAGTTCGTGGCCTAAAGTAGAAGGAGATTAACTTCAAACTTTCTGCATAATCACTCAAAGAGGATAGGTGACTGACCTTTTAGTAGCTGAGCAGTTACAGAACGGTGACCACAATTCCTTAACTTTCTGAATAGGACAGAGGGGACATCTTTGAAAGGATATGGGGCCCTGTATTTGACTTTCTTACGGGGTGAGGACTGAGGTTTTTTTGGTGCGGTACACCTCTGCTGTGTATGTTTACTTTTGCCTTTATATTATTCTCCCTTTTGCTGCTCAATATTTGATTTGATTTTGTTATGGTCGTGGTTTTGTGGATGTGCTTTTTATTTGTTGTTTGTTTGTAGAGAAAAAAGAATAAAAATTTTTAAATAATATTTTTTAAAAATTTCAGGATAGCTATAAAATTGAGTATGCTCCTTGTGGGAGTGTTTTAAATTGGAGTCATAGAACATCGAAAGAAATCTACAGCAAATTACAGGCCCTTCGGCCCACAATGTTGTGCCGACCATGTAACCTACTCTAGAAACTGCCTAGAATTTCCCAAGTGCATAGCCCTCTATTTTTCTAAACTCCATAAACTCAAATCGGACAAGTTATGAGGGCATTACACAGGATCTAAGAAGCATTAAATAGGAACACCTTTTCTCTTGCAAGTCCACATCAGACATGGAGGGTGTTTAAAGATCAATTGCACCGAATACAGCAAAGGCATGCTCCTGTTGGAAGTAAAGGAATTGGATAAAAAGTTCAGAGAATGTGGATGTCCAGAGAGGTGATGAATTTAGTCAAGAAGAAAAAGAAAAAGTATGTAAAACTTTGGAAGTTAGGATCCAACAAAACACATGAGGAGTATACAGAAGCTAGAAAAGAACTCGAGAAGGGAGTTAGGAGAGTCAGGCAGGGGGCATGAAGAGTCCTTGGCAAGTAGGTTTAAGGTGAATCCCAAGGCATTTTATAAATACATCAAGAGTAAGAGAATAACTTGGCAGAGGATGGGACCACTCAAGGATGGGTGGGGGGAACATTTGCTTGGATGCGGAGAAGTGAGTGAAGTATTTAATGAGTACTTTGCTTCTGTATTGACCAAGGAAAATGATATGGAGGACCAGGAGTTCAGTTCTGGGTATACAACTACATTGGGGTATTTAGAGGTCAAGGAGGAAGAAGTGTTGGGCCTCCAAATGAGCATTAAGGTGGATAAGTCCCCAGGGAATGATGGAATTGACTCCAGGTTATTGAAGGAAGCAAGAAACAAGATTTGTGGGTTCTAGATCAGTATCTTCGTGTCCTCTCTAGCCACAGGTGAGCAGCGAGTGGCTAATGTTTTACATCTAGTTAAGAAGGGAACAAGTGAAAGTCCTGGGAACTATAGACCAATGAGTCTCATGTCAGTTGTAGGGAAATTGCTGCAGAAGATACTTAGGAATAGGATATATAAGGATTTGGAAACCCATTGCTTAATTAGGGAGAGCCAGCATGGCTTTGTACGTGGCAGGTCATGCCTTACCAACTTAATGAGTTTCCTGACAAGGTGGCGAGAGAGATTAGAAACATCGAAACATAGAAAACCTAGAGCACAATACAGGCCCTTCGGCCCACAGAGCTGTGCTGAACATGTCCTTACCTTAGAACTACCTAGGCTTTACCCATAGCCCTCTATTCTTCTAAGCTCCATGTAGCCATCCAAGAGTCTCTTAAAAGACTCCACCACTGCCACCAGCAGCCCATTCCATGCACTCACCACTCTCTGCGTAAAAAAACTTACTCTTCTGTACCTACTTCCAAGCACCTTAAAACTATGCCCTCTCGTGCTAACCATTTCAGCCCTGGGGAAAAGCCTCTGACTATCCACACAATCAATGCCTCTCATCATCTTATACACTTCTATCAAGTCACCTCTCATCCTCCATCACTCCAAGGAGAAAAGGCCAAGTTCACTCAACCTATTCTCATAAGGCATGCTCCCCAATCCAGGCAACGTCCTTGTAAATCTCCTCTGCACCCCTTCTTGAGGGTGTTTCCTGAGATTAAAGGTAGAGCAGTAAACGTTGTCTACATAGATTTCAGTAAGGCATTTGACAAAGCACCCAATGGGAGGCTACTCCGGAAGATTAAGATGCATAGGGTCTGTGGTGAATTAGCTGTTTGGAAACAGAACTGGATTGTGCATAGAAGACAAAGGGTAGTGGTTGAAGGAATTTATTTGAGCTAGAGGTCTGTAATTAGTGGAGCTCGGTGCTGGGACCTCTGCTGTTTGTGATGTACAGTAGAAAAATCACCTGAATGAAATTGTGGATGGGTGGATTAGTAAATATTCAGATGACACCAAGATTGGCGGAGTTGTGAATAGTGTGGAAGACTGACAAAGAATACATTATGATATAGATCAGTTGCAGATATGGACAGAGAAATGGCAGATGGAGTTGAACCCAGATAAAGTGAGGTGTTGCACCTAGGTACTGTCTGCAAGTACACAGAGAGAGTACACTGTTAAGGGCAAGATCCTTAACAGTGCTACTGGGCAGAGAGATCTTGGGATCCAAGTTCATAGCTCCTTGAAAGTGACTACACAGGTTAATAAGGTGGTTAAGATGGCTTATGGAATGCTTGCTATTATTAGTCGAGGCATCAGTTATGTTACAACTTTATAAAACTCTGGTTAGGTCACTTCTGGAGTATTGCCTACAGTTCTGGTCACCCCACTATAGGAAGGATGTTGAGGCTATGAAGAGGGTTTCTCAGGATGCTGCCTGGTTTACAGGGTATGTGCTATCATGAGAGGCTGGACAAACTTGGGTTGTTTTCTCTGGGGTACCAGAAGCTGAGGGAGATCTGACAGAGGTTTACATAAGTATGACAGGTATAGATAGAGAATATCTATTTCCCAGGGTTGAAATGTCAAATACCACAGGGCATGCATTGAAGGTGAGAGGGCGAAGTTTCAAGGGGGACGTTAGGGGTGAGATTTTTACTTTGAGAGTGGTGGATGCCTGGAAAGGTAGCAGAGGCAAATACATTAAGGTGTTTTAAGAGACATTTGTATAGGCACACGGATGTAAGGAAGATGGAGGGATATGAACATGGTATGGGTAGGAGGGGTTAGTGTTTAAGTGCTTTTGATTTGCTTTTTAGCTGGTTTGGCACAACATGTGGGCTGAATGGCCTGTGCTGCACTGTTCTATATTCTAGAACTGACTTAGTTCTCTTCCAATTTGCCTACCGGCACAACAAGTCCACAGCAGATGCTATTTGTCAGCTTTTCGCTCAACCCTGGAAATCAGGACATCAAAGGCGCACACACCAGGATGCTCTTTATCAATTACAGCTCAGCATTCAACACTATCATCCCCTCGGAACTAATCAATAATCTTCAAGACCTTGGCCTCAATACCTCCTTGTGCATTTGGATCCTCAGTTTCGTCACTTGCAAACCCCAGTCAGCTCAGATTGGCAAAAACATCTCCTGAACAATCTCCATCAGCAGATGCACCATAAGGCTGTGTGCTTAGTCCCCTGCTCTACTCACTTCATACTTTTGACTATGAAGCTCAGCGCTGCTTCAATACTAATCTTGTTGGCCGAATGAAAGATGACAATGAATCAACATATATGAAGGTGACTGAAAATCTGTCTGAGCAATGCCATAACAACAAACTCTCACTCAATGTCAGAAAAACCAAGAAGCTGTTTATTGACTTTGAGAAGGAAAGTGGAGGTCCATGAGCCAGACCTCATTGAGATATCAGAGGTGGAGAGGGTCGGCAACTTTAAATTCTTTGATGTTATAATTTCAGAGGATCTGTCCTGGGCCCAGCATGTAAGTGTAAATATGAAGAAAGATCTTTGCGAAAATTCAGCATGGTGTCTAAAACTTTGACAAACTTCTATAGATGTGTAGTGGAGTGTATATTGACTGGTTGTATCATGGACTGGTATGGAAACACCAATGTCTTTGAACAGAAACTCCAACAAAAAGCAGTGGATACAGCCCAGACCATCATGGGTTAAGCCATCCTCACCATTGAGTACATTTACACGCAGCACTGTCGCAGGAAAGCAGTGTCCATCATCAAGGACCCCACCACCCAGATTGTGCTCCCCTCTTGCTGCTGCCTTCAGGAGGAAGATACAGAAGCTTCAGGACTCTCACCACTAAGTTCAGGAACAGTCATTACCCCTCAACCATCAGGCTCTTGAATCAGTGGTGATAACTTCTCTCAACTTCATTCACCCCATCACTGAACTGTCCCCACAAACTTTGGACTCACTTTCAAGGAATCTTCACCTCATGTTCTCATGCTGATTTATTTCTTACTATTATTTCTTTTTTTTTCTTTTGTATTTGCACAGCTTGTAGTCTTTTGCACACTAGGTGTTTCTCCATCCTATTGGAACAGTCTTCCAATTCTATAATGTTTCTTGGATTTACAGAGTATCCCACAAGAAAACAAATCTCAGGTTGTATATGATGACATGAATTTACTTTGAACTTTGAACATGTGAAGGCTAGGTCTTGGACTTGGCTGTTAGAGGCTATTTGAGATGCACGCTTTTACAATCATTTAACAGGTTGTGGGAATTTAGCGCCACTGTAACAACCTTAAGGAACCTCATGAATCATGCACACTACCTTATTATTTTGCTCTCTTTATGCACTACTTACTTAATTTTTAATTTATATTTCTTATTGTAATATACTTTGCTGCACTGCTGCCACAAAACAACAAATTTCACGACAAATATCAGTGATATTAAGCCTGTTTCTGATTCAACCGGAAGTGCCCAATAATCACTTTCTCTTGCAACAGAGCTGTCAATATATTGTCAATGAACTGCCATTATCTCTAGTTATCCTTCCTTATGTAATGCCCTGGTTCACATTTTTACTGCTATGCTGTAGGTAATTTATTTAGCAGTTCTGTAAGAGCAGTCTGTTCTGTTTTCAGCTTGTTTGGGATATTGTTGAAGATAAGAGATGAGGAGAAATGTGTGCCATTCAATTAGGATGGTCGAATGAAGGGGAGGTTTCTCTTGTGAGGGACACTAACGTTGGGCTTGGGGCTTTCGTTTGAGAGGAGATGAAGAGGGAAGATGCAGGAGAGAAGAGGTTGTAGGATTCAACCCGGAGCGGGACCGTGATTCGATGAAGCCAGGGGTGACTATGGAGAAACTGTGAGCTCCAACTTGTGCACGTTAGACTGTTTCGTTAAAATGGACGCCTTTCTTTTTTTGTTCTTTTTTTTTACTAACCTTTTGGTCAAATTAGGGATCATAAAGATAATCTTTTAATCATATGTGGTGTACTGTCTGTTATTTCATGGCACTAATTTGTAACGGGGTGGCAAATTACACAACATCCACACAAACGGGTTTGGGGTTGGAGAGCGCCTCAATATCACAAGTTTGGTGGGGCTGGAGGTTGTCTTCCCTAGACTTACAAAGCCAAGGAAACCAGGGGGTTTCACTTAAAAATTCATTTCAAAGGATACAATGAGATCATAATGTAACGTAATCCATCCTTTGGGTAACTAGTTCTTCCACTCTGTGTGCATTTCCCTTTGCAAGAGAGCTTGAAAAAATTAAAAACCTATCCTGTAAGATTCGAAGAAACTAGTCCTTCTATCATTTCTACAGAAGAGTGTCTATGATTCGAGCTTGGTAAATCCCAATGTTCTGCCATCTGTGAGCTGGGGTACTGGCAGTCTATGAGTAGACATATTACCCAGTAATACCATGGGCAATGTAGCAGACCCAGATGACAGACAATGGTTTTCATCAAAGGTGAGTTCAAATCCACCATAACAAAAAACAACACTAATCTCAGATGTGTGGAAACTGGCGAGTTAAAACACTTATTCATTTCATACTTAATGTCTTCTTGTTCCAGATTAATAAGTAATGTTTATGTAAATGGGATTGTCAGTTTGGATATGTCTCCAAGGTGCCTTGGGATATTTTTCAAAAACACTACATGAATGCAAATTATTTTTGTTTGTTAAAGATGACAAGGATGATTTGAAATTGCCATTTTAGTTTGAGTCTGTGGGGACTGTCTTTCCATAATTGTACGGGAAGATATTATTTTTTTAGGAACGCTTCTATATTTTATAACAGTTCACATCATATCCTTTCCTGTAAAATATCAAAGTAAAAGATCTATCATCTCCCATAATACTTGGCATTCACTTCTCTTGAGTTATATATTTAATCAGCGTTAAAAAAAAACAACCAAATCATTTCACGTAACAATGTTTTTTTTCCGGAATATTTGTTTATAATTGATTAAGGCAGCCATTGTCCAGAGAAAGCCAGACACAAAAGCAAGAGCGGACTTTTTAACAGTCTGAATGTACTCCACTCTGACCTTGTGGAGGTCAAGGGTGAGATGACCTTGACCCATTCCCTGTCACAATACCAATTTTTCCTCAGAATCAGTATTAGAATCATGTTTTGTTATCACTGTCTTTATGACGTGACATTTGGTGCTTTGTGGCAGCAGTACAATGCAAAGACATAAAATTATTATAAATGACAAAATAATTAAATACTGCCAAAAACATAGAATAACTAGGTAGTGTTCATGGTTTCATGAAATCTGATGGCAGAGGGGATGAAGCTAATTCTGAATCATTGAGTGTGGATCTAGGGCTCTTCCCTGATAGGAGTAATGAAAAGAGAGCATGCTCCAAACGGTGAGCGTCCTTAGTGATAGCTACCACCTTCCTGAGGCACCATCTCTTGAAGATGCCCTCAAGGGTAGGGAGGGTTGTGTATTCACTGGCGCAGGGTAAATCTGCAACCTTCCACGGCAATCCTCTGCACTGAAAGCTCCATTTCAGGCTGTGATGTAACCAGTCAGAATGTTTCCCCACCCCTCTTCATACTTCTGATGTCCAGCAATCTATCTTCCTCCTTTTTTTTCAATATGTTCGGAGACTTTGCCTCAACGGACTTCTGAGTTAGGAAATTTCATGCTTCTATAACTTTCTGATCTGAGAAATTTTACCTCCTGTCAAACTGAAGTTCCTCTCCCAAATCCTGAGAATGACTAATGGTTCTAGATTACCCAGATAGAGAAATCATCCTCCCTTCATTTTGCCGGTCAGGTCCTGACAGAATTTTATCCATCTGCCCATCAGCCTTCACTCCTCTCAGACTACCTAGTAACTACTAGCTGGCTACTGCCTCACCCTGATGCTGGATAGTTCTTTCCTCCCACAAATGCTGCTTGACCCATTGAGGTCCTCCAGCAGATCATTTGTTACCCCAGATTTCAGCATGTGCAGGCTCCTATGTTGCAGAGTTTAATATACTTCAAAGAGACGTCATCTAATCCTAGAGAATATCAGGCTCAGTCAACACATTCTCTCCTCTTATCACATTCCAAGCATCCTGTCAGTCAACCTGACAAGTCTTTTGTGAATATTATAACAAGTCTTAAGTAGGGAGAGAAACACAGCATAGGGTACTTCAGATGTAATGTCACTGAGGCGCCGTATGATTGCCGTGAGATATCATTGCTTTCTCTACTCCCCGTTTCTTGCAATGTAGGCCAACATGTCATGTGCCTTTTTTCCCTGCTTGCTACACCTGTTTGCTTTCAGTGGCTCAGACTCAGGTTTAATATCGTATGTCATGAAATATATTTTTGCAGCAGCAGTACATTGCAATGCACAATAAGAAATATACATGTATAAAATAAGTAGTGCAAAACAATAGCAAAAAAGGGAAAAATAGAGAGATAGTGTTCACGGGTTCATTGTCAATTCAGAAATCTGATGGCAGAGAGGAAGGAGCTGTTCTTGAATCATTGAGTGTGTGCCTTCAGGCTCCTGTGCATCCTCCTTGATGGTAGCAATGAGAAGAGGGCATGTTCTGGGTGATAGGTCCCTAAACCATGAGATATAGGAGCAGCATTAGGTCATTTGGCCTATTGAGTCAGCTCCACCTACAAGTATCTGGGAGTACAGTTAGACGGGAAGCTAGACTGGACTGCCAACCCAGATGCCTTGTGCAGGAAGGCACAGAGTCGACTGTACTTCCTTAGAAGGTTGGCGTCATTCAATGTTTGTAGTGAGATGCTGAAGATGTTCTATAGGTCAGTTGTGGAGAGCGCCCTCTTCTTCGTGGTGGCGTGTTGGGGAGGAAGCATTAAGAAGAGGGACGCCTCACGTCTTAATAAGCTGGTAAGGAAGGCGGGCTCTGTCGTGGGCAAAGTACTGGAGAGTTTAACATCGGTAGCTGAGCGAAGGGCGCTGAGTAGGCTACGGTCAATTATGGAAAACTCTGAACATCCTCTACATAGCACCATCCAGAGACAGAGAAGCAGTTTCAGCGACAGGTTACTATCGATGCAATGCTCCTCAGACAGGATGATGAGGTCAATACTCCCCAATGCCATTAGGCTTTACAATTCAACCGCCAGGATTTAAGAACTTTTTAAAAGCTATTATTAATGCTTTTTGAGATAGTGATTTAGATGCATATCATATTTTTTACTGAGTTAAGTATTGTATGTAATTAGTTTTGCTACAACAAGTGTATGGGACATTGGAAAGAAAGTTGAATTTCCCCATGGGGATGAATAAAGTATCTATCTATCTATCTATCTACCATTTCATAATGACTGATCCATTTTTCCTCTCAGCCCCAGTCTCCTGCCTTCTCCCCGTATCCCTTCATACCCTGACCAATCAAGAATCTACCAACCTCTGCCTTAAATATTCATAAAGACTTGGCCTCCACAGCTGCCTGTGGCAATGAATTCCACAGATTCACCATCCTCTGGCTCAAGAAATTCCTCCTCATCACCATTCGAAAAGGATACCCCTCTATTTTGAGACTGTGTCCTCTGGTCCTAGACTCTCCCACCATAGGAATTATTTTCTCCAAACCACTCTATCAAGACACTTCACCATTCGATAGGTTTCAGTTAGGTCACACCTTGTTCTTCTGAGTTCTAGTGACTACAGACACAAAGGCATCAAACGCTCTTCATATGACAAGCCATTCAGTCCTGGAATCATTTTCGTGAATCTCCTTTGAACCCTCTTTAGTGTCAGCACATTGTTTCTCAGATAAGGAGGCTGAAACTGCTCACAATACTCCAAGTGAGGTCTCACCAGTGCTTCATAAAACCTCACCATTGCTTTTATAGTCTACTCCTCTTGAAATGAATTGTATTTGCCTTTCTCTTCACAAACTCAAACTGCAAATGAACCTTTAGGGAGCCCTGGAGAAGGACTTCCAAGTCCTTTGGTGCCTCAGATTTTTGAATTTTCTCTCCACTTAGAGAATAGTCTACCCTTTTATTGCTTCTAGCGAAGTGCATGACCATACGTTTCCTGACACCTTTCTTTGTTTTGTATCAACCGTAAAACTTTGCAACAAAACTATCAATTCCATTGTCTAAGTCATTGATATATAATGTAAAAAGAAGAGGTTCCAACACAGACCCCCGTGGAACAATACAATACAAGTCACCAGCAACCAACCATAAAAAGCTCCTTTCATTCCCACACTTTACCTTCTGCCAATCAGCCACTGCTTTATCCATGCCAGCTCTTTCCTGTAATACCATGGGTTTAAAGCTTGTTAAACAGCCTCATGTGTGGCACATTGTCAAAGGCCTTCTGAAAATCCAAGTACAGAAGATCAACTGATTCCCCAACTGAGTCTATCCTGGCTTGTTATTAGAACCATAGAACCATAGAACATTACAGCACAGAAACAGGCCTTTTGACACTTCTTGGTTGTGCCGAACCATTTTTCTGCCTAGTCCCACTGTCCTGTACCTGGGCCATATCCCTCCAAATCCTTCTCATCCATATACCTATCCAAGTTTTTCTTAAATGTCAAAAGAGAGCCCGAATTCACCACTTCAACTGGCAGCTCATTCCACACTCCCACCACTCTCTGTGTGAAGAAGCCCCCACCAATGTTCCCTTTAAACTTTTCCCCCTTCACCCTTAACCCATGACCTCTGGTTTTTTTCTCCCCTAGCCTCAGTGGAAAAAGCCTGCTTGCATTCACTCTATCTATACCCATCATAATTTTATACACCTCTATCAAATCACCCCTCATTCTCCTACGCTCCAGGGAATAAAGTCCTAACTTATTCAACCTTTCTCTGTAACTCAGTTTCTCAAGTCCGGCAACATCCTTGTAAACCTTCTATGCACTCTTTCAACCTTATTAATATCCTTCCTGTAATTAGGTGACCAAAACTGCACACAATACTCCAAATTCGGTCTCACCAATGTCTTATACAACCTCACCATTACATTCCAACTCTTATACTCAATACTTTGATTTATAAAGGCCAATGTACCAAAAGCTCTCTTTATGACCCTATCTACTTGTGATGCCACTTTTAGGGAATTATGTATCTGTACTCCCAGATCCCTCTGTTCTACTGCACTCCTCAGTGTCCTACCATTTACCTTGTATGTTCTACCTTGGTTTGACCTTCCAAAGTGCAATACCTCACACGTATCAGCATTAAACTCCATCTGCCATTTTTCAGCCCATTCCTCCAACTGGTCCAAATCCCTCTGCAAGCTTTGAAAACCTTCCTCACTGTCCACTACACCTCCAATCTTTGTATCATCAGCAAATTTACTGATCCAATTTGCCACATTATCATCCAGATCATTGATATAGATGGCAAATAACAATGGACCTAGCACTGATCCCTGTGGCACACCACTATTCACAGGCCTCCATTCAAAGTAACAATCCTCCACTACCGCTCTCTGGTTTCTTCCATTGAGCCAATGTCTAATCCAATTTACTACCTCTCCATGTATACCTAGCGACTGAATCTTCCTAACTAAGACTTCCTCGAAAAACTCTAATAGATTGGTTAAACACGACCTACCATGCACAAAACAATGCTGACTGTTTCTAATAAGTCCCTGTCTATCCAAATACTTGTAGATCCTATCTCTTATAATTCCTTCCAATAATTTACCACCTACCAATGTCAAACTTACCGGCCTATAATTTCCCGGATTACTTTTTGAGCCTTTTTTAAACAACGGTTCTACAAGAGCTATCCTCCAATCCTCCGGCACCTGACCCGTGGATATCGACATTTTTAATATTTCTGCCAGGGCCCCTGCAATTTCAACACTAGTCTCCTTCAAGGTCTGAGGGAATACCCTGTCAGGTCCTGGGGATTTATCTACTCTGATTTGCCTCAAGACAGCAAGCACCTCCTCCTCTTTAATCTGTATAAGTTCCATGACCTCCCTACTTGTTTGCCTTGTTTCCATAGACTCCACTCCAGTTTCCTTAGTAAATACAGATGCAAAAAACCCATTTAATATCTCTTCCATTTCTTTTGGTTCCATACATAGCCGACCACACTGATCTTCAAGAGGACCAATTTTATCCCTTACTATCCTTTTGCTCTTAACATACCTGTAGAAGCTCTTAGGATTATCCTTCAGTCTGACTGCCAAAGCAACCTCATGTCTTCTTTTAGCCCTCCTGATTTCTTTCTTAAGTATTTTCTTACTCTTTTTATACTCCTCAAGCATCTTATTTCCTTGCTGTTGCCTATACATGTTATATATCTCTCTCTTCTTCTTTATCAGAGTTCCAATATCCCTTGAGAACCAAAGTTCCTTATTCTTATTCATTTTGCCTTTAACCCTGACAGGAACATACAAACTCCGCACTCTCAAAATTTCTCCTTTGAAGGCCTCCCACTTACCAATCACATCCTTGCCAGAGAACAACCTGTCCTAATCTACGGTTTTTAGATCCTTTCTCATTTCTTCAAATTTGGCCTTTTTCAAGTTTAGAACTTCAACCCGAGGACCAGATCAGTTCTGTCATCTTGCCTTTAGAATACTTCTTCCTCTTTGGGATGTATATATCCTGTGCCTTCTGAATTGCTTCCAGAAATTTCAGCCATTGCTGCTCTGCTGTCATCCCAGTTAGTGTTCTTTTCCAAACAATTCTGGCCAACTCCTCTCTCGTGCCTCTGTAATTTCCTTTACTCAACTGTAATACTGATACATCCGACTTGAGCTTCTCCTTATCAAACTGCAGGGTGAATTTGATCATATTATGATCACTCTCTCCTAACAGTTCTTTTACCTTAAGCTCTCTCATCAATTCCATTTCACTGCATAACACCCAATCCAAAATAGATGGTTCTCTAGTGGGCTCAACCATGAGCTGCTCCAAAAAGCCATCTCATAGGCATCCTAGAAATACCCCTTTTGGGATCCAGCACCAACCTAATTTTCCCAATCTACCTGCATATTGAAATCCCCCATGACTACTGTAACATTTCCCTTTTGGTATGCAGTTTCTATCTCCACAACCTATGGACTCACTATCAAGGGTTCTACTGTACAGCTCAGGGTTTCAGCATTACTTATTTATTCATTTGTTTATTTATTTATTATTATTTGTCTTTTTTGTACTTGCCCATTATGTCTTCTTTTGCACATTGTCAGTCTTTGTGTGTAGTTTTTCATTGATTCTATTGTATTTCTTTGTTCTATTATGAATGCCTGCAAGAAAGTGAATCTCGGTGCTTTATATGGTGATATACGCATACGTACTTTGATAGTAAATTTGCTTTTCTATTTTGTGCTTGCAATCCTCAAACCCGCTAACTTCTCTGGGTTAATCATACAGTTTCTCTATGGATCTAATTCTATAATTTTTTGTTCAGCATGCTAGTGTTGCTTTTTCGTTATCATTTACATCAGAAAAGAATGTATGTTTTATAATTCCTCAAAAGATGGCATCAATCATTAAGGACCCCCATCACCCAGGAGATAACCATATAACCATATAACAATCACAGCACGGAAACAGGCCATTCCGGCCCTCCTAGTCCGTGCCGAACTCTTAATCTCACCTAGTCCCACCTACCCGCACTCAGCCCATAACCCTCCACTCCTTTCCTGTCCATATACCTATCCAATTTTACCTTAAATGACACAACTGAACTGACCTCTACTACTTCTACAGGAAGTAGTACAGGAGATGCCCTATTCTCATTGCTACCATTAAGGAGGAGATACAGGAGCCTGAAGACACACACTTAATGATTCAGGAACAGCTTCTTCCTCTCCACCATCAGATTTCTGAATGGACAATGAACCCATGAATACTACCTCTCTTTCATTTCTATTTTCTTCTCTTTTTGCACTATTTATTAATTTAATTTATATCTACATTTCTTATTGTAATTATAGTTTTTATTATTATGTATTGCAATGTACTGCTGATGCAAACACCAAATTCCGTATCACATATTAAACTTAATTCAGTGATATTAAACCTAATTCTGATTCTGATTTGTTGTGAATATCTTAGCCATTTATTAGGGTTTCATGTTGAAAATATTGAAGTTTCTAGGTATCCATTGAAATAAACTCATTCATTATCTGCAAAATATGTTTGAAATATTGGCAAAACGCTTTAAATCATATCTGTCCATAACATAGTCGAGTGTGCTTGGAGACTACCTTCCTTTCACTTTTGGTTCCTGGAGAAGTGCTGTGCAAATGATCTGAGATGCTTGATTTATGGTTTGTCCAACTAGAATGTCGGCCATCTGGGATTCACTGTGCTGAGAGCATAATAAGGCAAGTGAACACTAGCAGGAGGCAGAAATAAACCCGTTTCTGTGTATCATAAACAGAACAATTTCACAAGTTCAAATAGTCACTATATTGCTTATTGGGCAGTAGTAAAAGATTGGGAAACAAAAGTGACTACAGAAGCTGGTATCAGGATATCGACAGTGATGAAATGCTTCGAGAGGTTGGTCATGGCTATTCTGAACTCTGACCTCAGCAAGGATCTGGACCCTCCGCAATTTGCCTATCGCCACAATAGGTTAATGGCTCTTCACACAGCCTTAGACCACCAGGGCAATACAACACCTATGTCAGGATGCTGTTCATCGACTATAGCTCAAAATTTAACACCATCATTCCCACAATCCTGATTGAGAACTTACAGAACCTGGGCCTCTGTACCACTCTCTGCAATTGGATCTTCGACTTCCTAACCGGAAGAACCACAATCTATGCGGATTGGTAATAATACCTTCTCCTCACTGGTATACCTCACGAGTTTGTGCTTAGCCCACTGCTCTATTATCTTTATACTCTTGACTGTGTGGCTAGGCATAGCTCAAATACCATCTATAAATTTGCTGATGATACAACCATTGTTGGTAGAATCTCCGGTGGTGACAAGAGAGAGTACAAGACCAAGATATGCCAACTAGTGGAGTGGTGTCGCAGCAACAACCTGGCACTCAATGTCAGTAAGACAAAAGAGCTGATTGTGGACTTCAGGAAGGATAAGATGAAGAAACACGAACCAATCATAGAGGAATCAGAAGTGGAGAGAATGACCAGTTTCAAGTTCCTGCGTGTCAAGATCTCTGAGGACCTAACCTGGTCCCAACATATCGATGTAGCAAAACAGAAGGCAAGACAGTGACTATACTTCTTTAGGAGTGTGAAGAGATTTGGTATGTCAACAGAAACACTCAAAAACTGTGATAGATGTACTGTGGAGAGCATTCTAACAGGCTGCAACACTCTCTGGTATGGGGGGAGGGCTACAACACAAGACCGAAAGAAGCTGCAGAGGGTTGTAACTTTAGTCAGCTCCATCTTGGGTACTCACCTACAAAGTACCCAGGAGATCTTCAAGGAGCTGTGACTCAGAAAGGCAGCATCCATTATTAAGGACCCCCAGCATACAGGGCATGTCCTTTTCTCACTGTTACCATCAGGTAGGAGGTACAGAAGCCTGAAGGCACACACTCAGCAATTCAGGAGCAGCTTCTTCCCCTCTGCCACCGATTCCTAAATGGACATTGAACCCGTGAACATTACCTCACTTTTTTAATATATATTATTTCTGTTTATGCACAATTTAAAATCTATTCAATATGCATATACCGTAATTTATTTGTTATTTATTTGCCTATTTATTTTTCTTCTATATTACGTTTTACATTGAACTGCTGCTGCTAAGTTAACAAATTTCATGACACATGCCGGTGATAATAAACCTGATTCTAATTCTGATTCTGAGAACATAAAAAAAGCTGGAAGAACTCATTTGTTGGAACAGCATCTGTGGAGGCAAAGAGATGGTCAATATTTTGGGGGGGTCAAGACCCTACATCAGGACTGAGAATGTAGAGGGCGAGACCGCAGTATATAGAAGAGACATGGAGAAGTGAAACTTTTGCTTTTTTCCCCTTTTCGTACATTTCCACCTATCAGCTACCAGCCCTTGCCTTAACAGAAAAGATAAACATCAGGGGATGATCTTGCAGAGCAACTGCACTCTGTCAGAAATGGCCACCCTGACCTTCCAGTTCCATGTCATTTTTAACTCCTATTCCAATCTGCCTGTCCTCGCTCTTCTTCACCGTCATGCTGAGGACAAATACAAACAACACCTCTGATTTCACTTGGGTATCTTCTTCTTTGGTTATCTTCCCTACCAGTCTGCATCAGCCTATTGTCTTCCTTCATCTGGTACCACGTATCATAAGCTTCAGTCTTATCCTTGCCCTTCACCCCACTCTCCCACCCCTCAGTTGGATCCATCTACCCATTTTAAAGTTATGTTTTCACCTATCAGCTGACAGTCTCTGTTTCAACACACCCCTGCCCCATCAGCTTTCAGCCACTCCCTAACCTCCCTCATCTGGTTCTCCCTACCATCCTCAGTATCGCCCCTCTCTCTCACCTTGAAATGCTGGTGATCTCACTTCTCTGCTCTCGGTCCTAATGCAGGTTCTCAACTCAAAATGTTGACCATCCCTCTGCCTCCATAGATGCTACTTCATCCACTGAGTTCTTCCAGCAGTTTATATTTGCTTGCAGAAACATACCAGGCCTCAACATTGCTAATTGTTAATACTGCTGTACCTTATTTCTTAATGCATTTCCTTATATTTACAATGGCTTAACAAAGGCTTGTTCAGAGCAGCTATCAAGAAAATGAAACCAAGATTATGTTTAAAAGAATTTATAGAATTATTGTATCATTAGAATATTCTGTTAGAGGCATTTAAGAACCTCTTAGATAGGCACATAGATGATAGAGAAATTAAGGTCTATGCAGAAGGGAAAGGTTAGATTGATCCTTGAGTGGGTCAAAAAGTTGACACAACATAGTAGGCCAAAGAGCCTGTACTGTGCTGCAGTGTACCATGTTCAATGTAATAATTCAAGATTGTTCAGTGTTATTTCCTGTACACAAGTGTAAGAATGAAATAATTGTTACCCCAGATCCAATACAGTACAAAAAGAAACAAGAGATAAAGAACATATAATAATTTTATGTAGCCTCCATGCCCCCAGTTGGCCCCCGTTCGGGTGAACCACCGTCGCCCCGCCAATAGTGCAATAATCGGTGTAAATACGGAGTAATGCCCCCCCCCCCCCAGTACATGCTCACAATACAAATACCAGACAATACACCCAAAAGCAAGTAAATCATTGCAACCTTATAGTTATCTCTTGGTGATGGGTTAGTAGAAACAGATCATCTAAAGGTGCCAAATAAATAAATTCATTAATTTTTGCACATAATATATTTCAATACGTTGGAGCTCATGCCTCCGGTTCCATTCACAATGACCTCCCGAGCCTTCGGCCACTGTCCTAACCACCGACGTCCAGTATCCGTCGCACTGGAACCGCTGTCCGCTCCTCACACATCCGTCCTCCTCGCTCTCCTCCTGAAAAAGACCGCGAACTCCCGCTCAGCTTACACATACAAGATAGCATAACCTGACGAAGGGTCTCAGCCCGAAATGTCGACAGCGCTTCTCCCTATAGATGCTGCCTGGCCTGCTGTGTTCCATCAGCATTTTGTGTGTGTTGTTGTGACAATAAATATATGATACCTTATATACATACAGAAGATTCACTGCATGTCCATAAAGAGATGCTAGGCTGTACATAAGGTGACTGATGGGAAATAATGAAGTAGAGGTAGAGTTAGTGGGTGGGGGTGTTGATCAGCCTTAGTGCTTGCGGAAAGAAAATGTTTTTAAGTCTGGCAATCCTGGCATGCATGCTACGCAACCTCCTTCATTGGACTAACAATTCATGAGCAGGGTATGTGGGATTTTTCATGATATTACTGGCCATTTTCTGGTACCTTTCAATATGTATGTCCTTGATGGCTGGTAAACTGGTGCCAGTGGTACACTGGGCAGTTTTGACTATTCATTGTAGAGCCTTCCTGTGCAGTTTCTGTAAAATCAGCGATACAGTGGTTAGGTTGCTCTCCACTGTGTTTCTATAGAATGATGTGAGTATGGATGTGCAAAGTCCGGCTCTGTTCAGCCTGCTCAGAAGGTAAAGATGTTTCTGAGCTTTCCTGACTGTGCAGGATGTGTTCTGTGACCATGAATGGCTTCACCAAGAGAAAAACAAGAGGAAATCTGCAGATACTGGAAATCTGTGCAACACACACACACAATGCTGGAAGATCTCAGCAGGCCAGGCAGCATCTATGGAAAAGAGTACAGTCGACATTTCGGGCCAAAAACCGTTGGCAGGACTGTCCTCCCGAAGGGTCCCAGCCTGAAATATTGACTGTACTCTTTCCCATAGATGCTGCCTGGCCTGCTGAGTGCCTCCAGCATAGTGTGAATATTTGTCCTCCCATTTTTTTCTCTTTTTGTTCACTCCATATTCAGGTCTGGGCTTGGGAAATGAGTGAGTCAAAACTTAAATGCATTTCCAAATAAATTTCATTAAAATGCATTGACAAAATGATGAAGCTGTAACATTATCAATAGCTTAAGTTTCAGGCCCAAATATTTTTTGAAATGCGGCACCAAATGAAATCAGAGGAAAGTATGTGCCCTTGGGGCATACTGTGATTTTGTTAATAGTGTGGAATAGCCATTGAAAGCAATGGTCCTATTCCTTTGACATTCCACAGCCTCATTATCTATGAGTCTACACCATCACAAAGGAATCCACATCAGCGATCAGTGTTATCACTCAGTGTTATTTTTATGCTTAGCTTTGCAGTATTCTCTCTTTTTCTGCTGATTAGTACATTCAAGTTTGTTTAGAATCTATTCCTTGATGATGCTTTAATGATGGGCTTTGGACAGAGACGAGTTCTACCAACTACAGAATTACAATCCCGCCAAACACCATTAAGAATGTGGCAATTTTAGAATCTGTGTCATTTTCAATGAGGCCAGAACCTGCAACATGGAACTCAGATGCCGCGGGACATTATATACCCCCTTCGAGCCTCCAGGTCAGCTGGCAGTAAATTCCAATATGTTGGTATTTCAGTAGAATAAACTAAATTACAATGGTATGAGAGGGGAACAGGCCAAGGTTAACTGGAAAGAGACACTAGCAGGAAGGACAGCAGAGCAGCAATGGCTGGAGTTTCTGCAAAAAATGAGGGAAGTGCAAGACAGATATATCCCAAATAAGAAGAAATTTTTGAAAGGAAAGGGGACTCTACCGTGGCTGACGAGTGAAGTCAGAGCCAAAGTAAAAGCAAAAGAGAGGGCATACAAGGAAGCCAAAGCCAGTGGGAAGATAAAGGATTGGGATGCTTTTAAAAACTTTCAGAAGGAAACTAAGAAGGTCATTAGGAAGGAAAAGATGAATTATGAAAGGAAGGTAGCTATCAAAGAAGATAATAAAAGCTTTTTTAAGTATATGAAGGGTAAAAGAGAGTTGAGGGTAGATATAGGAGCAATAGAGAATGACACTGGAGATATTGTAATGAGAGATGCAGAGCTGGCACAGGAACTGAATGTGTATTTTGCATCAGTCCTCACAGTGGAAGACATCTGCAGTATACCTGACATCGAAGAGTGTCAGGGAAGTGAAGTATGTGTAGAGAAAATTATGACTGAGAAGGTGTTCGAGAAGCTTAATGGTCTGAGGGTGGATAAATCTCCTGGACTTGATGGAATGCACCCTTGGGTTCTGAAGGAAATAGCTGGAGAGATTGCGGAGGCGTTACCAATGATCTTTCAAGAATTGATAGATCCTGGCGTTGTACCAGATGATTGGAAAATTGCAAATGTTACTCTGATATTTAAGAAGGGTGGGAGGCAGCAAAAAGGAAACTATAGACCTGTTATCCTAACATCAGTGGTTGGGAATTTGTTGGAATCGATTGTTAGGAATGAGATTACGGAATACCTGGAGGCACATGACAAGATAGGCCAAAGCCAGCATGGTTTCCTAAGAGGAAAACCCTGTCTGACTAACCTACTGCAATTGTTTGAGGAGATTACAAGCAGGGTAGACAAAGGAGATGTAGTAGATGTGGTGTACTTGGATTTTCAGAAGGTCTTTGACAAGGTACTGCACATGAGGCTGCTTAGCAAGATAAGAGGCTATGGAATTACAGGGGAGTTACTAGCATGGATAGAGGATTGGCTGATCGGCAGAAAACAGAGAGTGGGAATAAAGGGAACCTATTCTGGCTGGCTGCCGGTTACCAGTGGTGTTCCACAGGGGTTGCTGTAGGGACCGCTGCCTCTTACAATGGATTTGTGGCTAAATTTGCTGATGATACAAAGATAGGTGGAGGAGCAGGTAGTGATGAGGAAACAGAGAGCCTGCAGAGATACTTAGATAGTTTAGGGGAATGGGCAAACAAGTGGCAAATGTAATTCAGTGTTGGAAAGTGTATGGTCATGCATTTTGGTGGAAGAAATAAATGTGCAGACTATTATTTAGATGAGGAGAGAATTCAAAGTGCAGAGATGCAAAGGGACTTGGGAGTCCTTGTGCAGGATATCCTAAAGGTTAACCTACAGGTTGAGTCAGAGGTGAAGATGGTGAATGCAATGTTGGCATTCATTTCTAGAGGTATAGAATATAAGAGCAGGGATGTGCTGTTGAGGCTCTATAAGGAATTCGTGAGACCACACTTGGAGTATTGTGTGCAGTTTTGGGCTCCTTATTTTTGAAAGAATATACTGACATTGGGGAGGGTTCAGAGAAGATTCACGAGAATGATTCCAGGAGTGAAAGGGTTACCGTATAAGGAACATCTGGTAGTTCTTGGTTTGTATTCCCTGGAGTTCAGGAGAATGAGGGGGGATCGCATAGAAACATTCCGAATGTTAAAAGGCCTGAACAGATTATATATGGTAAAGTTATTTCACATGGTAGGGGAATCTAGGACAAGAGACTTCAGGATTGAAGGATGTCCATTTAGAACAGAGATGTGAAGAAATTACTTTATTTAGAGGGTGGTAAATCTGTGGAATTTGTTGCCACGAGCAGCTGTGGAGTCCAAGTCATTGGGTGCATGTAAGGCAGAGATAGATAATTTCTTGATTAGCCAGGGCATCAAAGGGCATGGGGAGAAGGCAGGAGAGTGGGGATAACTGGAAGAATTGGATCAGCCCATGATTGAATGATGGAGCAGACTTGATGGGCCAAATGGCCTATTCTGCTCCTATATCTTATGGTCTTATGGGAATTTGATGAGTCAAGGTTGGGTGTTCCAGAGTTTGAGGCTAATAACCATGAAGAGTCATCTGTGATTTGTGACAGAGACAACTGCAGATGGGGCAATAAAAGATTCCTTAATTTAGCTATTAAGAACTACTATAAGTACCACAGAAGACATCAGACCTCACATTGCAGAATTGTTACGGAACTGATGTATTCAACATGAATAAATTCTCAAGAGGGTGTTCAAAACTTCATTGCCACTCAGGCAATAATTACCATTAAGTAATAATGCATCTGATCGCTATATTTGTCAGAACAGGATTTAAATGAAGGAAAAGACACATTCACATGCAGACAATAATGTACAAACCCCATTTCCAGAAAAGTTGGGATATTTTCCAAAATGCAATAAAAACAAAAATCTGTGATATGTTAATTCACGTGAACCTTTATTTAACTGACAAAAGTACAAAGAAAAGATTTTCAATAGTTTTACTGACCAACTTAATTGTATTTTGTAAATATACACAAATTTAGAATTTGATGGCTGCAACACACTCAACAAAAGTTGGGACAGAGGCATGTTTACCATTGTGTTACATCACCTTTCCTTTTAATAGCAATTTTTAATCGTTTTGGAACTGAGGATACTAATTGTAGTAGATTTGCAATTCAAAATTTTGTCCATTCTTGCTTGATATAAGACTTTTAGCTGCTCAACAGTCCATGGTCTCCATTGTCTGATTCTCCTCTTCATGATGCGCCATACATTTTCAATAGGAGATAGATCTGGACTGGCAGCAGGCCAGTCAAGCACACGCACTCTGTGTCTACAAAGCCACGCTGTTGCAGCCCGTACAGAATGTGGTCTGGCATTGTCCTGCTGAAATAAGCATGGATGTCCCGGGAAGAGACGTCACCTTGATGGCAACATATGTCTCTCTAAAATCCTAATATACGCCTCAGAGTCAATGGTACCTTCACATACATGTAACTCACCCATGCCATGGGCACTGATGCACCCCCATACCATCACAGATGCTGGCTTTTGCACCTTTCGTTGATAACAATCAGGATGGTCGTTTTCATCTTTGGCACGGAGAACTCAACGCCCGTTTTTTCCGAAAACTAGCTGAAATATGGACTCATCTGACCACAGCACATGGTTCCACAGTCTTTCAGACCATTTGAGATGAGCTCGGGCCCAGAGAACTCGCTGGTGTTTCTGTATAGAGTTGATGTGTGGCTTCCTCCTTGCGTAATACAGTTTCAAGTTGCATTTCTGGATGCAGCGACAGACTGTGTTAAGTGACAATGGTTTTCTGAAGTACTCCCGAGCCCAGGTGGCTATAATTGTCACAGTAGCATGATGGTTTCTTAAGCAGTGCCGCCTGAGGGCTCGAAGATCACGCGCATTCAGCAGTGGACTTCGGAGCGAAGGCTCCTGGGTTCGAATCCAGCCGGCTCCCTTTGCACGCTTTCCATCTGTGCTGGGCTGAGCGTTGAGCTAGCAACTCAGCCTCGTAAAAATAAGAAAGCCTGCTAAAAAAAAGCCGTCACGATGGCATCCCGATGACTCCACTCGGAGTTACGGGTTTTCTTCTTCATTCTCTGCTTTCCACAGGGATCATTTCCTCCATGATTCCCTTGTCGATTCCTACCTCCCCACTAATCACCCTTCTGGCTCTTGTTCCTGCAATTGGAAGAAGTGCTATACCTGCCTACTCACCTCCTTCCTTACCTCCATTCATAGCCCAAAAAAGTCCTTTCAGGTGAGGCAACACTTCACATGCAAAGGTGTTTGGGTCATCTACTGTATCTAGTGCACCCAATGTGGACTCCACTGCCGTAGCAAGATTCAACATGGAGTGAGGGTCTGCTTTGTCGAGTACCTTCACACCATCCACAAAAAGCACGATTTCCTGGTGGCCAACTATTTTAATTCTAGCCCCCATTCCCATTCCGTCATGGCGGTTCATGGCATCCTCAAATCTGATGACATGAACATAGATTTCTCAACCTCAGTTAATTCCCACCCTTCCGCCTTACCTCTTCTTTCATTCTCCACTCTAGCTCTATTCTTACCTCTCCTCCTCATCAGCCCATCACATTCCACTGGTGCCTCTCCTACTTCCCTTTCTTTCATGGTCCACGCTCCTCTCCTATCAAATTCTTTATTCTCCAGCCTTTTACCATTTCCACCTATCCCAGCTTCTTACTCCAAGACATCCCTCCCCTACCCACCTGGCTTCACCTATCGTCTTCAAGCTAGTAACTCCTTCCCCTCCCCCACCTCCCTATTTAGGCTTCTTCCCCCTTCCTTTCCAGTCCTGATTGTAAAAGATACCTAGGTTATGATTGTATTCATATAACAAACAAAAAATGCTGGAGGAATTCATCAGGTCAGGTAGCATCCATGGAAAGGAAAGAACAGTCAACAATTCGGGCTGAGGTCCTCATCGAGACAGGAAAGGGTGGGGGAAGAAGTCAGAATGAGGAGATGGGTGGAGGGGCAGGAGTACAAGCTGGCAAGTGATAGGTGAAACCAGGTGAGGGGGAAGGTAGGTAGGTGGGGAGGTCAGAAGTTGGGATTTGGAAGATGATCTGAATTGCCTAATTCAGCTCCTATGTCTTATAACCTTATTGACTAAGAGGTAATGGCTGAAGAAGAATGAATCTGGTACAGGAGGAGAGTGGACCATGGGAGAAAGGGAAGGAGGAGGGTCACCAGAGAGAGATAATGGAGAGGAAAAAGATAAGAGGGGAGCCAGAGTGGGGAATGGAAAAAGCGAGAAGGGAGAGATGAGAGAAATTACCAGCAGTTAGAGAAATCAATGTTCATGCCATCTGTTGGAGGCTACCCAGATGGAATATGAGGTGTTGCTGCCACAACCTGAGAGTGGCCTCACCATGGAAGTAGAGGAGGCCATGGACCAACATGTTGGAATGGGAATGGGAAGTACCCGTATTCATGCGCCATTTTAGATAAAAATCTTCATTTAACTGAGTACTGACGAAAGAAACAAAGCCGCATGATTGTAGTTCCAGGGATTCGACTCCTGTGTCAGTTGGCATGAATGACAGATACCCTTTCACACATACAGAATACTTCTGTGCTGCCTTGTCATCTGCACGGTGAAGGAGAGGAGTCACTTCTGTTCAGTGAATATGGCCTTGTGATATGAGGCACATCCACAACAATGTTCAGTCATGGCACTGGACATCACCAGGAAGCCTACAATCTGCCTAATGTTCATCCTTCCTCTGCCGGTTTGTCTCTCGCAAGAAGAAATGAGCTTCTGTGCAGAAACAACCTTAATGATTCCCCAAATGCAGCAATGTGAGACACACCATTAAGCTTTGTGATGTATATCTTTAACAGCAGCTTGGAATGATCTTCATGCGTAACATAACGACCAGGAGGATCACAACATCGGGCAACAGCTAGTGCTGCCCTTGTGTTGAGGATACAGTTGTGGCTAAGGCACTTAGCATATTTCTGAGTTGGGCTCTTCACTGAAGTGATAACACCTCCAACACAGGTCCCCACTTGAGAGCTCCTGTCACAACCACCGATTCGGCAGCGCAGTAGATACAGCAATTGCGCTTGTGAATTTGCACGTGTCAGCTAATTATTTAATCATGATAGTATTTAACTCCATACTTATTGTCGTGATGCTTGTTGAGACTTGGACAGAGCACAGCAATGCTTTGCTGCTGCTTTGCATTCGGCCTTCCCTGAGATATTGGACTTTCAAGTCAACTGACTCTGAAGACTAGCGGTATTCGTTTAATACTTAGATGTTCTTTTCAGCTGCAGTGTAGGCTTCATTTTCCTTTTGAGAGTTTTAATTAACAGCCCTGTTTGGCCTAGTATTAATTGTTTTCTTTCCCTTTAACACTGTTGGTATTAAAGTCCGTGAACTATTGACCTGCTTCAGTGTCTCTCACTCCGCACTTGGGCCGTATCTGAACCTGGTGACAGTTCCAGCTTAAGGTGGGGCTGATGAAGCTCAGTGACTTCTTGTTGGTGGCAAATAAAACAAAGAAAACAACTAAATACTTTATTAATCACACTTTTTCTGGTAAATGGTCACTGCAAACAATAGCCTGTAACTTCTCTGTAGGAGTAGAGCTTTTGAACTGCCTGAATGGCCTGGCATTTTCGCGGTGTGAACAGGTCTGGAAGGTGCAGTACAACTGTGGAAGGTGTAGTCCAGCCAGGGAGCACTGAATGAGCCAATACATGGCCGTTGCTGGTGCGGACTTGGAGACAAATTGATGTGGCAGAACCAAGGTGAGGTGAGCAGAGGCAAGGCAGAGTTGAAGCAGAGCCCGGGCCAGAGATGTGAGGAAGGGCACGAGATTTGATCTATTTAAGCACTGGGCTGAATTGGAAAGATTGGGTATGAGTTGAATCGAGGCGGTGGGGTTCGGGCCTGAGAGCGTATTGAAGTGGCTGGGCCCAGGTCTGAGAGAAAGCAACAATCCGGGGCTTGGACGATTTAGGCGCTAAGCCAGATCAAAAAGATCAGGGTGTCAGGATTGGAGGCGAGGGACGGCCCTGTTCAGATTGTTGCTCCCCATGGTTTACTTGTCTCTGCACTGAACACACACTGCTTCGCAAGGCTTACTCATCTCTGAACTGAACTGAGGCTGTGGCCTGCAACTAATGAGTTTCTGAATTGGCTGTGGACTCACTTTCATGAACTTCAGTTTTGCATGCTATTTGCTTACTTTTAATGTCTGCACAATTTGTTTTTTTCTTTCTGCACATTGGGTGTTCGACAGACTTCACTTGTTTTAATGGGTTCCATTAAATTTCTTCGTTTAGTAGCTGCCTGTAGGGAGATTTATCTCAAGGTAATATAAAGTACATGCACTTTGATATTAAATGTACATTGAACTTTGACCTTAGAGTTGTGGTAAAGAAATTGTATCCTACAATCCCTTGGCAATGACATCCTTCTGGCAGCTTCCTTCTCTACAGTCTCTTGGACACACTCATTTTCAAGAGGACGGTCTATCAGACTACTTTTGCCTCCAAGCAACTCATTCGTCAACACTGAAGTTAAATGAGAGAGCACAAGAGCACAGCAGACTATTCATACTTCAGACAAGTATGAAATTGGACCAGCTGATAAGAAACATAATCCGACAAGAAATATTTAAAGAGTTCATCATCTCGTTAAAATAATGGTGCCGGTGACTTCACATCATGTTTCGTTGTGCCTGCATAAGACATGGAACAGGACATCGCAACCACTCAACAGACCTCAGGAAACATTTCTGAATGGACAATTCCAACTTGAAAGTCACAGTATCTCAGATTGTTCAGACATTGGTGTATAATTGTTATCATCTGCAACTTATATTAAGAATAAAGCAGTAGATACTGGCACATTATAGAACTGTTTGGTACTGATGTATTCCACCACAGCAAAACGTCATGACTCACGAGGAGAAAAATACTCAGAGCTTAAGTGCTACACAAACAGTAATTACCATCTAGTTACAAAGGTAGCTCTTTTAAATCTAAATGGCTACATTTAATGAAAGGTATTTAAATTAACTCTGCCCTCACTCACATATTAAGTGTTTTAATTAAGTTACCTGTTATTTAACATTTAAAAATGTCATTTCTGGTGTACTACAGTGTGGAACCATATTGGTATTCCATATTCTGCATCTTTAGCTAAGTCTAATAACTCTCTTTCAAGCCTTGTTTTTCAATAGTTCACTTGCCATTGAGTTAATTGCTTAACAAAGAGAACTATTGAATAGAAAGCATTGTGGGATACACGAACAGCTGTTGAGAAAAAAAATCAATAAACAGTAAGGATTTATATCTTGATGCATTATGACATTGAAATAAGAGTGACAATGGAAATCCAATATCATTGATAAATCATTGGTGCAATGAGGATGTTAGAGTCATGTTTTGGTGTATTGAATGGATTTAAATGGGAATATTCCTTAGGATCTCAGTTTGGAAATATCACACAAAATTGTGATGGATATTAACAGTCCAGGACCAGGAGCCTTTCTTTCTATTTTGTCAGGCTCAGCTTTTTAATGCATCAGCTGATACTTCTAGTGATCAAAGTGTTGTTTATGAGTCAAGTAAACTTCCAATTAATATTATTTGTTTAGCTTTTTGTTGTAAATGGTAGCCATTTTCAATTCTTAAGTAAATGGAAAGCAATAATCAGTTTGAAGTTAAAATGACAGCTTTCCAAACAGACGTACTGGGATGCTTGCCACATCACCTGGACTGACTCCTCAAGAGTTGTAGTGTAAAACATTGGGGTTATTTAGTTGGGCTTGTTTCAAACCAAACAAGTTGGCTAAGTTACTTAATTCAAGGAAGGCAGCCTGTAATCACTTAGCATATCAAATGACTGATCTGTTAATAGTTGGAAGGTTTGTGCGCTCAGAGAGTCAGATTCAGAGCATTTATTGTGGGTACCTGGAAACTCTGTCTCCAGAAGCTTTTAGAATGTGTGTGTAAAAAGGTCATAACATTGGTTATGTCTTTTTGGCTTATAGGAATTAAATCTGTGTTTTGGAAATCTTTTATGTTTCAGATTATTTTTGTACCGTAGATTTCGCACTACAGAGCGCACCTGATTAAAAGCCGCTGGCTCTAATTTTAGAAAGAAAATCAATTTTGTACTTGTACAGGCCGCACCGGATTTTAGGCCGCACCGGATTTTCGGCCGCAGGTGTCCCACGTTGTAATATGAGATATTTACACAGAAAGATATTACACGTGAGGATTTTTTAACTTTTAATTAAATCCATATGGTAACATAAACAAATACATATTGCAAATGCTTTTTTTCGAACCATGCCTGTAACGCGGCTACTTTTAAATATACATACGTATCGGTAACACAAATTACGTTGCGTATACTTTTTTACTGAACAACATTCCAATATCTCCTAACGACTGGTAAAAAATATATATACTGCAGCCTACCAGGAAAAGTTATTGATCGCCTTTAACTTAAAAGCAGCGTTTTGGCTCCGCCGCTCCGCCGCTCGCCCCCCACCTTCCCGTTTATCGCAAACCGGCATTTTCCCACAAGACGCGGCGAAACCGGGTGTGACGTCATAGCATCCCGGGATGTAGTACAGAAAACAAATATAGTTAAAACACTTCTAACTTAGAAATTACTAACAAATGAATTACTAAGCAAAAATATTATAAACTAAATAACTGCCATAAAGGCAGCACAATGCTTTTCTTTGAGTGTTTTCCATGTTGATGAGGGTGAGTACAAATGACTGATTTACAATAATTTAATTGTGAAAGTGCGCTTGATTTATCGTACAATTTCATTGGACCTCTGTGAACTACTCATCAATTTTATTGGTCTACTGTTACGAGGCAAAATGTTTTTGGCGGCATGAAAAAAAATCATGCATTAGCCGCACCGTAGTAAAGGCCGCAAAGTTCAAAGCTGTTCAAAATGTGGGAAAAAAGTAGTGGCTTATAATCTGACATCTACGGTAATTTGGAAATGTTTTATAAGATAAAAATCCTCTGTGAGTTTTAAATGTGTATTAAAGGTTTTGTCTGGATTTAAGCATGAATCACTCAAAATCAATTTGCCCACTGGTGACGTAGTGGCATCAGCACCGGACATCGAGGTGAATGGTCCCAAGTTCCAGTCCAGCAGGCTCCTCGCACACTTTCTATTCATGCTGGGTTGATCATCAAGCTAGCAACATAAAAGCAGTCAAATGCTATGGAAATGGCAAAAATGCCACCCGATGCACCACAAGGTGCGAAAAAGATAAATAAACAACAACTAAAATTAAATGAACAGTGTTTAGCTACTTTGCTAGCAGGAAGTATCTACTCCTTGGTTGGGAGGGGTTCCACCACTCAAATTGTGGATATTGGCAGCTAAGCTCTCCATGAAGGATAAACAATGAAAGTGAACTAATTTTTGAAGAATAGGTAGTTACAGTATAACCTCTCCTAGCTACAGTATAACCTATATCAGATAGAGCTTAAGATCTTCTTTTCAGTTTAGAACTTTGCAGTCAGCAACCCAATATCATCACAAAATTGGACCAATATTTCATAACTCTGCTTCAATCTGTGGTTTCCCCCTGCTTTCAGACCACTATCATCCCAGTACCTATTAAAAATAAGATAACATGTCTTAACAACACTGCCTAGTAGCTCTGACATCTGTCATTGCAAAGTGCTTCAAGAGGCTTGTCCTGGCACACACTAACTCTAGCCTCCCAGACATCCTTGACTCACTGAAAATCACCTACCACCAAAACAAACCAATCCCTGCCCTGACACTCATCTCTGGAGCAGTTGGACAATAAAGACACTTATGTCAGTCCTGATGAATGGTCTTAACCCAAAACATTTACCGTTGATTCTCCTCCGTAAATGCTGACTAATTTGCTGAGCTCCTCGAGCATCTTGTGTGCGTTGCTCAAGATTTCCAGCATCTGCAGAATGCCTTGTGTTTACGTCAGACTGTTGTTCATTGCTTTCAATAGTATAATTCCAAGCAAGGAATCACCAAACACCAGATCCTGGGAGTCGACACCTCCTTCCGCAACTGGATTCTTGACTTCCTCACCAACAGTCCGCAATCAGAAAGGCTAGGCAGCAATATCTTGTCACCATTATTCTAAATACCGGTGCTCCACAAGGTTGCATGCTCAGCCTCCAACTCTACTCCTTGTACGTGGCCAGACTCTGCTCTAACTCCACCTACAGCTTTGCAGATGATACCACCATTGTCAAATAACAACAAGTCCGAGTACAGGAAGGAGATACAGAGCCTAATGAAATGGTGTCATGGCAACAACTTTTCCCTCAATATCCGCAAAAAAAAAATCAGAATCAGAATCAGTTTACTATCACCGTGTGATTTGTTAAATCAGCAGCAGCAGTACAATGCAATACATGATAATACAGAAAGAAAAGAAATAAATAAGTAACTCAATTCCAGTAAGTATACTATATATAGGTATATTAAATAGACTAAAAATAGTGCAAAATCAGAAATAATACATGTTTCAAAAAAGTGAGTTAGTGTTCATGGGTTCAATGTCCATTCAGAAATTGGATGCAGAGGGGAAGAAGGTGTTTCTTGAATCACTGAATGTGTTCCTTCAGGCTTCTGTACCTCCTTCCCGATGGTAACAATGAGAAGAGGGCATGGCCTGAGGTGATGGTGGTCCTTAATAATGGACAACACCTTTCCGAGGCACTGCTTCTTGAAGATGTCTTGGATACTATGGAGGCTAGTACCCAAGCTGGAGCTGACTAATTTTACAATTCTCTGTAGCTTCTATGCAGTGCCTCCCCACACCACCATACCAGAAAGACCAGAAAGTGATACAGCCTGTCAGCATGCTCTCCATAGAAGTTTTCGAGAGCCAATAGCATGAATGGCTACAATGCTTCTCTACCAGATGAGCTCAACGCCTTCTATGCCTGCTCTGAAAGGGAAAATAAAAAAATATAATGACAGCTGTGAAGATCCCTGCTGCACCCAGTGACCCTGTGATCTCTGTCTCAGAGGCCGATATTACTCAGTCTGAATGGAGGAAGAACCCTTTCAAGGTGGCAGGCCCTAATGAATCTTCTGAAAAATTGTACCAACCAACTGGTGGGAGTATTCAAGGACCTTTTCAACCTCTCACTGCTACGGTTGGAAGTTCCCACCCGCTTCAGAAAGACAACAGGTGCCTAAGAAGAGCAGTATGAACTGCCTTAATGACTATCACCCAGTAGCAATCACATCTACGGTGATGAAATGGTTTGAGAGATTTGTCATGGCTGGAATCAAATCCTCCCTCGGCAAGGACCTGGACCCACTGCAATTTGCCTATCGCCACAACAAGTCTACGGCAGACACAATCTCAATGGCTCTTCATACAACTTAGATCACCTGGACAGTACAAACACCTATGCCAGGATGCTGTTTGCTGACTATAGCTCAGCATTTAACACCATCATTCCCACAGCCCTGATTGATAAACTACAGAATCTGCGCCTCTGAACCTCCTTCTGCAAATGGATCTTCAGCTTCTTAATCAGAAGACCACAGTCTGTGCAGATTTGTGATAATATCTCCTTCTTGCTGACGATCAACACTGGTGCACCTAAGGGGTGTGTGCTTAGCCCACTGCTCTACTATACCAATGACTGTATGGCTAGGTATAGCTCAAGTACCATCTATAAATTTGCTAATGAGACAACCATTGTTGGTACAATTTTAAATGGAGATGAGAGAGTGTACATGAGTGAGATACACCAGCTAGTTGAGTGGTGTCACAGCAAGAACTTTGCACTTAATGTCAGTAAGGCAAAAGAGCTGATTGTGGACTTCAGGAAGGGTAAGATGAGGGAACACAAACCAATCCTCATAGAAGGATTAGAAATGAAGAGAGTGGACAATTTCAAGTTCCTGGGTGTCAAGATCTTTGAGGATTTAACCTGGTCCCAATATATTAATATGGCTATAAAGAAGGCAAGACAGTGGCTATATTTCTTAAAGGGTGATTATTAACATCAGAATGGGAATGGAGCACATGCTTCTGCCTGCATTAATGGTGTGGTGCTTGGGAGGGTTCAAACCTTCAAGCTCCTAGCCTATCCATGTAGGCGCCTCTCTCAATAACACCCATCAGGAGGCTAAAGAAATTTGGTCTGTCTCTGTTGCCCCTTAGTAATTTTTATTGATGCACCATAAAAAGCATTCTATCTGGAAGTATCATGGCTTAGTACAGTAGCTGTTCTGCACATGACTGCGTAGAGCTCTGGGCAGATCATAGAAACCTGCCTCCCATGTACGGACTTTGTCTGTACTTCTCATTGCCTCAGTGAAGCAGCCAGAATAATCAAAGAACCCACCCACCACACGCTTTCTCTTCTTCCTTTTCCATTTGGCAGAAGATAAAAAAGACTGAAAACACATACCACCGGGCTAGCCAACTGTTATAAGACTATTAAATGATTACCTAATATGATAAGCTAGGCTTTTGACCTCACAATCTACAGTGCCTCGTTATAAATTTGCACTTTATTGTTGACTTGCACAATTGTTTACTTACTTACTCTGCTGCTTTTGTACTTTATTCTACTCTGTTATTATTTTACCTTGTTCTACCTCAATGCACTCTGTAATGAATTGATCTGTATGAACAGTATGCAAAACAAGCTTTTCACTGTATCTCAGTACACACGACAGTAATAAACCAATTCCAATTCTGCAGGGATAATTTTTTTTCTCTCTTTTTCAAGGTAGCATGAAAGTGTGACTGTGACTGTCGGGTGTGCTAATTTCGATAACCAGATTTGGGGAAAACTTTGAAATAGAAGGCCATAAGACATACGAGCAGATTTCGACTATTGGGCCAATCAAGTCTGCTCCACCGTTTCATCATGGCTGATTTATTGTCCCCCTCAACCCCATTCTCCTGGATTCTCCCCTGTAGCCTTTGACACTCTTACTAAAAAGAACATATCCAGCCCTGTTTTAAATGTACTGAAAGACTTGACCTCCATAGTCATCCGTGACAATGAATTCCACAGATTCAAGATCCTCTGAGTAAAGAAATTTCTCCTCGTTTCTGTTCTAAAGGGTCGTACTTCTATTCTGAAGCTGTGCCTATGTCTTTAGTGAATGACAATGGAGTGAATTTTGTCTTGGTTAAATATTACTTTCATGATTGTTGAAATTGATTCTGTTTTCTAAAAAATAAGGTTATTTTCCTGTTGTAGAACTGGATCTATTTTTTAAATAAGCTTATTGAATTTATTTTAATAAGATTATTTATGAATGGCAGCTGGGCCACGCAGTTTAAATTTTTTAAATGTGTAGCCTTAATTCAAATCAGCTTTGAATATTTGTAAAATGCATGTTACTACAAGTTTGAGACCTGTTTTTGCAATCCGAGTGTGTAAATTAGGTTGAGAAATAAATCTCTCAATCAATCTATGTCAGAAATGAGAAAAGGGGAATTTTTTTTATGAAAGTAAAACGCTCTTGCAAACTTGGAATAAAATGGGAGAATTCTGGAAATACTCAATAGATCAAACAAATTCCACTGGGAGAGAAACAGAGCTAATGTTTCAGATTGATGACCTTGTATCAGGGACGTGTTTGCTTATTTACCACAGCTACAAGCCACAGATGTTATTTGTTCTACAGTTTACTCTTTCTTAACAGCTTGTATGAATATTTTGGAGCTTTCAAGTCCCCCCCCCCCCCCAACACTGTTGTGTACAAATGCCTAAGATCTATTTTAATGTGAAATGAATTTTTCTTTAGTTGTGTTCATTCATTTGGAAAGAGCTGAAGAAAAAAAAAATGACAGATCAATCAAGCGCCATTTTAATGTTTAGTTCAAAATTACTCCTCTCCCACCCCCCCCCCCACACACATCCCCTCACTTTTCATCCTCTATGGCTGATCCTATGGAGCTGAGACCCACTGGGATATACATAATTCCTACATCTCTGCACCCAAGTTGTGTTATCACATTTAAGCTTCAGCTTAGAGCAAATTGTATTCAGAATTACAACATCTTTCAAAGAACTCCAATGGGTTTATAAGGTGTGGTTAAAAGAAGAATCATAGTATCACATGGAGCAGCTAAGGTGAGATGCAGGGAGCCAAGGTTTGCAGCCTTCCCTTTTAATGGATCTAAAAAAAATGTTCAGATGCTGAACCTTGGTGAAAATCTATTGTCCGTACAGTGAACATTGATGGATGATTTATCCCCAGTCTCCATTGGAGGGAGTCAATGTACCAAACATAGAGCTGTATCAAATTATATTCACACCTGATTCCTTTCCATTTTCATCTCTTCACTTCCCTCTTGCTCCCTTTTTTTCTTTTCCCTTACATCCTTCACTATCTCACCTGCCTTGAAACTTCCCAGTCCCTCCTCATTTACCACGGATCTTTTGTCTCCCTTCTACCTCTTCCCTCCTCTCTCCCGCCCTTGCCACTTTCCTGTCCCCTATTCTTTTACTCCCTCCTCTCACTCTCCCTCTTTGTTTCTCTCCTCTTTCTTGTTCACTTTCCATTATTACCCTTTTGTCTCTCACTCTGTCTTCCTCATATGCTGCATCTTGCACTATTTCTTCTTTCACATCCTCCCCTACCCCTCTCTCCTCAGTTTTTGTTTTTCCCCATACTCCCTCTCCTTTTCCACTCCTTTTCTCTATATTTTTCTCTCTCCTACCCTTTCTTTCACTTTTCCTCTCTCTTCTTCACAAAAACAGTAATATATGTAAACATGCACGCACACAAGTTCTCCCTCCATACCTCAGCCCATTCCTAGAACTTTCAAAAAAAAACCTTTCTACCCAGTAGATACCCTCAAATTTGAGCACAATTTAGCTGCTTGTCTGCATTCGCCTGAGACAGTATGGGGTGAGAGGAAGGTGAAAAGTCTAAGGCAGCATTGGAAGGATACGAGTTGGTGTGAAAACTGAGGAAATGAGAGGGAATCTGACATCTGAGGCAACAACATCATGCATTCCTAAGGATCCGAGGACTATAGCTTTAAAACAACTAGGTCTGGAGGATTTAAGGGGAAGCCCCCTAAAGGATTTAAGAACTACAACCTTGTCGTGGTTTGGAGGCTTGCATGCCTCAATGACCCAGAGAGCAATGTTGGCTGAAGTGAGGGCATTATGCCTTGGCTCTTAGTAGGGCCAGCCATGCCAAACAGGTCAAAGGGTAGAAGCCACACTAAGAGTGGCCCGCCAGTCCTCCAGGTTGAGAGGTTCAGCTCAGGGCTAACGACCCTAATTGGTCAAGCAAAACTGTTACAGAAACATCAATGAAGAATCATTCTACATATGCGTGCGACGGTGTTGTGAATCTCCACCCAGAACTTGCATGGCTAACAGTAGTGAAACCCAGAGGAAGCTACTGACATGATGAAGAAAGCCCTGGACACCAGCAAGACCAAGACCAGAATAGCTTTCTGCAACATGAAGATGGCCAAGGACAGAGAGAGATGGAGGAGCTTCACTGCTGCCTGAAACGCCAGCGGTATAATGGGCCTGAAGTAAGAAAGCACACTGAATGGCCTTTCTATTAGGTACAGAAGTGGAACCTGGTGTGGTCTTTTGCTGCTGTTAGTCCATCCACTTCAAAGTTCTAAGTGTTGTGCATTCAGAGATGCGTTTCTGCACACCACTGGTGTAATGCACGGTTATGTGAGTTACTGTCACCGTCCTGTCAGCTTGAACCAGTCTGGCCTTTCTGCTCTGACCTCTCTCATTAACAAGGTGCTTCTGCCCACAGAACTGCCACTCACTGGATGTTTTATACTTTTCACACCATTCTCTGTGAACTCTTGAGACTGTAGTTTGTGGAAATCCCAGGAGATCAGCAGTTTCTGAGATTTTCCAACCACCCCATCTGGCACCATCACTCATTCCATGATCATATTTACTCCTCATTCTTATGTTTGGTCTGAAAAGCAACTGAACCTCTTGACCATGTCTGCATGCTTTTATGCATTGATTTGGTGCTACATGATTGGCTGATAAAATACTTGCATTAATGAGCAGGTGTACATGTGTACCTACTGAAGTGGCCTATTCCGTACCGTTTATAGTTGACCTAGTGTAGGGTGATACCTGAACAGGAATGGAGCAGAAGGATTTGCTAACTGCATTAGCACAGTTAAAAAATAGATTCCCATGGAGCATTATCATCCATCCAATTGTGTTGTACGTCCTGTTTCTATGGAGTATATTCTGTGTACTCCAGATGTAGGAATGTGCTCTTCAGAATAGGGGGTGGGCCTATTGTCTCTGTGCATTAGAAAGGTCCTAATCCATATTTAATCAAGGATATCTCTGACCTTAGTGCATGGATTCTGGTATTAAGTGCTTGTACCCCGGAGTGCATAAAGAATATGTACCGTACTTTTCTTTAAGCTGAAATTCTTAACAAGCTCTCAGGCACAGTCTAGTGTTCACAATAATCTTGAAATATTAAAGCAAACCTCCTGTATAGTTGATATTTTCTGGGTGTGTGCCCACTCGACAGTTGGTCAGTGGTGACAATGGCTTTGAATTTTCTCCAAACAAATGTATCATGAACAATCCCCATATAACCGATTGGAGGCTAACTGTGGTTAAAGAGGCATTTTGTCCAATCGCCTGATGTGACATATTAACTTGATGCATCCTTCTTCTCATGATTTCCCCAGTTTTTTTGACAATAAAATCAGATTTATTTTATCTTTAAAAGCCTGAATTTTTGCATTCTTCTTGCACCCTTAACAAATCTGAAAACAGCACCATCTTCCTCTTACAAACTCAGCTCACTTTATGCTGTAGCCTCTATGATAAATGTTTTTCAGAGGAAACATATTTTTATATTGTCAATAAGTGAAATCATATTTCAATGTGCTACAAGAAGTGTGAGCCAGGATGAGGCCAGTTCAGTGCACTGGATATAATGGAGCTCTGTCTGTGTTGCCATTTTAATTATGACTAAAAGATGCTGCATACTCACATGTGATAACTGAGTAATGATCTCTCAGCTTTCAAGCTGTCCATTTCATTATGCCTGACTTCTGGCAAGGCAGACCCATGAGATTGCTGCTTAATCTTCTCAAGGCATCAAGCTTTGCCAACGCAAAAGCTGTTTTCTGTTGATGAGACACTATCAATTTCTGAGGTGCTTGTGGAATGATTTCACTTAAACAGAATGGATTAAAGATATAGTTTGAAGTTACACAAAACTGTGCTTAGCATCTGAATAACATGTTTTATGGCTAATTCTTCTGGTTTTAATTTGGGTGCATTTATGTTTTGGAAATTTAATCTACCTTTTCGTTTTATACATGTACTCTTTTGTTGGCATGTGAAATTTGTTACAGATGCTTCACATTACTTGGGTATCAATCATGTATATATTAAATCTCATTCAAAGCATCATCACTTATACTTGCATTCACTACGGGGATGTTATCTCGGCTTGACTTCTGAGCAGGATTAAATGGAATAAAGTAGTAACTGGTCCAGCAATCTATAGGATTAGGTTTGTCACTGCAGACAAGTTGCACAGCTGGAAATGGAGAAGGTTTGGGTTTCCTTGCACACAATGGACATTGAACTTCTCAATGTATACAAAATTATAAGGAGTATAGGCAGGGTATGTGCAAGCAGACTGTTTCTACTGAGGTTGGGTGACACTAGAAATAGAGGTCATGGGTTGAGGCCTGAAATATTTAAGCAGAACATGAGGAGGAACTTCTTCACACCGAGGGTGGTGAGAGTGCGGAATGAAGGATGGAAGGGAAGGATGCAGGTTTGATTTCAATCTTTAAGAGGAATATGGTTAAGTACATCAATTGGAGGGGTATGAAGGGCTTGGTGCAGCCTCAGGTCAATGGAACTAGGTAGAACATTAGTTCCACATGAAATATATGGGTCCAGGAGCCCGTTTCTGTGCTGTAGATTTCTATGACTCTATGTGCTTCTTTTGCACAGCTTGGTTCCCTATTAGAAACCAGTAGAAGTTTGTCTACCTGTGGACGGTGGACTGGTGGGGAGGGGCGGGGGGGGGGGGGCCCTGAAGCAGTTCGTCGATTAGATGGGCATGATTATCAACCTTTGGGAGGGAGAGGGAGGTCTGACTCATAGGAGATAGTCTGGTTTATCTTTGATTGTGGGGTGAAATCTGACCATGTGTGTTTTGGAGAATATGTGAAGCACTCCATTTTGCCCCATTCACAAGCAATGAAATGACCATATTCTGTCTTTATCTCACTTGAAATATTTTGCTTTCCCAAGCCTGAGGAAATAGAGCATCTACAATGGTTTGGATTGCAACCTCTTGTCAAACACTCAAAACACCCAGAAGGAGGCTCCTGCTTAGTCAACAAAAAAATTCCCAAATAAGACTGAGTCATCACACTAAAGGTGGCAATCTGGACTAAACAGAAGCCTCCTTTCTTTAGCATTATAATTTTATAAAAGATGCTCTAAAAACATTACTCATTTTACATACTAGGCAATAACAGGACCCTGAACACAGTCTGTGGCACAGGAGATTGTGGGATGAGTTGGAGACAATTCCTTTTGACCTTACCCACCAGGTTTAAAAAACTACTGGGGCCTGCAGGAACCTGTCTGCAGAGCAGGATGTTGTTTGGGTTATTAGTAACTTAGCAAGGGCCAATAAAAAGAAGTGAGGTGTAAGCAGAGTGGCAATTATTGGAGTGGTTAAGCTTTGGCTCGAAAGTCCTGGGCAAGAACAGGCACAGGCTAGAAGCTTGAGAAGTAAGGGGCATAACAAGTGCAGGCAGGATGGTAGTTCAGGCAGTGGAATGCTCCTCCTGTAAACGTGGGATTTCATGGTACCTGACAGTCTCCCTAATGACAGCATCTTCAGGAAGTGCATCCAACGGCAGCTCTTGACTGACAAGTTCAAGGAAGTGGAGCTGGAGCAGGATGTACTCAAGACCATTTGGGCGGCCGAAAATGTCACTAACGAGACTTTTACTGAGGTGGTCACACCCGGAGTGCACGCTTCAGATAGTAGATGGGTGACCGCCAGGAGAAGTAAGGGGAGTAATCAGCCAATGCAGGGTTCCACTGTGGCCATTCCCCTCAGCAACAGTATTCCTCTCCGGATACTACTGAGGGTGGGGGGGGGGGGGGGGTTGACCCATCAGAAGTAGCAGCCACCAGTACTGTGGCCAGCTCTGAGGATTAGAAGGGAAGGATAATGTCAGGCAAACTGATAGTGGTAGGAGACCTAATAGTTAGGGGACAGACAGACAGATTCTGTGGCTGTGAAAGAGAGGGCACATAATGTAACAAAAAATAGTGGGAAGCCATAAGGAGGGAAAAGATGAAATATGAAGGGAAGCTAATCAATAATATAAAAGAGGAAGAAGTTTTTTTCAGATATATAAAGAGTAAAAGAGAAGTGAGGGTGGATATTTGACCACTGGAAAATGATAAGGAGAGGTAGTAATGGGGGACAAATAAATGACAGACTTAATAAGTATTTTGCATCGGTCCTCACTGTGGAAGATACTAGCAGTATGCCAGAAATCTGAGTGTTGGGGGCAGTGACTGTAGCTGCTATTACTAAGGAGAAGGTACTTGGGAAACTAAACGGTGTAAAGATACGTATAAAGGTCACCTGGGCCAGATGGACTACATCTCAAAGACCTGAAAGAACTAAAGAGTGGAGACATTAGTAACGATTTTTCAAGGATCATTAGATTCTGGAATGGTTCCAGAAGACTGGAAAATTGCAAATGCCACTCTACTCTTTAAGAAGGGAGGGAGCCAGATGAAAGGAATAAAGACATAGACTATTTTCTAAACATTGTGAAAATTCTGAAATCAGAGGCACAAAGGGTCATGAGAGTTCTTGTGCAGATTCCCTGAAGGTTAACTTGCAGGTTGAATTGGTGGTAAAGGAAGCAAATGGACGAGAATATAAAAGCAAGGATGTGATGCTGAGGCTTTATAAGGCACTGGTCAGAGAGCACTTGGTGTATTGTAAGCAGTTTTGGGCCCCTTTGAAAATATGTGCTGGCATTGGAGAGGGTCCAGAGGAGATTCACAAGAATGGGAATGAAAGTGTTAACATATGTGGAGCATTTGATGGCTCTGGCCCTGTACTGCTGGAGTTTCGAAAAATGAGCCGGGGTGGGGGGGATTTCAGTGATACCTATCAAACTTTGAAAGGCCTACATAGAGAGGATGTTTCCTATAGTGGGTGAGTCTAAAACCAGTCGGCACAGCCTCAGTTTAGAACAATGTCCCTTCAGACCAGAGATGGGAACAACTTCTTTAGCCAGAGGGTGGTGAATCTGCGGAATTCATTACTACGGACTGCTGTAGAGCTAAATTCATCGAGTAAATTTAAAGTCAAGGTTGATAGGTTCTTGATTAGTCAGGGCATCAAAAATTATGTGTGTAAGGTAGGAGAATGGGGTTGAGAGGGATAATAAATCAGCCTAATTCTGCTCCTATGTTTTATGGTCTGAGAGCGGATGCTTCTGCTCATTAATTGATGCAGAAGGGTATGTGGTTCTTAGGCTTTCCCAGCATCATTTATTGGTTCCTGCAATGTTGAAAAGGATTGCTAAAGTCTTACATCTGTAACTTTGCCCTTCAAATCTGTGATGTAAAAATAATTTCAAATCATTCAACTCAAACCGAACACACACAAAATGCTGGCTGTGTTCCACCAGCATTTTGTGTGTGTTGTTGTTTGAGTTTCCAGCATCTGCAGATTTCCTCGTGTTTGCAACTCAAACCGATGCATGTTTTATTAAAATGTTATTTAGAGTCATAAGCTATAGAGTAAAACAGTGCAGAAGCTGGACCTGTAGTCTAATAACTCCACACTGACCATAAAGCACCAATTTTACACTAATCCTGTCTTAACCCATTTTATTTTCCCCAAATTTCTGTCAAATCCCTGCCCAGATTCTATCACTTATTGACACACATGGGGCAATTTACAGTGATTAACCATTTTAAGATGATTGAAGAAATTGGAGCAGTAATGGGAAGAATGTGTAAACTACCTGTACAGACAACTGAAGGTAAGGAATGAAGCGGGTCTCCTGGGCTGTATGAGAGCAGCTCAAGTAGCTGTGCCATTACTTATTCAAAGATTTTATGAAAATTGCATGGACTGTAGAAATTATATAGAAAAGAGATCTTTGAAATGTGATTAAATGAATAATTTCAAATTCAGATCAAATCAAATTCAAGTTTAATTATCATTCTACCATAGATGAATACAGCTGAATGAAACATCAGCGCTAAGGTGCAACATAGTATGTTGAAAATAGCAAGCGAAAAATATAATCATGCAAAAAAAAAAAGCAGCACATATATAACCCAAGAACCTGAGCAACATGTCCTGCAAATTGATGGTACGGTTCCCGGCAGTGCACAGATGAGGACAGTCCAGCCTGTCATTCCACCAATTGAACACTGGAGGGCAGCACCAACAGGAGAGGCCAGCCCTGAAACAAGCATGGATGCCACGCTGCACCGCCTCTGGCGTCTCCTCAGCAGCAGCAGGTGAGCCCATGGATTGAGGCCTAGTCCTCGCTACAACCAAGGCTATGCAGCTTCCCCGCTGCCATTCATGCCACCAAACAAGGGAAACGGCTGTGCCGCATCTTTCATTATCAACATCCAGCAGGGTCTTTTGCAGATAGTAGGGCAGACAGCCTATAAGGTAAGCTGGGTTGGAAAACCTGCTGACAAGGCCAAAGATGAATTTTGAAAACAAATTAAAAATATATTTTCATCTTCACTTTGTTGTGTTTCTACTTAAAGAATTTTGAATAGATGAGTTTGCTGAGGTGATGCCGTTGCCTTCCCTGATGACTATGCTGCTAATAGTTTTATTCACACAATGATACTCATTATACATTAAGATAGGAACGTAATAAAAGGCATTGAGGTATTCCATGGCATGGGCGATTCTGCACCAGTGGAGATACACATTGTTGAACAGGAATACAGCAGGTTAGGAGCTTAGGTTCCGGACTAGAAGAGGGCTTGAATGAATTGGATAGGCTTAATAAATGCAAATTCAATCATTGAAGCCACGCGGGGAGCAGTTTATACAAGGGGTGAGTGATAAGTTCGTGGCCTAAGGCAGAAGGAGTCAATTTTAGAACACCTAGCAGATTTATTTTTCAACATAGTCTCCTCCTACATTTACACACTTAGTCCAGCGGTCGTGGAGCATACGGATCTTGGACCTCCAGAAAGTGTCCACAGCAGGGGTGATTGATGTTCATGGCCTAAGGTAGAAGGAGATGAGTTATTAACTTTGGAAGCATCTGGGTCCAGTGGTATAAGTAGATGTCACAACTTGCTTCAGTGGATGATCATGATGTCCTCTGTGCCTCGTTAAGCCCTTTGCTCTCCACAGAGCATAACAACACTGCCTTCCCGGCCGTTGGCTCTCATCCACCCGGACAGCCAGAACTGACATCGCATGCTAGGACAGGCATATCCCTATTTCGCTGGGAATAAGACCCGCCGGCTACCCTCACCTGGTTTAGCCCACCTGTTGAAGCAGTGTACCGGGGTGTGGCTGCCGTCAAATGCATAAAGCTACATAAAGCCACAAGTGAGAGTGAGTGTCCGGTGGTGACCAAAGGTAACATTCAAAATGATTGTCAATGCCTTCAAATTCTTTGTGTTCCTAACTTGCTGAAGTAATGAAATAGTTTCATTTTTACTCCCAGCTGTTTCCAGCATCTCTAAGTCTGAATGCTTGAAACCACACTGAACAAAACAGTTCTGAATTGTCTTACTGCTTATTTCTTCCCAACTATCAGTGACAAAAATCACTACTTTTTGAACACAAACACATGCAGCTGATGCTATTAAAAATTGATGCACTAAGCTCAGTGCAGTGTCTAAAGGTCACACAACTGCACATGGCTGAGGCTAATTAGAAACTGCTATCCAACAGTTTCCTGTACCAATTAAGTGGCATAGTGTCCAAAATAATCTAGGGGAATTCAGCTGTTTTCTCAATTATTTTCTGTTCTTCAAGAGTTGTCGCAAATAACCTGCTGCTCCGATCAACCAATTGCCCAACTAACTGGAATCTACTGTATCTAATTTTAGTTAATTCGAAGAGACAATAACTAAAAATTACAAAATATATCGTTACAATTTATGTTGAACTCTGAGCTACTTCCATAACAGCATGAGCTGAAGTAGCCAGTGTTCAAGTCCGAGTCCAGAGACTTGAGCACAATGATCTATGCTATGGGTCCAGTGCAGTGCTGAGGGAAAGTGGCACTGCCAGAAAGGCTGTATTTTGGACAAGGCATTAAACCAAGGACTCCTAAACACAAGAGAATTCACAGATGTAAAAAATAGAGAGCAACACGCACAAATGCTGGAGGATCTCAGCAGGTCAGGCAACATCTATGGAAATGAATAAACAGTTGAGATGTTTTGGGCCAAGACCCATGATGAAATGTCTGAAATGTTTATTTATTTCCGTAGATGTAGACCAACTTGCCGCATTCCTCCAGCATTTTGTGTGTGTTAACCAAAGACTCAGCCAAATTTTTTTGAGTGATTGTATGAAAACTCTCTGACATTATTCCAAAAGAGAGCAAAGGGAATTATCCGTAGAGTCAGATCTAAATTTATCAGTCTCGCATTACTAATACAGATTATGGAGATTCCTGTGAGCAAACTAGCTGTCAGAGCATCAATAATAGAGCAGAATCTATATTCCAACAACATTTTAATAATATCTTAACTAAAATCAAAATGCATATTATCAAAGACGCTGAAGGGAGGAGGCAGAGGTAGCAGGGTATTGGTTGGGTTGACTCCAGTCATGTGGTAACAAGATTTCCGTATTCTGGTACAAAAATAACCATCAGTGTGATTATCAGAATAGGACACACATGAAGAGGGATTACTGTGTTTGAACTGCCCAGGCATTGAATCACTGACTCTATTCAGCTGCTTTGATGGACAGGAAATGTGGTCTGCATTGCTGATACGACACCAGTCCTCTGAGGCAAGCATTTGCTTGGAGATAACTTAAAAGAAATGTGAAAGTCACTGTATGAGAGTAAGATTTCCTTTTGTATTGGAAGTAAACTGGTTTCTTCATTCCTGCTCATGATAGTAACCAAGGATCTAGACAGAGGGAATTACAGAAGGAAATCAGTATTAGTAAAATTATGAGAGGCATAAATGAAGGCAGAAAGCCATAAGACCATAAGATATAGGAGCAGAACTAGGCCATATGGCCCATCAAGTCTGCTCCGCTATTTCATCATGCCCCAATCTCCTGCCTTCTCCCTATATGCGTTCATAGCCTGACCAATCAAGAATCTATTAAACTCTGCCTTAAATATTCATAAAGACTTTGCCTCCACAGCTGCCTGTGGCAAAGAATTCCACAGTTTCACCAGTCTCTGGTTAAAGAAATTCCTCCTCATCTTCATTTTAAAAGGACACCCCTCTATTCTGAGGCTGTGTCCTCTGGCCTTAGACTCTCCTACCAGAGGAAACATTCACTCATATCCACTCTGTCATGGCCTTTCACCATTCAATAGATTTCAATGAGGTCACCACTCATTCTTCTGAATACCAGTGAGTACAGGCCCAGAGCCATCAAACACTCTTCATATGACAATGTCTGTAGTAGAGGTGTCAAAAATGGAAGGGCATGGGTGTAAGATGAGAGGGAGAAGAGTAGTATCTGAAATGAGCTGTCAGAAGATTTGTTGAAGGCAGGAATAACAACCTTTAGGAAAAATCTATAAAGGTTCTTGACTGGGACATAGAGGGATATGGAAGCAGCTCACTGCTTACAATCTCCCATCTCCCACGATGCATCAGGTGGCAGCGCCGGCCTTGAATCCGCCAGCCTCCAGAGCTACGAAAATCCGGCACCCTGAAGGCACACGAGTTTTCTAGGCCGCATACTCGGCATATCGAAAAGCGGCCGGCCGTGAGGCCCCGAGAGCGGGTCCCATTCCTGCAAAGAACCGAATTCAACGTGTAACTCCAGGTCAGGGTCTTCAAAAAAACCTTGAAAAGGCAAAAAGGAGATATCAAAGATAGAAATAGAGCTGTTTCCAAAGATGCAAGCAAAGGAGTCGCTGTCAGGCGCCATCATCCTCCTAAGATCAGTTAAGCAAATGGGGATAAAAGTACAATAGGAAAATATTGAACTGTCCATTTGAGCTGGATATACAAAGTATATGTTATTTAACATTGAGAGCCTATAGAGCTCTGAGGAGCAGGGGGATCTGGGTATCCAAGTGTATGGTTATCTAAAGACTAGTATGCCAGATAAACAGAACCTATTTGTTTATTGTAAAGAGAATTGAATACAAAATTAATGCTTCAGTTAAGCAGAGCACTAATGTGACCACATCTACAATATCACATATTGTATTGGTCTCCTTGTTTAAAGAAGGGTGTTAATGTAAAAGAAACAATTCAGACAAGATTTAATGCAAAAGGGTGGATTGACTGATGTGGAAAGGTTAGACAGGCTAGTCTTATAGTTTCTGGAGTTCAGAAGAATGAGAGGTGGCTTGATCAAAACATATAAAATCCTGAGTGGTTTTTACAGGATGGATATGAAGAGGATGCTTCCTGTTGGAGGAGAAAAATTTAGGCTCACTTATTAACACAAGATGAACAGAATTTTTTTTTCTCTCAGAGGTTTGTCAGTCTTTGGAATTCTCTTTCCCAAACAACGGTAGCAGAATCCTTGAACATTTTTTAAGGCAGAAGAGGATAAATTTGATAAGCACGGAGGTTGAAGTTTATTTTGGTATGCAGGAGGGCAAAATTGAGTTTACAGTCAGATCATGCAGATCATTTTGCAAAAGCAAGCAAATCAATGTCTCTACTCCTGCTTCTAATTCATATACGGCAGCAATCAGGAAGTGACTGATAGTGGAAGTTGGTTTGTTATTCAAGACACCATGAATAGCAGCAGAGGTGATGCAACACCTCCAATCAGCATGAAGTGTTTCCAAGATGTCCAGATGCTCCCTGAGTTGCAAAGAGAAAAAGGCCACAAAGAGTCATGTAAAATATGCATGGAATATGAGGAATAGGACTGACATTAACTAGAAGCAAATGACTTGAGATGCTGGAAATCTGAAACAAAAATAGAAATGGCTAGAAATACATACTTCTATTTTTGTCTCAGATTTCCGCCATCTGAAGTAATATGGACATGAGTGAAAGACTTAATATATCAAGACAATGACCATTCCCCTGCTCCTCCCTCTATAGATGGTGTCCGATCTGCTGAATATTTCCATTATTTTCTGTTTTATTACCGTTATTAATCCTTGTTGTGTTAGTTTCAAATTTCTAACATTGGTATTATTTTGCTTAATAATCCTAAGAATAAACAATAGAGTTCCGGCAGAAGCTGGAAATCTTGAAGTACACACACGCAAATGCTGGAGGAATGCAGCAAGTCAGGCTGCATCAATGGAGGGGAATAAACAGTCAATGTTTTGGGCAAAACCCTTCATCAGGACTTTATCAGTCTTGAGAAATAGAAGCCGGACTGGCCAAAAACTGCTTCAGCCCTGATCAATCTTTCAATCAGATCATAAGACCATTTGACCATAAGAGCAGAACTAGGCCATTCAGCCCATCGTGTATGCTCTGCCATTCCATCATGACTGATTTATTGTTGCTCTCAACCCTATTCTTTTGCCTTCTCCCTTAACCTTTTACACCCTTACCAATCATCTTCCACTTTAAATATACCCAATGACTTGGTCATGAATTAGCCTCTACCTCAGATCTATTTTCCCATCTAATTTTCTCGTCTCTCAATTCTCTAAATGTGAAAAAAACGATCAGTCCAGTATTGCATAAACCGAGTATCTACAGCCAACTAAGTAAAGAATTATTAAGATTAACAATTCTTTGGGTAAAGAAAGTTCTCTCCATCTCTGTCCTCAGTGATTGATTCCTTAAGCTGAGAAGATGCCCTTAGGTCTAGGCTCCCCAGCATGAAGAAACATTCAGCATCCATGTTGTCAATCTTGCTGGGATATTTGGATGCTTTAATAGGTGTTCTAAGTGCTTGTGAACATAAACTGATCTCTTCATTACAAGAAGAAACAATCTTGTGAGTTAACCCTCTATTGCTTTAAAGGCAAATCTTTTTTAAAATTATTGGATTTAGTTACCACCATTTTCCTGTTTTAAAATACTTGTTTTATTTTCAATCTGGATGCACTTACAAATTAGGTACATGCCAATGAATCTCTATTTCATTTTATACATGTAGTAAGTTTTAGTATCTGAAATAACCAACCTTTCAAAAAATGCTTAGTTCAAGAGCAAAATGCCTCAAATGCTGTATATCAGAAATAAACAAACTCCTTAATGTTCAGTCCTTTTCACAGTGTACAGATGCTGCCTGACCTCCTACGCTTTGTGTTATACATAGCATGGAGGTTCTTTTGATAGTTTGGCAGCTGATAAATGCAATCTGCTACTATTTGAATAGTATTGCAAAATAAGACTCACTATAGACACCCAGGCTAACTGATTCACCAGATGTTCTCCCCCTCTAATCAACTAACCTCAGATTCACATCCTTCTTACCTTGAAATCTGTTATTTAATCCTTGTGCATTTGTCTTTGCCTTTTTGGAATCTATTGGCTTCACTTGACTGTCCTTTCAAGTTACTTTTTCCAGTTGTTGCCAACTACACTTACAAATGCTCACCCAATGTGTCAGCATTTTCATTCTTGGCCTCTTTCCCATCAATCTCTGTGTCAAATTATGTTGCTACAAGAGTCAAGCTGTTGCACATAGTCTAGCAGGAGCAATGCCAAAAGAAAAATCTGCAACCTTACTTCTGTGGTTGAGGTGATTGTGCTGAAATTTATCAGAGAGGCACAGCTCTGAAGGAGAACTGTTCTTCAACAAAGAAGAAAAACATCTTTCAAAGCAGCTCCTCAGGATGGAAATTGACTTGTTTGTACTCTATTCCACCTGAGTCCTTCACCACAGGTGTAGCTGGCCAGGGGAGGTGGGTTGGTCACTTTGGTTCTTGCCTGCCCCTTCTCTTGCTCTAGCCAAGCTTCTGTATGCTCTCATCAGAGAGACACAAAATTCTTTGCACCTTCCCCAGATGCTACTCCACCACATTGAGCGACTGTGGCCCATGGTTAGCATGAGTTGTTAAAGGTGTTACATTTTTTGAAGAAGGTTTTGAGATAGACCTTGAAGCATTTTCACTGTCCCACAGGAGAATGCTTGCCACGAAGGAACAAAATGAGTGGCGTGCTAGCATAGTGGTTAGCACAACGATTTTGCAGTAACAGCGACCTGGGTTCAGTTCCTGCCGCTGTCTGTAAGGAGTTTGTACTTTCTTCCCATGACCGTGTGGGTTTCCTCCAGTCATTGGCCAGGGTTAAATCAGGGATTGCCAAGCAGCACCGCCCAAAGGGCCCGAAGGAGCTACTCCATGCTGTAACTCAATAAATAATGATTAAAAAAAACTCTTTCTTTGGGGGTCTGGTAGTAGCTGTCAGTCCACATTTCCTGACCAACAAAGCAGTTGAATAGAGTCAGTGCCTCAATACCTGAGAGAGGGCTGACAGCTCAGACACAGTCATCCCACTTTGTGTGTGTATCTCTGTGTGTGTTTCGAGAAAAGAGGGTATCCTATTCTGACAACCACACAAATAGCCAACCTTGTATTGGAATATGGAAATCTTGTCACCACAGGACTAGGGTCAAGCAAAATCCGCCTTCCAGTCTCTCCCACCCCTCCTCAGAGTCCTTGAGAGTTTATATTTAGATTTTTGCTAAGATATTAAAGGACATTTTTCCAATTTAAAATGGTGGTATTGAAGACATGTGGCCACTTACTGGTAGTTCAAAAGCAAAGGAATTTGATTAAAACCATTATTAATAACATTTTTTAACTAACTATTGGTAAACTGTCACCATAAGCAATGAAGATGTGAGCAAAGTTCCATCATTGATTGAAGGAAATCCATTGTCAACATTTCAGACCAAGAACCTTCATCAGCACTGGAAAGGAAGGTGTAGAAACCAGAATAGGGTAGGGGACAGGGAGGAGCACATGCTGGTGGGTCATAGGTAAATTCAGGTGAGGGAAGAAGGTAGTAGATGGGGGGAAAGTGGAAATGAAGCAAGAAGCAAAGAAGTGATGGGTGAAAAAGCAAAGAGATTGAGTCAGACAGGAAGGGCAGTAGATCATGAAATAAAGGGAAGGAAGTGGGGAACCAGAGAGAGGAAGGTGTGGGTTTTGGACAGGTAGTAAGGGTGGGCAAAAGGAAGCAGAGGGGGTAAAGGGAGCCAGAGAGTTAAAGGAAAGCAAAGGACTGGATGGGAGGAACTGAGGGGAGCGGTTACTTGAAATTAGAGCAATCAATGTTGATGCTACCTGGTTGGGGATCACTAAGACAAGCTATGTGGAGTTGAAAAAGGACCTCATTCTTTCCCAGCGTATATGACAAATAAACTCTTCTCAGGCTATCAACGTTTCAATGACAAACTCTGCCATCTTCATCAGGATTGATGCCTGGGCATGTCTAGTCCAGTAGTATATATAGCCCCATCATCCGTCCCTCCTGATTGGTTAGTCCTCAACCAATCAAGCTTTCGCTGTCCCACCTTGTTTACCATCGAATTCCATTCTCACTTAGAGTGAGATCTTCATCTTTGTTAAAATTCTTTTTTTCTAGTTGTATTTCAATGACCACCAAAGTAGTTGAAATAAAACTAGAGAAAAAGAACTGGAATTCGATTGTAAACAAGGTGGCACAGAAGAAACCTGATTGGATGAGAACTAACCAATCAGGAGGGTTGGACGACAGGGATATATACACCACTAAACCAGACATGCCCAGGCATCATCCCTGATGAAGGTGACAGAGTTTGTCATCGAAGCATCAGTTAAAATTGATATCTGTACCCGCTGGAAGCCTGAGAAGAGTTTATGTGGCATTGTTCCCCTAGTCTGCCTAATACATTTTCTCCACATTTTAAAGAGTGTTAAATGTTCATCCCAATATGATGAAAATGCTGTGCAAACTCAGCCTCACACCAGTGTTAGGACAACAACGTGAAAGCAAAACCAGTGACTATTCAAGCCATCATTGCACATTGCACACTGTTGCATGCTCCATGCAACTTTAAAAATGAAATGTTAATTCTACCCTCCCATTAAGAAAGAAGCAGAATTATGTCACCCAACCTTACACTAAGTTATGTCAGTTACAAAGGGCCATCCAGCAATCAGTTGGATGTGGCATGTTAAAGAATACAGGGACAGTATCACGCCTGCATTTCTTCACAATGTGAGCTACTAGTCTCAAATGAATTGAATGGAAACACAAGAGGCTGCAGATGCTGGAAACCCAGAGCAACATACAAAGGTCCTGATGAAGGGCCTTGGCCTGAAATGTCGATATAACGTGCCAAACTACCATTAAGTACCCTAATACATCATTGTTCTTGTACCATTTATAACATACGTGAACGGAGGAGATCCTGTACATAGCAGATCTCAAATTCCCTCCTGAATCTGTCAGCTGAAACACCAATGTAATAGTTATCACACTTACAAATATCCATGGGATTATGTATAAATATTAAAGTTAACAGAGTACATCATATAGACATATTCTCAAAGACAAATTCAGAGATTATGCCAGCATATTAATAAGAAAATTTTATTAAAATGTTCAACTTTGCAAGGAATATTCTGTTAGAAAATAGATTTATTTTAATTGTATTTTTAACCTATTTTACATCGGGAAAGTGTCAAAGAGAAACAAGGGAATAAATCAATCTCTGAGTGAGATGTGTTGGCTTTTCATGGTTGCTTTTCAATACTGGCAGTATACAAGTAACACAGGCTGTAATTGCAATGAATAGCAATCAGGGGATACAATAGTCACAAGCTGGTGTCACTTACTTATGCAACACACACAAAATGCTGGTGGAACTCAGTAGGCCAGACAGCATCTATAGAAAAGAGTACAACAGTCTATATTTTGGGCAAGACCCTTCATCGGGACCAGAAAAAAAGATCAGAAGTCAGAGTAAGAAGTTGTGGGGAGGGCGGGAGGAAGAAGTAGAAGGTGGTAGGTTATAGATGAAACCGGGAGAGGGGGAGAGCTGAAGTAAAAAGCTGGGAAGTTGATTGGTGAAACAGATAAAGGGCTAGAGAAGGGGGAATCTGATAGGAGAGGGCAGAAGGTCATGGAAGAAAAGGAAGGGGGAGGAGGACCAGAACGAGGTGATAGGCAGGTAAGAGGATAAGTTGAGAGAAGGAAAGGGGAATAGGGAATGGTGAAAGGGGGGTGGGCAATTACCGGCAAATTGAGAAATCTATGTTTATTCCTTCAGGTTAGAGGCTTTCCAAACAGAATATAAGGTGTTACTGTGGCAGTAGAGGAGGTCATCGACTGACATTTCGGAATGGGAATGGGAAGTAGAATTGAAATAAGTGGCCACCAGGAGATCCTGATATTTCTGGTGGATGGAGCGTAGGTGCTTGGCGAAGCAATCTCCCAATCTATATCAGATCTCACCGATATACAGGAAGTTACACCAGGAGCCACCAGATACAGTAGATGACCCCAATGATTCACAGGTGAAACGTCACCTCACCTGGAAGGACTGTTTGGGAGAAGGTGTAGGGACAAGTGTGGCACTTATTCCACATGCAAGGGTAAGGACCAGGAGGGAGATCAGTGGTGGAGACGAATGGAAAAGGGAGACACGTAGTGAGTGTAATGAATGATCCCTGCAGAAAACAGGAAGTGGGGGGTGGGGGGAGGTGGGAAAAGTGTGCTTAGTGGTGGGATCCCGTAGGAGATGGTGGAAGTTACAGAAAATTATGTGCTGGACATGGAGGGTACTAGGGTGATAGGTGAGGGCAAGAGGAACCCTATCCTTAGTGTGGCAGCGGGAGAATGGGGTGAGGGCAGACATGAGTGAAATGGAAGAGATGCGGGTGAGGGCAGCATTGATGGTGGAGGAAGGGAAGCCCCTTTATTTGAAGAAGGACGACATCTCATTAGTTCTGGAATGAAAAGCCTCTCACTGAGAGCAGATGCAGTGGAAACAGAGGAACTGAGTGAAGGGGATAGCATTTTTACAAGTGACAGGGTGGGAAGAGGTATAGTCCAGGTAGCTGTGAGAATCTATTGGTTTATAAAAGGTATCAATAGATAAACAGTCTCCAGTGATAGAGACAGAAAGATCGAGAAAGGGGAGGGAGGTGTCAGAAATGGACCAGCTAAAATTTGAGGGTAGGGTGGAAGTTGGAGGCAATGTTGATGAAAAAGCGAGCTCAGCATGGCAGGAAGCAGCACCAATGCAGTCTTTGATGTAACAGAGGAAAAGGGGGAGTAATACTGGTGTAGCATTGGAACATAAACTGTTCCACGTAGCGGACAAAAATGCAGGCATAGCTGGGACCCATGCGAGTGCCCTTGGCTACATCTTTGATTTGAAGGAAGTGGCAGGACCCTAAGGAGAAATTATTGAGTGAGGATTAGTTCTACCTGACGGAGGAGAGTGATGGTGCAGGGGAACAGTTTGGGTCTGTTGTCTAGAAAGAAGCGGAGAGCTTTAAGGACCTCCTCATGGGGAATGAAGGTTTATAGGGACTGGACATCTATTGTCATTTTGTGACATGTCTCCGAAAGGACAAATTGGTGCAAAAGTAAGAACAGCACAATTAACAGATTACAGTCTGCATGAACTATCAGCCTGACTGATAGACAATTAGCGGCCTTGCATCTGACCCCAGGATTTCCCAAATGAAAGAAGTAGGTAAGAGAAATCAACATGCCTTCATGTTTCTAATTCAGTTTTGTTTATCACTGCCAGGAAGAGGAATTCAAGATAGCATTTCAATTGCAGAAAAACAAACAACAGCAGAAGTCCCAAGACCATCGAGTTCCATCAAGAAGGCCTCAAAGCCCTCTGCTACTTTCTGGACAATAGACCTCACCAGTTCCCCAACACCACCACACTCCTCAGGTTGGTGGAACTGGTACTCACACTTAATAACTTCTCTTTCGGCTCTTCCCACTTTCTTCAGACCAAGGGTGTAGCTATGGGCACTCACATGGGTCCCAGCTATGCCTGCCTCTTCGTGGGTTATGTGGAACAGTCTATGCTCCAAATCTATACTGGTATTGCTCCCCAACTTTTCCTTCGATACATTGACGACTACATTGGTGCTGCTTCCTGCACCCATGCTGAGCTCGTCAATTTCATCGACTTTGCCTCTAACTTTCACCCAGCCCTCAAATTCACTTGGTCCATCTCGTACACTTCTCTCCCCTTTCTCAATCTCTCGGTCTCCACCTCTGGAGATAGACTGTCCACTGACATCTTCTATAAACCCACTGATTCCCATAACTACCTTGATTATACCTCTTCCCACCCTGCCAAATGCAAAAATTCTATTTCCTATTCCCAGTTCCTCCGTCTCTACCGCATCTACTCCAAGGATGAGGCTTTCCGTTCCAGGACATCCCAAATGTCCTCTTTCTTTAAGAATCATGGTTTCCCTTCTGCCGTCATCAATGATGCCCTCACCCGCATCTCCTCCATTTCCCGCACTTCGGCCCTCACCCCATCCTCCCGTCACCACAACAGGGACCGTGTCCCCCTTGTCCTCACCTATCATCCCACCAGCCTCCAGATCCAGCATATTATTCTCCACAACTTCCGCCACCTTCAACAGGACCCCACCACTAAGGACATCTTTTTCTTTCTACCCCTCTCTGCTTTTCGCAGGGCTCGTTCCCTCCGCGACTGCCTGGTCCACACATCCCTCCCCACGGATCTCCCACCTGGCACTTATCCCTGCAAATGTAAGTGCTACACCTGTCCCTACACCTCCTCTCTTACCACCATTCAGGGCCCCAAACAGTCCTTCCAGGTGAGGCAACACTTCACTTGTGAGTCTGTTGGGGTAATCTATTGCATCCGATGCTCCCGGTGCAGCCTCCTCTACATCGGCGTGACCCGACGCAGATTGGGGGGCCGCTTCGTCGAGCACCTACACTCCGTCCGCCACAACAGACAGAATCTCCTGGTTGCCATTCACTTCAACTCTCCTTCACATTCCCATTCGGATATGTCCATACATGGCCTCCTCTACTGCCATGATGAGGCCAAACTTCGGTTGGAGGAACATCTCATATACCATCTGGGTAGTCTCCAGCCCCTTGGTATGAACATCGAATTCTCCAACTTCCAGTAATTCCCTCCCTCTGCCTTCCCCCATCCCACTTTCACTCTGTCTCCTCTTCTAGCTGCCTATCGCCTCTCATGACTCTGCCTTCTTCTACTACCCATAGTGCTTTCTTCTTAGATTCCTTCTTCTGCCTATCCCCTCCCTGCTTCCCCTCCCCCACCCCTTGATCTTTCCTCTGATTGGTTTTCCACCCTCTCCCCACCTTCTTTATAGGGCACCTGCCCCTCCCTTCTTTAGTCCTGACGAAGGGTCTTGACCCAAAATGTTGACTGCTTCTTTCAATGGATGCTGCCCGACCTGCTGAGTTCATCCAGCATTTTTGTACGTCTTGATTTGACCACAGCATCTGCAGTGTACTTTGTGTTTAGCAGAAGTCCCAAGCCACTCGAGAGGTACCACTAAAGTGGTGTCTGAAAACTCCACCAACTCTTCTGGAGCTCTGAGCACGACAATGGTAGCATTGTGGTTAGCTCAACACTATTACAGCTCGGGCATCAGAGTTCAGAGTTCGATTCCAGCGCCGCCCATTAGGAGTTTGTACCTTCTCCCCTGTAACGGCATGGGTTTACTCCCATAGTCTAAAGATATACCGGTCAGCTGTCCTGTGATTAGGCTAGGATTTAATATCGGTGAGTTGCTGGGCAGCTCAGCTCATTGGCCCAGAAGGGCCTGTTCCATGCTGTATCTCTAAGTAAATAAATAAAAATAAAATAAATCCTCTCCTTGACCAACATCCTCAGCACTAAGTGAAAATCAAAAAGACTGTAGATGCTGGAAATTTAAAACAAAACCAGTATATGCTGGAAACACTCAGCAGGACAGGCAGCATCTGTGGGAAGGGAAACAGAGTCAACATTTCAGGTTGGATATCTTTCCTCACAACTGTGCAATTTGTGTAGAATCTCACTTACATCCCATTGAACATAAATAGTATCCCACCACTCACCTTTTGAACAAAAAAAATTCCTTTTCTGTAATGTGCACCACAGTTGATTTTTCCACTTTGAATTCTCTCACCCATTCAGCATGTCCATATCCCCTTGAAGCTTCTCTGTTTCTTCATACTCACAATTCCGTGACACTCTGTCTCCCAGCGCGGATACGGCTCAAGTGCGGAGTGAGAGACACTGAAGCAAGTGGATAGTTCACATGCTTTAATGCATACAGTGTTAAAAGGAAAAGTAAACAATTAACCCTAGGTCAAACAGGGCCATTAACTAAAACTCTCAAAATGGAAAATGAAGACTACACTTTGGCTGAAAAGAACAACTAAGAATAACACGAATACCGCTAGTCTTCAGTCAGTTGACTCGACAGTCCAGTTTCTCAGGCAAGGCGGAATGCAAGCAGGCAGCGAAGCGTTGCTGTGTTCAAGTCTCCACAAGCGTTACAACGTCAAGTATAGAGTTAAATACTATCACAACAAAATAATAATTAGCTGACACATGCATATTCACAAGCGCAATTGCTGAATCTGCTGCACTGCCGAATCTGTGGTTGTGACAGCCCCCCCCCCCCACTACGCACAGCCCCTGAGGCACCACAGTCCTGTGTCCACTGGAAGTCCAAATGAGGGACTTGACCAAGATGTCCTTCAGTGATGCTGCTAGATAAGTGCCATAGTGTGCACTGCCAATATTGCAGCCAAAAACTTCTATGTAGAGACAGAAACAAGGGCTTAGACAGAGATAGCTCGAGCAAGTGACACCATGGGTCAAATCATTTTCAAAATGAGGAGCCTCCAGTTGGAGCTAATCTGGCATCTGCTTCAAGAATAAAACTAATACAGAATCTAAACTTAAAAAGCAAACACGAGGAAATCTGCAGATGCTGGAAATTCAAGCAACACACACAAAATGCTGGTGGAACGCAGCAGGCCAGGCAGCATCTATAGGGAGAAGCACTGTTGACGTTTCGGGCCAAGACGTTGACAGTCCTTCTCCCTATAGATGCTGCCTGGCCTGCTACGTTCCACCGGCATTCTGTGTGTGCTGACAGAATCTGAACTTATCAAAAATAAACCTAAACTTAAACAGCAAGCACCAAGAAACCGCATTACAAAGAGTGAGTCGCTCAAAAAAAACACAAGAAACTCTAAAATCATTAATAACTGTTAAGCAACAAGTAACCAATTCAAGTGCTCTAAAAGCCTCAGAGCCCAAAAGCTCTCTGAAGCCCTGCAAAGGCCTGAAGGAGTCATTCAGGAACACCCCCCCACCCCCCATAGCTGACACTTGATGGCCCTGGAAGACCTGAAAACTCGAGATCCAGGGAAGACTCGAGAGACCTGGGGAACTTGAGAGGGAGGCATGGGGAACTCAAGAGGTAAAGAGACTTGGGGATCCAGAGAGACCCGGGAACCCCAACAGACTGAGAAACCAGGGAACCTCGAGTGAGATCAAGAAACCAAGAGGGTGGCTTGGGAGTCCTCTGGATGGGGAGGACATTGTAAAACCCTAAACACATTGAATAAGCCTTGGAAACAATCGGAAAAATAAAAACCTTGGGAGCATAGAGAAAAGTCCTTGGGAAACCTTGACAACATGAAACTTGAAACCTGAAACCTAGAGAAGGAATCGTTTCAAATCTTGCTCACCGTGTTTTATCTTTTGCAATTTTTTTCAGAGGCAATTAGGATATACCCTCAATTATACAGATCAAGATGGCATAGATAGATTTCTTACATCGCTAAGCTAGCTGGTTGTCTGTAGATCTGTTTAATTTGCCACATGAAAGTTCAATTTTCCTAGTCTGTACCATGACTTTCATCAAGAGGTTAAAAATACTCTTGATAGGGTTATTTTACTTGTGTATTCACACACTCCAGCCAGGGATCAGCTTTTGGAGTAGGTCTCTTCCAGAATTTGCACTATTGACTTGAATGATGATTTGTTGAATCAATTGATAAGCTTGCTTGAAGTGCTCATTTGTTATGCAGACCTGAGTCATAGGACCACAAAGCTGGGAACTTGGGATCTTGTGACTTGAAAAGCTTGGAATGGATACCGCAGAAACTCAATGTAAACTAGACAAGCTCAGAACTCAGGACTTTTGGAATGTAGAGTCAGGACATGCACTCAGAATAAAGGCACCCTCTCCTCAAGCCACCAATATCAAAACGTCACTGTTCAAGCTTTGCTGGGTCCATTACTTGGCAAGATCCTTCAGTCATGATGGAGACAGAAACAACAGTTTATACATAGAAATTCCAACAAACCGTTGTTGCCTCAACAAATCACTTTGACCAATGAATCTTATGGCCAAGGTCAGCTGCCCTCTCTCTGCTGGGTCTATCTTTGTGTGGTCAAGACTTGCTGTCACCCGGTGTGGATCTGGCCCAAGTGCAGAGTCAGAGACACTGAAGCAGGTCGATAGTTCACAGACTTTAATGCAAACAGTGTTAAGGGGAAAAGAAAACAATAAACGCTAGGCCAATCAGGGCCGTTCAAATGGAAAACAAAGTCTACACTGCGGCTGAAAAGAACAAGTAAGAATATCATGAATACAGCTAGTCTTCAGAGTCAGTTGACTTGACGGTCCAGTTTCTCAGGCAAGGTGGAATGCAAGCAGGCAGCAAAGTGTTGCTGTGTTCAAGTCTCCACAAGCACTACGATGACAAGTATGGAGTTAAATACTATCACAATGAAATAATAATTAGCTGACATGTGCATAATCACGAGCGTAATTGCCAAATTTGCTGTGCTGCTGAATCCATGGTTGTGACACATTCAGCTTCATCAACATACATGGAGTTATTACATTCAGTTCCTTCTGCCAATTAGATCATGATAAGCCAGGCCCAAAAGCCAGGTACCAGATTTCTGTGGTACTCCACAAGTCAATGATCCATTTACTCTATGCTCTCTGACCAATAACATGTCACTATAGTACAAACGTACCTTCACATCCATGTGCTGTACCTAGCTGAGCATGGGAGCTCATTGAATGCCCACTGAAAATACAAATACATCACAACCACTGGTTCTCCTTTATCCTACTCATCAAAGAATAGTCAGATAGGAATTTCTTTTCATAAATTGTGGTATTGCTCATTCGTAATTAACTTTTCAAGGTGATCTGTCATTGCTCATTTCGTTATACACTGCAGTATTTTCCACATGATTAACGTTATGCTAACTGGTCAGTGGTTCCCATTTTCCTCTCTCCCTTTAACTTAAATAATTAAACCTCTAATCCACAGGAAGAATTTCAATAATTATAAAATATTGAAAGATGATAGCCATTATATCCACTATCTTCAAAGCCATCTATTTTAAAATTACGGGATGAAGACAACCAGATTATTGGATTTATTAGCTTTCAAGCTACCAACTTTTTCAGAATCATCGCTATTGTGTACATTTATAGTTGCCACACGATTGGAAGGATGTGATTGCTCTGGAGAGGGTGCAGAGGAGATTCACCAACATGTTGCAAGGAATGGAGTGTTCCAGATTTGAGGAAAAGAAGGGTAGACTAGTCAATCTTGCTCTCTAAGGACATTGCTTTCCTTAGAGCAAAGGAGGACATTGTGCAGGGGGGAAGTTGTGAGAGGCATAAATAAAGCAGAATGTTAGAAGCTCTTTCCTCATGGCAAAGACATCTAAGACTGGGGGGGGGGGTGCATATATTTAAGGTGAAGAAAGAAAGATTTAGAAGGGATGAGAGATACAATTTGTTTTCATCCAAAAGGGGGTTGCAATCTGGAATAGACTGACTGAAAAGGTGGTGGAGGCAGTTCCCTCAAAAAAACTGACATAAATGGACTAGGAATTAGTACAGACGGGACTTAATGGACAGCATGAAGATGATGGGATGAAGGGCCTTATCTTGAGAGGCTGTGACCTTATGAAGCGATAACTGTTTTCTAGTTAATACTTAGATCCTTGAGTTCCCCCTTCTTGCCAGACCTTGGTTCTCTAATTTATCTGGCAGGTTGTGTGTGTGTGTTTGCTCGAAAACAATCACGATGCAATTGCTTAACTATTCTTCCATTTCCTTTTCTGTCCTGTTATAAATTATCCTTCTCTCTGCATTTAACTTCTGCGTTCATCTCCAGAAAGAGGCTTGAACCCAAGTCAAACGGAGCCTAACTGGCAGTTCATTTACAAAGCCATTTTCTGAGACATTTTATTTCATTATTTCAAATAACATTCCTAATAATAGGTGCTTGCTCCAATTTGCATGTTAGCATTTTCAATCATATTTTTCAAGTCTATCCAATCAGTATTTAAATGACTGCTTCTTAATGGCATATTGAATAACAATTGAAGTACCTTTACATTTCTATATTATTTAGGCAACACAGCTTGTGAGAATGCTTTTCAACTATTTGTAAAAGCCAATTCAAACAAAAATCGGAAAAGAAGGAACAACTTTCCCTTTTAGTTGATAAAAATGATTTAATGGGAAAATGATATAAATATGATAATTTATGCATTATTTTATTATTGCATCTTATTAACCTATTATGGGAAATACATTTCCTTAATCACAAATATATTTGTATATAAATATATTTTTTGACAGCGAGCACAGTAAATCTCAATATGAATTGAACCTGTTCATTGAACAACTCATCAGCAGAGATGAATCCAGAGAGTACGTTCACAAAATAGGATTTAGCTTCTCCTACAGACTTGGCCTGTGAATGCGCCATCTAATTTGGCACTAAACTACATGTCCCAGCTCAGTATAAGCCTGTGTTAAATTAGATGCTTTCAGCCAGGACACCAGCATCCATGATATTGTAAGTGATCAGGGTGGAATAATTTTCTAGTTTGTCATTCTTCATTTCTATCCACTGAAGTGGAAATTTGGTAAGGGCAGAATTAGAATTGGCTCTGATGGCCTAGCAAAATTTATTACCTAGATGTCTGCATGAAAAGTTCTTAACTTAATGGAATTAAATGACAGATGGAATTAATGAATACTCAACAGATTTAGATTTCAATACTTCAGCAATGGAGAGAAAAGGAGGGAACCTGTCAAACACTCCAAGTTGGTACATTGTCACAAACAGTAAAGACATTGGCTTATGACCACAGTATTTGAAAATGCAACAGAAGCAAAGAGAGGAAGATGGCAAGTAGCAGGAGGGATGTCCCCCTCAGCGTCAACAGCCTTATTTCCCAACTGAGCGCAGAAGAGAAGCATTGTGGGCACAGGGAGACACTATTATTGTAGAACCTGTAGAATAGGCCTGTGAGTCTGAAACCTCGCATACAAAATCAGTAGTGGGTAAGTTTTTAAAGGTTTTCTAAGGGACCGTATATGTAAGTATTTGGATAGACAGGGACTGGGTATTTGGATAGATGACTTTGAGCATAGTAGGTCGTGTCTATCCAATCCTATAGTTTTTCGAGGAAGTTGGTGAAGGCCAGGCAGTAGATGTTGTATACATGGATTTTAGCAAGGCTTTCATAAAGTCCTATATGGGAGGTTAGTCAAGAAGGTTCATTTGCGTGGCATTCAGGATAAGGTAGTAAATTGTATTAGACATTGGCTTTGTGGGGGAAGCCAGAGAGTGGTAGTAGAATGTTGTTTCTCGGACCGGAGGCCTGTGACTATTCGAGTGCCGCTGGAATCAGTGCTGAGTCCGTTGTTGTTTATTATCTATATCAATGATCTGGATTATAATGTGGTAAACTAAACCAGCAAATTTGTAGGTAACACCAAGATTGTGACCATAATGAATGGTGAGGAAGGCTAGCAAAGCTTGCAGGAAGATCAGGACTAGCTGGAAAATGATAGATGGAATTTAATGTAGACAAGTGTGAGGTTTTGTACTTTGGGAGGACAGACCAGGGTAGGACTCACACTGAGAAGTGCAGTAGAACAGAGGGATCTGGAAATACAGAAACATAATTCCTTGAAAGTGACACCACAGGTAGAAGTGGTTGCAAAGAAACCTTTTAGCACCTTGGCTTTCATGATGCAGGAGTAATGAGTGCAGGAGTTGGGATGTTCTGTTGAAGTTGTAGTAAGACATTGGTGAGGCCTGACATGTAGTATTGTGTGCAGTTTTGATTTCCAACCTGCAGGGAAGATATCAATATGATTGAAAGAGTGCAGAGAAAACTTACAAGGATATTATCAGGACTTGTGGACCTGAGTAATAGGGGAAGATTGAATAGGTTAGGAATTTATTCCCTGGAGCGTAGGAGAATGAGGGGAGATAGGGGATTACAAAATTATGAGGGGTATAGATAGGGTAAATGCAAATAGGCTTTTTCCACTGAGGTTGGGTGAGACTAGAACTAAAGGTTAAGGGTGAAAGGTGAAATGGTTAAAGGAAACTCAGAGGGAGTTGAGAATGTGGAATTAACTGCCAGTAGAGGTGGTGGATGCGGCATCAATTCCAACATTTAAGAGAAATTTGAATAGGTACATGGTTGGGAGGGGTATGGAAGGCTATGGTCTAGGTGCGGGTCAATGGGACTAGGCAGATTAATAGTTCAGCATGGACTAGGTGCGCTGGAGGGCCTGTTTCTGTGCTGTAATGTTCTATGACTCCGTAAAACTCTCATCATAATCCAAGCATTGCCATTAATATCATGCACCAGTAACTAGGTGTGGAAGATCAGATGACATGAAATCATCCACATATAACACTGCAGATTTACCTGAACTGAAAGTAACACATGAACAAATAATTCCTTGTACCAAATATCTTGCTACAACATCCCTCTGCTTCTTGATGAATAGAATCTCACTAAAGAACTCAGACTCCTGCATAAAATACATTTTCCTGCTTGGACTTCCAGTGTTATCATTAGTGCATGATTCACTCAAACATATTTTATGTGGACATGTAAAGTCCTTCTACATTACTCCATACTGTTGTGATGCTTAACCCTTGGGGAAACTACCATAGCCATCTCCTGTCAACCTCTTCTAATGGTGGGCCTGGCAGGTCTTATATGTCAGCACAACCTCAAATTTCACCCCGTAGTGTAAAAACATTCCATCCTGACATTAATTTCATGGACCAGGTCTTTCATGTCTTTCTGAATGAATGTGGGTGCTGTCTTGGCAGCCATAATGTGTCGGTGTTGCATAGCAACCATGGAGAATACGCTTTTCTCTGAACATTACGCAGTTGAGTAGATAGAGCTGTGCAGAATTGGGTGTGGACCCATCAAAAGTAATGGAACATCTGTTTTAGATCTTGTTTCTTATGTAATCTATCCTAACACTTAATAACATCTAATAATCCTTACATTTAATACTGCATTTTCTAGAGATCTGTGTTAGCAGCAAAATGCAACAGTGCTTTAAATCACCAAAAGTGGGCAATGGTGTCAAAGAATTAGCCTGATAAAAGTGATTTGAAATGTATAGAATGGAAAGATCCAAGAGGTGTATGAATTAGTTAAGGGATTGGAATGGTAAGTACAATATTGTACTTACCAGTGACAGTGATTTACACTCATAAAAAGTAAGTGCACCCAATATGAGGAAGTACTGTTTCCTCGACAATGAACTGCATAAGGCAAACAACAAGTGGACAACCCACATTTCATCTGTGAGAGTGAATAGTGTTGAGCTTATCTCTGTCATCAAATCTTTGATCATAGATTCAGGTTACACTGGGATTTTGGTATGATAATACTTTTCTTAAGGAACCTTGGATATTTCATTAGGTTACAGTAATTATATAAGTAGCAAACTTTAAAACAAAATTTCAGACTGCAGGTGCTTAGGGGTTAACTAATCCTTTTACTATCTCAAGGCATGAATCATTGATTTGAAGACATTAGCTTCATTCTCATCATAGCATCTGGGGAATTTAATTCAAGTAATTAAATAAAATTGGAAAAGAAATGTTTAAATCAGTAACGGTGTTTATTGGAGTGTCATAAAAATCTATTTGGTTTGTTAATACTAATTTGCCTGAAATGGACTCCATGTATCTCTAGGCTTAATTGATCTAGTCAATCCTTAACTGTCCTCCAAAGTGGTTTAGTAAAACATTCTGTGTGAGGTGGGGTGGGGTGGGGTGGGGGGGCAATTGAGACAGACAGTCCATGCTGCATCATGACATTTATAAGTCATGAACAAACAAAACTAAATATATTCATTGGGATAATCCTTAAATTCAAGATCAGACATTTAATCTTTGGGGGTATACATTTCTTATAATTAGATGCAGGGTCTTGACTGGGAAAGAATATGATACTGTTTTACTCACACATCTTAATACGATGTTAGTTTGCAGAGAGAGGAGTGGGTTACAAGCACTGAAAGTAATTAGAAAAGCTAACAGAATGTTACTGCAGGTTATTATGCTTCAGTTAAAAGGCTATTGGTAAGACAACTTTGGGAGTACTTCAACTATATTAACAGCTTGGCACAGATTAGATGGGCCAAAATCCTGTTTCTCGGCTGTTGTGCTCTATGACTTTATATTCATCCCCTTTTCAATGCAAGTTAAAACAGTGGAGGTAGTTCAGAGAAGGCTAACACCTAGAATGGGTGGAATGTTTGGTGAGGAAAGGTGGGACAGACCAGGTGAGTGAGAGCTGACATGTCTGAAGCGGAAAGGGATCTTGACAGGGTGGGTATGAAAATGCAAAAGCACTTAGATCTAAAGTTCATTGTTTAAATGTAAGGGGTGGCCTATTTGGAGATACGGGTGAGAAGATTTTTTGATGATCGTGATCTTTTGGAAATCTGTTCCTTTAAAGGTAGCGAAAGAAGAATGTGTCAGCTGTTAGCACATCTCACTGTATGTTTTGATGTAGAAGTAATCTTGACGATCTTGAATTTTGAATATATTTCAGGCAGAGATGGATACATTTGTAACAAATTAGGGAATGAAACGTTACAACACTAACTGTAGCTTCATTCGGTTCAGCCATGATTCATTAAGAGAGGCAATAGACTCAGGGGAACAGTGTTTCTCCCGGGGTCAGGGAATCAGAAACTAGAGGACCTAGGTTTAACGTCAGAAGAGAGAGACGTAATAGGTACCTTTACACCCACAGTGTGTTCAGAGATGAACAGAGTCTCAGAAAAGAGATGCCAGAGGAAGTGTTTGAGGCAGGTACATGAACAACATTCAAAAGGCGCTTGAACAGATACATGTTGGAAAAAGTTGAGAGAGAAATGAGCCAAGTGTGGGCAAAAAGGATTAGATTAGACGTATTTTTACCTGGACTGCACAGTCCCTCTACACCCGATCAGGTATGTTATCAGGCTCTACAGATTTACATGGGTTGAACCCTGGCTAGGGCCTTCCTCACATCAGATGTGGTCAGATAAAGTACCTGCTCTTTAGAGGGAAGAGGGCCTTCCTCCCTAGCACATCATTCCATGCATCAAACCGAGCTTAAAAGATATTCAGCCTATCAAGAAGAGAGATACTGTTGATGCATAGGGTGGACTTGTAGTCCATTATGATCTGAATACCCTGCTATGTGCATCTCGTGTCTCTGGTGTCACAGAAATGACTGTGTACTCTCTGCGAATGATCCCATTTCGTCTTCCCGACAGTGCAGAAAAGTGCAGCTCTTGCTGACCTGAGAGCCATCTTATTCTTCGATCTGAAGAGCATCCCAATCTCTCAGCCGTACCTGGACCTCTGCTGTCAGCCATGGCCACTATTTGCCATCACATCAATGCATTTAATAATGGTGATGTCCTCAGTGCATTTCTCTATATAGCCAATCACAGATCTCACATTTTCATCGATGTTAATGTTGTTGTTGTAGGTAGCCGCCTCCCTAACATGTTCCAGGGCACATTTTCAAAACATTGCCGCATTGCTGAGTTTGTTCCTTCTGGTCTTTGTCTCCCATGGAAATGGTTTGAGGTGTTTAATCAGTGGTCTGTATGCAGGAATTAACATAACAGAGTATCCGAGGTGGGGACGGGGAGCAGCTTTATAAGCACCAGGAATGTTGGTAGAAACCAGGTTTAATGTGTTCTTATCTCAGTTAGCAAAGTCAAGATGCTGATTAAATTTAGGCAGGGTTATTTTTAAGTTAACATAGTTGTAGTCACCAGCAATGATAAAGAAACCATCGGGGTGTGTGGTTTGCAGGACAGTAATGGTGCCATAGAGCCCATGCAGTGCCTCCCCAGTATTAGCATAGGAGGCAGGGTGTGGAGGGAGAGCGTATATAGCCACAACCAGAATTGTACATTTAAATTTAAATAAATAATTCTTAACACACATTTAACACTCACAGAGGTTTTCTGATTGATAAAAGATTTCTGAATTACAAAAGATTTACAAACTACAAATGATTTCCAAACATAGAAACCGTTCTTACAAACTAAAGAACTTACCAATAATCTGCAGATGAACGAGTCATCCATACAAAACTGAAGCTTAAGGAATGAATTCTTGTTCTTCTTTCTGCCACCCCGTCTTTCTGTTATCGTCCTTGTCATCCCCAACAATCCCTAACCCTTATGATGTTTATACTATTTTCTATTAGATCACGTCATCGCATGCGATGATTTCCAGATACCCTTGCTGGAACAAAGTAACTCACACAGACGGTCTTAAAAGCGTCAGACAACAGAGATTCCCAACATCCACAATCAATGCTATGAAGGCTGACCGTCTGAGTAGACAAACATCTCAGTTTGTAACCATGTTTGACGTGACACAACCCCATTGTCTTGTCTTTGGCTAATACAGACAAGAAGTTTGTAAAACCATATCTCTTAGCAGCCAGCCTCCCATGCTGTGGGTGAGCAGCCTATGTTCTGTAACTGTTAGCAAAACTGTGCCTTCAAACAGATTTCTGCTTGCATTTTCCATTAAGAGCTGGAGACTAGTTCTTGCTTACAACAAAAGCTGAGCAAAGAATATTTATTAAAAGCTTAAGTTTATCACCCCCTACTCTGACCCTTTGGGAAGGCAATGCCGCTGTGCTAAAAAGCTAAGATTAGCAATAAGCCTCTAGGGCCCTGGAAAATAAATATCGATCAGAAAACAATCTGCTGGAGAAGTTCAGTTGGTGCAGCGGCATCTGAGGGAAGGATTTGTCGATGCTTTGACATCAGGAGTCCTGATGCAGAGCTTTGGCCTGCAATGTCAACAATTTGCTTCCTCCCATAGATGTTGTCTGACCCGTTGAGTTCCTCCAGCAGAGTGTGTGTTGCTGATGTCATGATTTATATCAAAATGAAGTCACTTAGAAATTACAATGGGATCTGCATCTTCATGGATCAGCAGGTGGGGAAAAGACAAAAACATACAAAACGATGAAAGCAAACCCTGCTTTATGCAGGTAGCTGCTTTTCCCGTTGAGATTAACATATGGATTAAAATGCACAAATCAGCAATCAGTTTCAACGGCACAGATTTGAAATAAGAATAGAAATACGAGAAAATCTGCAGGTGCTGGAATTCAGAGCAACACCCACAAAATGCTGGAGGAACTCAGCAGGCCAGGCAGCATCAATGGAAAAAAGTACAGTCGATGTTTCAAGGCGAAAACCTTCGGCAGGACTGGAGAAAAAAAGCTGAGGAGTAGATTTAAAAGGTGGGGGAGGGGAGAGTGAACCACCAGGTGATAGGTGAAACGTGGAGGGGGAGGGATGAAGTAAAGAGCTGGGAAGTTGATTGGTGATGAAAACAAACAGTGTATTTTATCTTCCTTCTCTTAACCTTATTCTGATGCAACATTCAAAAACAACACTGATTGGAAAACCACCACCAGTTTTCCGTACAGGGATTTGTACACGCCATGTTAACAGCCACATGAGGACACTTGGTATTTGTTTCAAGATAATGAGAAATAGAAATGATTCAATCAAGTCTATAAAAACCTGAAGTGAAAGATAAATTTGTCTATCTTTATTCAAACATGGAGCCATCACCACCCAGATCACGCTCTCTTTCACTGCTGCCACCAGGAGAAGGTACAGGAGCCTCAGGACCCACACCACCAGCTTCAGGAATAGTTAACACCCCTCAACTATTAGGCTCTTCAACCAGCAATAACTTCACTCACCCCATCACTGAATCACTTTCAAGGATTCTTCATCTGATGTTCTCAATATTTATTACTTACTGATTTATTACTACAAAGTGTTTTAATTTTTTTCACTTCTGTATTTGCATAGTTTGTTGCCTTTAGCACGTTTGTTGTTTGTCAGTATATGTGTGTAGTTTTTCACTGATCCTATTGTATTTTTCATTTTTCTGTGTGTGCCTGCAAGAAAACGATTTTCAGGGCTGTATATGGTGACATCTATGTACTTTAATAATAAATTTACTTTGAACTTTTGACATAATTTTTCCCATTAGCTCTGATGCTGCTGATCAGGCAAATTTTGATTCACTGACAAGCTCCTTTACTGCTAAAATGCTGCAGAGAAAGGAAGACAATTGGGAGAAGACCATTATTTGCAAGAATCTGTGACATGAGTGATGTGTTGGAAGGGACTTCAGCCTATGAGACAATTTGTCAGCTTCAGAGCTGGTACTGGTGATTCACCTCATGAGAGCTGCCAGAGGCATTGCAAGCTGGCTGTCAGACAGGTAATGTGATTATCAGCAGTGATCCTCTAGTCTCTAGGGGAAGCATCTGTTTAAGTAAATGAGGCTAATATGAAATGTTGTCCTCTCATACTCGTTTGCACTCTTGTGCTCTCACGTCTGCATTTAAGTGCTCAGTGGGAGAGTAGCATTACTACAGCATTGTGAAGCCACCTCTCCTTGACATAGTTTGAATACATTTTTCACGCTTCAGCATGGTACTAACAGAAACTTCAAAACATTACTGACTGTCTGCAAAGCTCAATGCTTAAGAAGGAGAGTCTCAGCTCTACGCCAAGGAAACTAGATCTCTGGGTTACTTCAGCATGCAAAACCTGTGAGTTAATTTCATTTTGCTAAATTTCGACTATGACTGAGTCTTACTTCAGGCAACCTGGAAATTTCACCGCTGTGTTGTTCCACCAGCCAACTATGGCCACAGCTATAGAGGACTCGATCGGTTATCCGACAAATATTTACACCTATGTGGCGATATTTTTCAGCCTGCTGGTCCTTTTGCTTGTTGTCGTGGTCATTGTGCTCTACAGATTAAAGCATGTCATTGTTCCTGTCTCTTCATCCGTGGATAATGTCAGCAAGGCAGATGTTTTCACCAGCGTGCAAGTCGGTGGTTTTTAGACTTTGAATCAACGAATGTCAGCAGGCTCTCTTTGCTGGTATGTTTACCAAAAAAAAGGAACGGTCTCTTTTGGGATTCAGTACTAAAGCTACGCTGCCACTCAACGTTTTGATCCACATCTGATCGCTACAGTCGGTTACAGATGGCTAGCAATTAAGCAAATGAAAATGCGAAATGTCACACCATCATTTAAAATCGATAACATTGCCGAATCTGCAGATTCAACATTGAATGCATTAAGGAGACATAACTATATTAAATTCATTCATTAAGTTGATATATACTTATTTATAAAACTTCATTAAAAAAACTTTGGACCTTAAATGATGGAAATTATGATAATTATATACTGTATTTTGATTCTATTTGACATTTGTTTAAGCTAGTATATGAGACATGCTTAGAAACAAACTGCATGGGATTTTACCCAGAGCTGTAAAAAAGTATCTGAAGATTTGATGTTTTAATAGGAATCTTGGAAAAATATATTCAAACTGCTTATTGAATTTATGTCATTAGCAACATAAAGTTACCCCATAAATAAAAGGTAAACACAGTGCAAATAAACTTATTATTATTGTAAGAAATGTATCACATCTTTGCAAAATAATTATATATTTGCCAATGTTTTATACGCTATTGCCCACAACAGATTTTAATGCTATTAATAAAATAAATTCAATTGGAAATTTATAATTCTGTGTACAAAACAACATATTCACATTTTTGTCAAGACACTTATACAAATCTGACCAAAATTTCTCTCATCTGTAACTTATCTTTTAGAAGTGCAAGTTCTATGCTTTTAAAAAAGCAGTAATGCTAATACCTTCATGGCATTAACCAGTCTGTATTTTGCCAAATGTTTAAACAATATAAGCATTTTCAGTAGGTTTGCAACCAGGCATCTTCAAGAGAAAAGTGTTATGAGACACTCCAATCTACTCCCTTATATATATGTTTAAAATTGTATTTTTGTACAATTTGAAGAGCAATTACGGTAGATTTATTTGCTATGATTAGGCATATATAATTTTTAAATCAGATGGGGCTTTGATTCGTGTTTGTTATCCAGTGATTCCTGCTGGAAAGATGCAAATCAGACAAATAAAAATATAATTAGGCTCAAATGTGATACTTTCCACAATCAAATAGCCCACGGACAATCATTATCAATAAATGCCACTTGAATCAAGTACCTTAGTCCAGAACATATTTGGCAAAACACAATAATTTTGTGTATTCATAAAAGAATTTAATGAAAAGGATACCACAAAATACAAACAGGAACCTAGAGGATGCCAGATTGCTTCTGGATGACCTATGCTTCTGACACGTTTCTGAATGGAGACAATCAAACCTGTGGTTAAGTATCAAGTGTGTTCACTACATGTTTTATTGGCACTTGCTTAAAATTTCTTTTAACACATGTTGACATCAAACAGTGCTGGCCAGCCCTACTGAAACAAAACTCATGCAAAAACTTTTCATAGGAAAATCAAAAGAGAGTTCATTTGGTGACTCTTTGTAAATGAGGTCAACCTCATACAGTTGAGTCTCCATCGAAATTATAAGACCCCTTGAAGTAAGCATTCTTTTTTCCCTGCCAACATTACCTTGCCCTTACTTGCTGTTCCTCACATTCAGATTCATCACCAAAGTACTTTATCATGATTAATTACTTCAAAAACAGTTAATAATGAAATAAGAGTTGTTACATCTTGTGCTGATCATCCTTTAAAGACTGTGAAGGTGCTGATTGCTCCAACTTTCCCTATCCTCTGACAAGTCAAATCTCCACCCCCCCCCCCCCCCCCCCCCCACTGTTTAGGAGTCTCTTCACTAGAGTAGTAATGGCAGTGACAGCACAGGAAGGGGTTTTCAGTGTAGAAGGGAGGCAAGGCTGCCTATATATATTCAAGCAAATGCATGTAATATTTGCATTAAATTGCCCTGCATGTGGGCTTCAATCACGTTATGCAAAACACTATGCAATTCTGTATCTTTTGGAAGGGAATGAAGAAAGGTACCAGGGATGGAGGAGGAAGAAAAGGTTTAAAGAGAGAATTTTTATCCTATTCCACACACAGTCAGAAGCTTCATTTATAAGCATCTGCTCTTTGCACAATGTTAATAAGTCTTTTTTTATTAGGCTATAACAGAACAGATTCTGAAACTGTTGACACTGCTTCTCAGGAAAAGGCTGTGCCGAGAATCCCATGAAAGAATAAATGTCAAATGGAGATTATAAAAAATATGGACAGGATTTATTTCTAAGTGGTTCAGAATTCACAGAGCTGACAGATACATACATTAGACAGAGCAAAATGTGAGCAGAATCTCAATCAGGAGGTTCAATGCCGTCATTAACTCTTTCACTACCAGCAAAGGGAGCAATTACCACTGCAGTGATGATAATATTACTTGTAACAGGGAATAAGACCATTAGATATGGGTGCTGAATTAAGCCATTTGGCCCCTCGAGTCTGCTCCACTATTTCATCATGGCTGATCCGCTTTTCCTCTCAGCCCCCAATCTCCTGCCTTCTCACCGTATCCCTTCATGCCCTGATCAATCGAGAATTTATCAACCTCTGCCATAAGTATATGTAAAGACTTGGCCTCCACAGCCACCACTTTGGCTAAAGAAATTCCTCCCCAACTCCACTCTAAAAGAACACCCCTCTGTTCTGCGGCTGTGTCCCCTGATTTTAGACATTCCCACCATAGGAAACATCCTCTCCACATCCACTCTATCAAGGCCTCTTACCATTCGATAGGTTTCAATGAGGTCATCTCTAATTCTTCTGAATTCTAGTGAATACAGGCCCAGAGTTATTAAACTCTCTTCATATGACAGGTCATTCAATCATGAAATCATTTTTGTGAACCTCCTTTGAATCCTCTCCCGCTTCAGCACATCCTTTCTAAGATAAGGGGCCCAAAACAGTTCACAATATTCCAAGTGAGGCATCACCAGGGCTTTATGAAGTCTCAACATTACATCCTTGCTTTTATGTTCTAGACCTGTTGAAATGAATGCTAACATTGCACTTGCCTTCCTCACCACAGAGTCAAATTAACCTTTAGGGAGTCCTGCACAAGGAGTCCCAAGTCCCTTTGTACCTCAGTTTCTTGTATTTTCTCTCCATTTAGAAAATAGTCTACCCTTTTATTTCTTTTACCAAAGTATATGATCATACTTGAAGGTTGATAGGATAGTTAAGAAGGCCTTTGGGATGCTAAGCTTCATTAATAGGGGGATTGACTTCAAGAGTAGAGAGGTCATGTTGCAACTCTACAAATCTCTGGTGAGACCACACTTAGAGTATTGTGTTCAGTTCTGGTCACCTCATTATAGGAAGGATTGGGAAGCTATGGAGAGGGTGTAGAGGAGATTTACCAGGATGTTGCCTGGATTTGAAAACAAGTTTTTTGAGGCAAGGTTAGCAGAGCTGGGACTTTTCTCTTTGGAGTGTAGAAGAATGAGAGGGGACTTGATAGAAGTCTACAAGATTATGAGAGGCATAGATAGCGTGGATAGCCAGTTCCTGTTTCCCAGGGCATGAATAGCAAACACCAGAGGACATATGTACAAAGTTAAGGGAGGGAAGTTTAGAACCATAGAACCATAGAACACTACAGCACAGTACAGGCCCTTCAGCCCTCCATGTTGTGCCGACCCATATAATCCTTAAAAAAAGTACTAAACCCACACTACCCCATAACCCTCCATCGTTCTTTCATCCATGTGCCTGTCCAAGAGGCTCTTAAATACCCCTAATGTTTTAGCCTCCATCACCATCCCTGGCAAGTCATTCCAGGCACTCACAACCCTCTGTGTAAAAAGCTTACCTCTGATGTCTCCCCTAAACTTCCCTCCCTTAATTTTGTACATATGCTCTCTGGTGTTCGCTATTGGTGCCCTGGGAAACAGGTACTGACTATCCACGCTATCTATGCCTCTCATAATCTTGTAGACCTCTATCAAGTCCCCTCTCATTCTTCTACGCTCCAAAGAGAAAAGTCCCAGCTCTGCTAACCTTGCTTCATATGACTTGTTCTCCAAACCAGGCAACATCCTGGTAAATCTCCTCTGCACCCTCTCCATAGCTTCCACATCCTTCCTAAAATGAGGTGACCAGAACTGAACACAATACTCTAAGTGCAGCCTCACCAGAGATATATAGAGTTGCAAAATGACCGCTCTACTCTTGAACTCAATCCCCCTGTTAATGACGCCTAGCATCCCATAGGCCTTCTTAACTACCTTATCAACCTGTGCAGCGGCCTTGAGGGATGTATGGATTTGAACCCCAAGGTCCTTTTTGTTCATCCACACTCTTAAGTAACTGACCATTAATCCTGTACTGAGGTCAGCCTATAGTTTCCTCTCTTCTCTCTCTCTCTCTTCTTGAAGAATGGAGTGACATTTGTGATTTTTCAATCTTCTGGAACCATTCCAGAATCCAGTGATTCTTGAAAGATCATCACTAATCCCTCCACAATCTCCTCAGCCACCTCTTTCAGAACCCTGGGGTGTACACCATCTGGTCCCATTGACTTACCTATCTTCAGACCTTTCATTTTCCCAAGAACTTTCTTCCTGTTAATGGTAGCTTCACACACTGCTGACCCCTGACATTCGCCCTTCCACCGTACTGCTAGTGTCTTTCATAGTGAAGACTGATGCAAGATACTTATTCAGTTCATCCGCCATCTCCTTGTCCCCTATTACTAACTCTCCTGCATCATTTTCCTATGGTCCGATATCCACTCTTGCTTCTCTTTTGCACTTTACATATCTGAAGAAACTTTTGCTTCTTCTTTAGTATTATTGGATAGCTTACTTGTTTGCCTGTGCAAATCGCTCTTTTCTCTTCCCATTCATGTACCTTAATGTCAGAACCACGGACTCTGCTACACAGCAGATTCAGCAATCGCGCTTGTGAATATGCAAGTGTCAGCTAATTATTGGATAGCTTATTCTATTTTTTCCTTAATGAGTTTTTTAGTTGCCTTCAATTGGTTTTTAAAAACTTCCCAATCCTCTGACTTCCTACTAAGTTTTGCTCTATTATTATGCCCTCTCCAGCTTTTACGTTGGCTTTGACTTATCTTGTAATCCACAGTTGTGTCATTTTGGCTTTAGAATATTTCTTCCTCTTTGGAATATATATATATCTTGTGCCTTCCTATCTTGTTCTCTTGTCAGGAATGGAGTTGCCAACTACCTTTCAAATATATTTTATTTGAGTTGCAGGCACTAGTGTTTAAAAACAATCTTTACACTTTGCTACCTGTAACAATTTCATTTTTAATTTAACAACAGTGTTGGGATTCCTATCAACACCATAAATCCATAAGATATAGGGCAGAATTACGCTATTTGGCCATTCTCCTACTATCTCCCTGTATCCCTTCATAGCCTAACCAATCAAGAATCTATCAAACTCTGCCTTAAATATACATAAAGACTTGACTTCCACAGCTGCCTGTGGCAAAGAATTCCACGGATTCACCACTCTCTGGCTGAAGAAATTACACTTCATTTCCATTCAAAAAGGACACCCCTCTCTTCTGAGGCTGTATCCTCTGGTCTTAGACTCTCCCACCATAGGAAACATCCTCTCCACATCCACTCTATCAAGGTCTTTCACCATTAGCTAGGCTTCGATGAGGTCACCCCTCATTCTTCTGAGTTCTAGTGAATACAAGCCCATAGCCATCAAATGCTCTTCATATGACAAGCCATTCAATCGTGAAATCATTTTCATGATCCTCCTTTGAACCCTCTCCAGTTTCAGCACATCCTTTCGAAAACAAGGGGCCCAAAACTGCTCATAATATTCCAAGTGAGGCCTCAACAATGCTTTATAAAATCTCAACATTACATCCTTGTTTTTATATTCTAGTTCTCTTGAGATGAGAGTTAACATTTACATTTGCCTTCCTCACCACAGACTCAACCTGCAAATTAGCCTTTAGGAATCCTGCACAAGGACTTACATGCATTTCAGTTTCTTGTATTTTCTCTCCATTTAGAAAACAATCAACCCTTTCATATTTTCTTCTGAAGTGCACGACCCTACACTTCCCAAAACTGTCAAAGTACTTTTATAGCAGATAGAACAGTGTAGCAGAGCATAAGAGCAAGCCTTTTTGCCCATGATGTTGCGCTGCAGTAATTAAACTACATAGTAATAGAATGCCTAACTAAACAAATTTGTTTGCCTGTGCAAATCGCTCTTTTCTCTTCCCATTCATGTACCTTAACGTCAGAACCACGGACTCTGCTACACAGCAGATTCAGCAATCGCGCTTGTGAATATGCAAGTGTCAGCTAATTATTATTTCATTATGGCGTTATTTAACTCCTTTCTTTTCATTGTAGCACTTGTCGAGACTTGAGCAAAGCACAGCAGAGTAATGCTGCCTGCTGACATTCAGCCTCACCTGAGAAAGTGGACTGTCAAGAGCGACCACTCTCCACTGAACATCGACGGCTCCTCGGTTGAGATCATTAAAAGCACCAAATTTCTTGGTGTTCACCTGACAGAGAATCTCACCTGGTCCCTCAACACCAGCTCCATAGCAAAGAAAGCCCAGCAGCATCTCTACTTTCTGCGAAGGCTGAGGAAAGTCCATCTCCCACCCCCCATCCTCATCACATTCTACAGGGGTTGTATTGAGAGTATCCTGAGCAGCTGCATCACTGATCGCAAGACCCGGCAGCGGATAGTGAGGTCAGCTGAGAAGATCATCGGGGTCTCTCTCCCCACCATTACAGACATTTACACTACACGCTGCATCTGCAAAGCAAACAGCATTATGAAGGACCCCATGCACCCCTCATACAAACTCTTCTCCCTCCTGCCATCTGGGTAAAGGCACCGAAGCATTCGGGCTCTCACGACCAGACTATGTAACAGTTTCTTCCCCCAAGCTATCAGACTCCTCAATACCCAGAGCCTGGACTGACACCAACTTATCATCCTCTACTGTGCCTATTGTCTTGCTTATTATTTATTGTAATGCCTGCACTGTTTTGTGTACTTTATGCAGTCCTGGGTAGGTCTGTAGTCTAGTGTAGTTGTTTTTTCTGTGTTGTTTTTATATAGTTCAGTATAGTTTTTGTACTGTTTCATGTAGCACCATGGTCCTGAAAAACATTGCTCGTTTTTACTGTGTACTGTACCAGCAGTTATGGTCGAAATGACAATAAAAGTGACTTGACTTGACTTGACTTGTCTTGAGTTGACTGAAACTGAAGCCTAGCAGTATTCATTTTATATTTAGTTATTCCTTTCAGCTGTGGGTGTTGTCATCTAGTTTTCCGATGTAGAGTTTTAGTTAACAGCCCTATTTGGCCCAGCGTTTATTGTTTTCCTTTCCCTTAAAACCCCGTTTGCATGTGAACTGTGAACTACTGACCCACTTCAATGTCTCTCTCTGGTCGTTTGGGCCATATCTGACCAAACTGACAGCAATTCTCAACCACACAAAGATGGACCCAGCCGAGAAAGAACAGTTAACCTTGGTCCTGAGCTTTCTTGTCAGATAGGGGACAAGCTACAGGCAATTGAATCTGCTCTGAGTGAAGTTACTGAAACAATGAGGAAGATAATGTTGTGCCAACAAGCCCAGCCTCAACTGGAGGAACAGGTATAATCCTTTGCCACTACCATTCAACAGCTCACCGCAGACAATCAGAGTCAGGTGTCTGCGATTTCCGCTCTCATGGCTGCCGTCCATGCACTCACTCTGGATAGCCAGCATCAGCTGACAGCCATTAGCATTCTTGCCAACACAATTCCGCAGCCTTTGGCCACGTCAGTCCCGCTCCCAGCATCTTGCAGGTCCTCCTTTTCTGCTGCTCCAGCAATCTCTGCCACTAATGCTCCCACTCCCATGCCCGGACCAGTATGACTCCAGCTTTCAGACTCCCGTATCCATACAGGAACCGAGTATTCCACCACCCGCTAGATACTCCGGTGATCCCGATGACTGAGGAATTTTATTACCCAATGCAAGCTGACATACCAAGCCCAGGCTGGTCGTTTTGCTGATGATGCACGAAAACGGGTCAATCTCACAGATGGACCTCCACTCAGCCTGTTCAACGCCTTATGAGAACAAGGACACCCCGCAGCATAGTTGTTCCGACATTTCATTGCAGAGTTAAGGAGAGTTTTTGACATTCCAGTATGAGGTCAGGAGGCTGCCCAAGACAGGCACCAGGGCAGAGGGATGGTGGACGGTGAGGGCCTATGCAGTCAAATTCCGTAGGCTTGCAGTAGAAATGGGATGAAATGAGAGATTTCTCATCACTGCCTTCAAGCCTGGAGTGAACGCAGGGGTCCAGCATGAGATTATTCTCCGGGACAAGCAGGATAGTCTGGATGACCTGATTAATCTGGCTATTCAAGTTGATGACCGGGTAACTGAGTGGCGCAGGGAAAGAACATCTCAAGCTTCCTACATCTGATCACCATCTTACCTCACCACCCAGCACTCAGTCCACAGAGGGGCCTATGCAACTGGGTTGCAAATGACTGTCTCAGGAGGAACAGGAGCTGCACAGGAGAACAGGTTCCTGCCTCTATTGTGGTGATCCAGGACATTTCCATGTGGCATGTCCCAAGCATCCAGGAAAAGAGGATACTCGTCAGCAGTGAGGGGAAACATAACGGTTCAGTTCTCTCTGCAGTCAGCTTCCCCTAATTGTGTAATGCTCGCAGATTCCTTGTTGTGGGGACTTCGGACCCATGAACTTGAGGCATTTATCGATTCCAGTGCAGCCAGGAATCTCATGGACATCTCTCTAGCTCAAAGATGGAGGGTTCCGACTCAGGAATTAAGAGAAAAAAATCAATGTCCAGGCACTGGACGGTCGACCCCTGGGCACTGGCCAGATCCACCTTTCCAAACTTGGGCTCGAAGGAAACTAGTGAAGAGCTCTCCTTCTATCTGACTGATTTGCCTCAACTGCCACTGGTGCTTGGTCTCCCCTGGTTATCCCGACATAACCCATGGATCAACTGGTCTCTGAAAGCACTCCAAGAGTGGGAACCAACATGCCCGTCTACCTGTCTGGGTCCAGCTCGAGCTCCATTCCATGACTCCCCTTCTGTGTCAGCTAAGGATATGGACCTGTCTGGGATTCTGGCTGAATATGTGGATCTTCTTGAGGTCTTCAATAAAAGGAAGGCCACCTCCCTGCCCCCACACCGGCCATACAACTGTGGCGTAGAACTGCTACCTAGCACAGGTCCTCCCCAGGGCTGGCTCTTTTCCCTCCCTCGTCCTGAACTGTGGCCATGGAGGAATACATCAAGGAGGCATTGGTCATGGGGTTTATCCGTACATTAGCCTCGCCAGCAGGAGCAGGCTTCTTTTTTATGAGTAAGAAACCCCTGCATTGCAAGCTCTGTCCCTGCATTGATTATCAGGCCCTGGACAACATCACTGTGAAGAACCACGACCCTCTAATCCTGCTGGCATCTGTGTTCGAACATCTCCAGGGAGCAACCGTATTTTCCAAAATTAATCTGCACAATGCTTACAATCTGGAGAGAAAGGGATGAGTGGAAGACAGCTTTCTACACCTCTGATGGCCACTATGATTTCCTTGTGATGTTCTTTGGACTGGCCAGTGCCTCTGATGTGTTCCAGGAGCACAGTTAACGATGTGCTCAAGGACATGTTGAACCAGTTTGTTTCTGTGTACTTAGACAAAATCCTTATCTATTCATCAGGAACACGTCCAGCATGTCTGGAGGGTTCTCAGATGGCTCCTCAAAAATAACCTGTATGCTAAGCCCAAGAAATGTGAGTTCCATAAAGACCAGGTGTCATTTTTGGGCTATATATTTACCCCATTCAAATGGGCCCTGGTAAAGTTCAGGCAGTTACAGAATGGCCCAACCCATGTGCAGTCAAACAGATACGATGCTTCATGAAGTTTGCAAACTTTTATCATCACTTCATCGCGGTGGATGCAGCTGATGTTGGCATTGGAGCTGTACCCTTATGCCTTTCTTTCCTGTTGCTTGACTCCAGCTGAGGGGACTACGGTGTTGGGGAACTGGGGACTTCTAGCTGTCAAGGAGGACCTGGACGAATGGTGATACTCCAGGACTGGGCAGAACATCCATTCTTGGTCAGGACAGATCACAAGAACCTCTATGCTATGTCCACTGTGCCTGGTCCCACCTCTCAGTGGATTTCATTACTGGGCTGCCCCTGTCTAATGGAAATACCACCATTTTGGTCATTGTGGATCGATTCTCCAAGGCTGTCCACTTCATTGCCCTCCCTAAGCTCCCGTCGGCTCGTGAAACTGCCACACTCATGGCTCAGCATGTGTTGAGGCTCCACAGCGTCCCTCAAGACATAGTGTCTGATTGTGGACCCACAGTACCTTTCCCACTTTTGGAAGGCTTTCTGCTCTCTTGGAGGAGCCACAGATAGCCTTTCATCTTGTTTCCACCCCCAATCCAATAGCCAGACTGAGAGGGTGAACCAGAAGTTGGAGACAACCCTGTGCTGCCTTCCCTATTTCAACCCCATGTCCTGGAGCTCCCAACTGGTTTGGGCAGAGATCACCCACAATAACCTCAAGTCATCCTCCACTGTTATGTCCCCCTTTGAATGCCAGAAGAGATTCCAGCCCCAGCAACGAAAAGAAGGGAGTTTGAAACTTTTCACACTCTGTGGTTTTTCCCTTTGGTTGTGCATTTTGCCTAACTTGCACACTCTATGTGACCTTGCCTGTAACACATTTTGCAGACTTTTTCTTTGTCAAGTCAAGTCACTTTTATTGTCATTTCGACCATAACTGCTGGTATAGTACATAGAAAAATGAGACAACATTTTTCAGGACCATGGTGTTACATGACACATTGCAAAAACTAGACTGAACTACGTAAAAAAACAACAACAGAGAAAGCTACACTAGACTACTGACCTACACAGGACTGCATAAAGTTCACAAAAACAATGCAGGCATTACAATAAATAATAAACAGGACAATAGGGCAAGGTGTCAGTCCAGGCTCTGGGTATTGAGGAGTCTGATAGCTTGGGGGAAGAAACTGTTACATAGTCTGGTCGTGAGAGCCAGAATGCTTCAGTGCCTTTTCCCAGACGGCAGGAGGGAGAAGAGTTTGTATGAGGGGTGCATGGGGTCCTTCATAATTGCTGTTTCCTTTGTGGATGCAGCGTATCATGTAAATGTCCACGATGGTGGGAAGAGAGACCCTGATGATCTTCTCAGCTGACCTCACTATCCGCTGCAGGGTCTTGCGATCCGAGATGGTGCAATTTCCAAAACAACAGTCATTTGCATCATGGGAGGATTTGCCACATCGATAACTTTTTTGACTTTTTTGCACCATTCAGGGATATTTTGTGCATTTCGTATTCTAAACTCTTTTTCTGTAGTTCTGCCGCATCCTTTGCAGCCGTCCCCAGCAATATTGCAGTGACTGTTCTAAGGTTAGGTCTCTTTCTGACAGCAGCCTCTTTTGAGTGCTTGCCTGTCCCTTTATGCATCAGAAAGTTCGTCTCTAAAGTCATAGTGTTGGGAAAGTTTGCGCAGTTCTACAAGGTATGCAGAAATGCTGTCATCCTTTGACTGATTCCTTTTGTGAAGGCTAAATCTCTCAGCGATTTCTAGTGGTTTTGGGCTCAAATAATTTTACAAAATTTCAACAATTTCGTCAAACATCTTGCTTGCTGGCTTTTCAGGAGTTACTAAGCTAAAAGAGTGACTGTACATTTTAGCATTAAGCTAAAAAAACATGGAGGCCTTCTTTTCCTCATCCACGTCGTCCACATTACAATACAGTTCAACCCTCTCGATATACGACTCCCAATCCTCATTAGCACTATCAAATTCATCAACTTTCCCCAACTAAAATCATCGTCACGTTATCTTTACTTTAGCTTTGCTAGTTGTGTGTCTCTCACTGTATACTGTGCACTGTAATCTCGCAATCCGACACATCCTTCTCCATACTGGTACACTCTTTCCTCTCGCTGTTTCTCTCCCTTCCTCTGAACTCTGTCATCTCGTAACATTTAGTGCAGTTGGTGACAGTTGCTGACATTCAGGTTCGTACTCATCGACAATTTATTGTGTCTGTACAGCTTGATGACATCCTTTTCTCTCATGAGACCATGGATCTGAGCCTGGAAAGTCTCGCTTCAGTCTGTGTTGGTAGAGCAGCATCTGTTGTGGCTGCAGAGGCCCACACGGGAGTGACACTCTCGGCTGCAGCGACTGCACTTGAAGGCACTGTCCTCCGGTGTTGTCTTGGTGCTGTTTTTTCCGTGAGTGCACTTTTCTTCAGCAGCAAGCCTCAGAAGCGGAGTCTGTACAACTACATATCAAATAAATAAAGGGGTGCGCTCGGAGGTAAAGTTAATTTGTCTATTCACTTAGCAGAGGGAGCAACAAATCAATGCACATGTGTAACTTATCAGTCAATAATTAGGAGTCATCGCACTGAAAGAAATAGATCCGTACACTACAATTATCTTTGGTGGCCCTGGGATCCACTCTCAGCCTTCTGTTTCTCCTCTTCTTGCCGCCCCTCAGCAAGATCACCCAAAGCACAGTCTGCACACACCTCCACCTCAGCACAATCTCCTTTTGGTAAACTTTCTGGACTGAAGAAAACTTGGAATGGGTTTGGGATGGGGCTTAGTTTCAGTGGTGTGAAAGGAGGGTCTGATGAAGCAGAACCACAAGGCTGATAATCTCCATCTGGGATCACATGCAAGCTGACAAAGGGTAAATAAGGTTAGCGAGGTAAATGTCTGGCTCAAAGCTTGGTGTGGGGGAAGTGGGTTCTGATACTAGGGCTGGGGAAGGAGCGAGCTGTTCCATTGGGATGGGCTGCACCTGTACTATTCTGAGATTATGTTCCTGGCTATTTCATAACTAAGGTTGTAGATAAAGTTTAAACTAATTAGAGAAAAAATGGATCCCTTTAATTCAGAAAGGTGTGAAAGAGCAGTGACAAAAGATAGTGAGCTGGGGGGGAGGGAAATCACAGTCATTGCGTGATAGGCCAGAGCAGAAAACATAATCAAAAACATCAAAAACAGAGGAATTCCAGAATTATAACTAACTATAAAAAAGCATTAACATTCTATATTTGAATGCATTTAACATTTTTAACAAGATGGATGAGATGATAGCACAGATAGCAACATAAGTATGACATAATGGCTATTACAGAAATCTGGTTGCTGGGTGACTAGGACTGGGTGTTTAATATTCCAGGTTATACACTGTTCTGAAAGGTCAGGCTGAAAGGGAAAGGAGGTGATGTGCATTCTTGATTATGGTAGGTACCAGAGCAGTGCTGACTCACGCTATGAAGTGTTAGAGATTGTTCTGGAGTTATAGAATTACATTTACAGGAGGTGTTAGTTAAAACAAGAACCAATCTTCAAAAAAAAACCTTTTCACAATTTGAGTTTGCAGATGACACCACTGCATCTCAAATAACGATGAGTCAGAGTACAGGAAGGAGTTAGAGGGCTTAGTGACATGGTGCCCTGACAACAACCTTTCCCTCAATGTCAGCAAAAGAAAAGAGCTAGCCATTGACTTTAGAAAGAGTATGGGGGCGGTGCACATGCTCTTTCTGTTTCAAATAGCAATTAAGTATGTGAGATAAAGTTAAAAAAAATCTCTCCAGAATTTCTCCAAGCTAGGACAAGCCCAATACATATGAATAAGGGAAGCCTCACCCCCTTTGCACTTATCACTACAAGGACTAGTATCAGGATAAAACCATGACAATTTAGTTTTAGACACATGAGCCCTGTGTATCACCTTGAACTGTAAAAGGCGGTGGTGAGCACATAGAGAAGTTGAATTTAACTCTGACTAAAAGTGTCATACATTGTCTTTCGCCTTTCTTTTGGCCAGACGTGCAGTCTTTCTTAGGTGGAGAGATGCTGTACCACCCACTCATGCTCAATGGCTTAGAGATATTATGTCCTATTTAGACCTTGAAAAGATTCATTATTCACTTCTTAATTCAGATATAAAGTTCCAAAAGGTGTGGGGACCTTTTCTTGAATATTTTCATAATTCCCGTATAGATTAAGGCTGCATCCCTCCTTTTTTCACTGTTGCATTTAAATCCCTTACTTCCAACTTCTTATGGTTAAGATTTATGGGTTTTTTTGTTGTGTAAACATATTATAGTTTAGGTAGTAGGCAATATACATGTTTTTATAAATACAGCTCTGTGGTGATATACTTCAGATTAACCTTTTTATATATCATAAGATTGTCTTGGAGTTGGGTAGTGGGAGGGTGGGGTGATAACTAACTTTATACAATTCTACTATGTGTGATTTGTTCAATTGTTATGAATTGTACTTTGATATGTTTGTTTTGCACTGTATAAACCTTTTTTTATTGTTTTTTTTGTTTTGTTGCATTGTAGAAACTCATAAAAAATTAATAAGAAAAAGATTAGTTCTGAGGAGGTGATGGTATTGAATGTTGAGCTGTAGTTGATAAAGAACAAACTGATGTATGCATCCTTCTGTCCAGATGTTTCAGGGTGGAGTGAAGAGCCAATGAGATGGCATCTGCTGTGGAACTATTTTTCTGGAAGGAAAATTGGAGTGGATCTAAGTTGCTCCCCAGGCAGGATTTGACATGTTTCATTACGAACCTCTCAAAACACTTAATCACTGTGGATGTAAATGGTACTGGACAATCCCTCTCTCCCCCTCCACTCTTTCTCTGCCCCATAGCTTGAGACAGGTCACCATCTTCTTCTTGGGCACCAGTATAATTGAAGCCTGCTTGAAGCATGTGGGTATCTCATACTGCTGCAGCCTGTCTATATCCTCTTGTGACTTTCAACCACCTACAGCTCCATCCACAACTCCTCCAATCTTCGTGTCATCCGTAAACTTACTCACCCATCCTTCCGCCTCTACATCCAGGTCATTTATAAAAATCACAAATAGCAGGGGTCCCAATCCCTACGGCAGTCCACTAGTCACCGACCTCCAGGCAGAATACTTTCCTTCCACAACTACCCTCTGCTTTCTTCCTTTAAGCCAATTTTATATCCAAACAGCCAAGGTTCCACTTAACCCATGCCTCATGACTTTCCGGATGAGTCTCTCATGAGAGACCTTGTCAAATGCTTTGATAAAGTTCATGTAGACCACATCCACTGCCCTACCCACATCAATTTCTTTTGTTATATGTTATATTGTTATAAGTTATATGTTAATAATATGGATGATGGAATTGATGGCTTTGTTGCAAAGTTTGTAGACAATACAAAGATAGGTGGAGAGGCAAATAGTTCTGAGGGGGTAGAGATGTGCAAAGAAGTGGCAGATGGAATACAGTGTCGGGAAGTGTATGGTCATGCACTTTGGTAGAAGAAATAAAAGAGTTGACTATTTTCTAAATTGAAACAATATACAAAAACTGAGGTGCAAAGGGTCTTTGGAGTCCTTGTGCAGAAGTCCCTAAAAGTTAGTTTGCAGTTTGAGTCTGTGGTGAGAAGGCAAATGCAATGGTAGCATTCATTTCAAGAGGACTAGAATAAAAAACCAAGGATGTAATGGCTTCACTTGGCGTATTGTGTGCAGTTTTAGGCCCCTTTTCTTAGAAAGGATGTGTTGAAACTGGAGAGTGTTCAAAAGAGGATCACAAAAATGATTCCAGGACTAAATAGCTTGTCACATGAAGAGTGTTTGATGGCTCTGTGCCTCTATTCTCTAGAATTTAGAAGGGTGAGGGGTGACCTAGTTGAAACCTATCAAATGCTGAAAGGCCTTGATACAGTGAATGTGGAGAGGATGTCTCCTATGGTGGGAATGTCGAAAACCAGAGGACAGAACCTCAGAATAGAGCGGCGTAGTTTTATAAGGGAAATGAGGAGGAATTTATTTAGCCAGACGGTGGTAAATCATTGCCACAGGCAGCTGCGGAGGCCAAGTCTTTATCTGCATCCATGGCAGCGGTTGATAGATTCTTGATTAGTCAGGGCATGAATAGATATGGGGAAAAGACAGGAGATTGGGGCTGAGAGGGAAAATCGATCAGCCATGATGAAATAGCAGAGCAGACTCGTTAGGCCAAATGTAAAATGTATGTCACTCTTTAACTCTGCTATGGCTGAGACTAGCTAACTTTCCAAAAGATCTTAGAAGAGTCTCTGCCCGAAACATCAACTGTTTACTCTTTTCCAAAGATGCTGCCTAGCCTGCTGAGTTCCTCCAACATTTTGTGTACATTATTTTGATTTCCAGCATCTACAGATTTTCTCTTATTTGTGATCTCGTATCACACTCGGAGCCTTTATTGTATACTGCAAGTCACCCACTCAGCATTATTCATTCATTTACGGGATGTGGGTGTCATCAGCTAAGCCAGCATTTATTGCCCATCCTAGTTGCCCTTGAGAAGGTGGTGATGAGCTGCCTTCTTGAACCGTTGCAGTTCCTGAGGTGTAGGTACACACACGGTGCTGTTAGGGAGGGGATTCCATGATTTTGACCCAGCAACAATGAAGGAACAGCGATATGTTTCCAAGTCAGGATGGTGAGTGACTTGGAGGGGTATTTCTAAGTGGTGGTGTTCCCAGGTATCTGCTGTTCTCATCCTTCTGGATGGTAATGGTCATGGGCCTGGAAGGTGCTGCCTTAGGAACTTTGGTGTGTTGTTGCAGTTCATCTTGTCGATAGTACACACTGCTGCAACTGTTCATCGATGGTGGAGGGATTGGATGCTTGTGGAAGGGGTACCATTCAAGTGGGCTGCCTTGTACTGGATAGTGTCAAGCTTCTTGAGTGTTGATGGAACTGTACTCATCCAGGTGAGTGGTAAATATTCCATTACACTCCTGACCTGAGCCTTGTAGATGGTGGACAGGCTTTGGGGAGTCAGGAGGTGAGTTACATGCCGCAGGATTCCTAGCTTTTGACCTGCTCTGATAGCCACAGTGTTTATATGGCTAGACCAGTTCGGTATCCTGTCAATGGTAAATCCCAGAATATTGATAGTAGGGGATTCAGTGATGGTGATGCCATTGAATATCAAGGGACGATGGTTAGAGCCTCTCTTGCTGGAGATGGTCATTACCTGGCACTTGCGTGGCTCGAATGTTACTTGCCACTTCTCAGCCCAAGCCTGGATATCATCCAGGTCCTGCTGCATTTGGGTATGAATTGGTTCATTACTGTATCTAAACTTGACTGAAGGTCATATTCCAATTCACAGCGAAGCATGCAATAGGGGTGATGGTTAATTCAGGGAGTAGCCTGAGCTTTAAAAGCTTATAGATTGCATGAGAAACTGAAAATTAAAGGAGATAAAGGATTTGTGGTGTCAGGAGACAGAGTTAGTGATGAATCATTATGTCAATACAGCCAGAAAGCAGAAAGCAGGAAGAGCATGCAGCTCTCATATTAAAAGGAAGAGGGTCAGCCGGGCATGTCTATAAAACAGAAAATAACATACCAGAAAAAGAAATGACTGTCAATATAAGATTTCTCTTGTCATCTTGCCCAGAGATGAAGCAGGATCACAAATACAAAAGGCTTTTGATTTGCATTTTGTTTAAAGTCATATGACAGCTTAGCTGACTTGATATCCACTCATGAAATAGTGTTGATTGAATAGTTATAGATACTGACACAACTTCAGTTAATCACTAATTTAATGGTCATATCGTCATAGAAATGTACAGCACATAAACATGCCCTGTGGTCCATCTCGTCCATGCCAAAACATTTAAACTGGCTAATCCCACTGATGGGCATCCAAACCATAGCACTCCATGCCCTGCCATCCGTGTACCTATCCAAACTTCTCTTAAACATTGAAATCGAGCTCACCTGCACCACTCACGCTGGCAGCTCATTCCTCATTCTCACCACCCTCTGAATGAAGAGGATTCCCCGCATGTTCCCCATAAACTTTTTACCTTTCACCCTTAACCCATGATTTCTACTTGTAGTCCCAACAAATCTTAGCGGGAAAAGTCTGTTTGCCCTTCATAATTTTGTATATCTCTATCAAGTCTCCCCTCAATCTTCTACTTTCCAAGGAATAAAGTCTTAACTTATTTAGCCTTTCCTTATACCACGCGTCCTCCAGTCCCAGCAATATCTTTGTATATTTTCTCTGTACTCTTTCAACCTTACTTTTATCTTCTCTGTATGTAGGTGAACAAAACTGCACACAATACTCCAAACTAGACCTCACTAATATCTTATACAACTTCAACTTTCAACATTTCCTACAAAGCCAGTGTCTAATCCAATTTACTACCTCATCTTGAAAGCCAAGCAACAGAACCTTCTTGACTAGCCTCCCATTCAGGACTTTGTCAAATGGCTTCATCCACTTTCCTGGTAACTTCCTTGAAAAACCCAAACATTTGGTTGGACATGACTTACCATGCACAAAGCCATGCTAACTATCCATAATCAGTCCATGTCTATCCAAATACTCATATATCTGGTCTCTTTGAATACCTTCCAGTAACTTTCACCCTACTGATCTTAGGTCTACCAGCCTGGCAATTCCTGGTTTATTTTTAGAGCCTTTCTGAAGCAACTGAACAACATTAGCTATCCTTCTGTCCTCTTGTATCTAACCTGACACAAATGATGATTTAAATACCTCAGCTAGGGCACTTACAGTTTCTGCACTTCCCTTTCACAGGGGCTGAGGGAACATTTTGTCAGGCCCTGGAGATTTATCCACTCTAATTTGCCTCCAGACATCAAGTACCTCCTTCTCTATAACCTGTAAAGGGTCCATGACCCTGCTACTGCTTTGCCTCACTTCAATACAATCTATGTCTCTCTCTCAAGTAAATACAGATGCAAAAATTCCATTTAATATTTTCCCATTTCTTTTGGCTCCATGCATAGATTACCTTTTTGATCTTTCAGAGGACCAATTTGTCTCTTGCAATCCTTTTTCTCTTAATATATCTGTAGAATCCCTTAGGATTCTCCTTCACTTTGTCTGTTTGGGCAACCTCATGCCTTCTTTTAGTCCCCCTGATTTCTTTCTTATGTGTTGTCTTGCATTTCCTATGTTCCATAAGTATATATTCCCCTGCAGTTTCTGCACTTGACTCCCACAATATCTGAGGGAACATGTTGTCAGGCCCTGTAGATTTATCCTCCCTAATTTGCTTCAAGACAGCCAACACCTCCTCCTCTGTAATCTCTATAGGGCCCATGACCTTGTTTCTACTTTGCCTTACTTCTATAGATTCTGTCCATCTTCCAAGTAAATACAGATCCATTTAAGATCTTCCCCATCTCTTTTGGCTCCATGTATAGATTATTATTCTGATATTCCAGAGGACCAATTTGTCCTTTGCTATCCTTAGCTCTTAAAATACCTGTGGAATCACTTAAGATTCTTCTTCACCTTGTCTGCTAATGCAACCTCATGCCTTCCTTTACCCCTCCTGATTATTTTAAGTGTGTCTTGCATTTCTTATACTCAAGTATCTCATTTGTTCTTTCTCGCCTACACCTGCTATGCACCTCTTTTTTTTTTCTTAAACAAGGCCTCAATATTTCTTGAAAACCAGAGTTCTCTAAACCTGTTATCTTTACCTTTTATTCTGACAGACACATACAAGTTTTGTACTCTCAAAATTTCACTTCTGAAGGTTTCCTACTTACCAAATGCACTATTGCCAGAAAACAGCCTGTCCCAATCCACACTTGCCAGATCCTTTCTGATACCATCAAAAATGGCCTTTCTCCAATTTAGAACCTCAATCTGGCTACCAAGACTTATCCTTTTGCATATTTACTTTGCAACTAATGACATTATGATCACTAGATGCAAAGTGTTCTCCTACACAGACTTCTGTGACCTGCCCTGGACTGTTGGAATGTCTATAATTATAACCCCATTAATATGGTCTTACTGTTCTTATTCCTCAGTTCCACCCATAAAGCCTGACTAGACGAGTTCTCCAGTCTGTCCTGATGGAGCATTGCCGTGACATTTTCCCTGACTAGTAATGCCACTACTCCCCATTTAATCCTTCCCACCCTGTCGTGTCTAAAACAACAGAACCCTGGAATACTGAGCTGCCAGTCCTGCCCCTCCTGCAACCAAGTCTCACTAATGGCTACAATATCATAATTCCATGTGTTGATCTATGCCTTGATATCATCTACATTTCCTACAATACTTCCTGCTTTGAAATAGATGCAGCGTAGAGTATTAGTTGCACCATGCTCAACTTGTTGATTCCTGAGTTTGTCTGAGGTCTTAACAACATCTGTTTCCCCAGCTTCTCCACTATCTGTTCTGGCATTTTGGTTCCCATGCCCCTACAACTCTAGTTTAAACACTGCCACCCACCTCCCCCACCCCCATGCAGCACTAGCGAACCTTCCAGTTAGGATATTAATCCCCCTGCATTTTAGGTGCAAACTGTCCCTTCTGTACAGGTGCCACCCTCTCTGGAAGAGAGCACAATGATCCAAAAATTTGATGCCTTCCCTCCTACACCGATTTCTTAGCCACATGTTAAACTGTATGATCTTCCTATTACTGGCCTCACTAGAATGTGGAATTGATAACAATACTAAGACCACAGCCCTGGAGGTCCTTTAACAGCACCTAACTCCCTGAACTCACTTTTGCAGAGCCTCATCACTCTTCCTGCGAAATGTCATTGGTATCTACATGGAATACGATCTCAGGCTGCCTATCCTCCTAATTATGCATGATGAGGACTCGATCCAAGATATCCTGGTTTGGTAATAGGCTTAATGATACCCTGAGAAATTGTTTAGTTTGTGGAATCTTACAAGAAAACATTCAAAAATGGCTCTTAACTGAAGTATTACTTACATTTATAAAAGCAGTTGAAATAGCTGTTTCAATGGAAATGGCAGACAGAGCTGCAATTGAGTTGCAGTCAAGAATAAAAGTGAACATGAACAAAATTGCAGCATCTAAACAGACACCAAGCCTGGCTGAACCAGTTGTGCTAATGTTGTGACTAGGCCTCACGTACACCAAACAAATGCAGGTTTAAAAGTGAAACTTGCAGAAAATGCAACAAAGTTGGACACATACAAAGAGCCTGTCAGGCAGACAAAATTAAATGGACTGTTCAGGGAAGATTAAAAGCTAAAAAGGTGAGTTGCAGTTTTAAAAAGAGCACTAATCAGTATGCTGTTGATGAAAAATCTGATAATGATAAGAGCGACACAGGACTGCATAGCCTTGAGTTTTACGATGTGTAAACCAGCAATAGACAAGCAATATAACTTGCACCAGAAGTAAGCAGCAAATTATTTAAAATGGAATTAGATACTGGCTCACCTGTTTCAGTCATTCCACAAAATGAGTCTGAACTGCATTTCAAAGGTATTATACTGAAGCCTGTAGATATCCAACTAAGAACTTATACTGAAGAAAAGAGAACTCCTGTGGGATTGTAACTGTGAAATACAACCACCAATAAGCCACATTGAGCTTTTATGTGGTAATGACAGAAGGACCAGAATTGTGGGAGCATGACTGAATGAGAAAGCTTCTGATGTGTTAATCAGGCAGTTACTTGTGAAAGGTGGCTAAGATTTAAACTGGAAGAAAATTCAAGGAGCTTCAGATAAATTGAAAGCATTTTACTTTTGTGAGTATAAAGAACCAGAATCTATTTAGTGTACATTAGGGTTAAGATTGAGGGAAAAATACACACGACCCATAAGGGGTGAGGGAAAAAGTATGTATATGGTTTGATTAAGCATTCTTGTTTGTTTAAATAATTCATTATGGGGGTACATATATAAATACATAAACCGCAAATGTCATCATACTACCATATGATAAATGCACCCCTTACTTGAAGTATACATGAAGTTAGACCCACATTCCTGGACTTCCAAGTCTTCTTTGAATTAGTTTAATGTTTTGAAGTTACAAAATATATCAGAACACAATTGTGAATATTTAGCAGGCTGGTTGCAGAAATTTAAGAAAAGGCATGGGATTCAATTGTTAATGATTTGTGGTGGTAAAGCATCTGCCGATCGCAAAGCAGCAGAAAATTCATTCAACAACACACACAAAATGCTGGTAGAACACAGCAGGCCAGGCAGCATCGATAGGGAGAAGTGCTGTCGACGTTTCGGGCCGAGACCTTTCGTCAGAAATTCATTGATATGTTTGTCAAGGCTGTTACTAATGAAAATTTAACTGCTGAACGGCTTCACCCGTGTGATGAGCAAACACGTGACAAAGACTGTTTACTTGTAGCATATAAATTCAGAGTCGGAATTGATGGGTCATTATATTCTCCGATATCCACACAAGTCCAAAATCTGAAACACTTCTGGCCCCACACATTTTGGATAAGGAATATTCAACCGGTAGCACATTATGCATTTGATCCCTAAAGGCTCCGTTGCACTATTTGCACTTACGATTGCTGCAAACTTACAAAGGAAATGAGGTGAAGTCTGGTTCTGGGTCTGAGCATAGGGTGGAGAAGGTCAGTGCAGGGAAAAGAGATGTGTCGTGATGAGCAGAAAAGGTGGCCATAAAGTCAAGGCAAGGCATGGCTGCCAGGGATCACAGTCTTGTGATTAGCTAGGATTGGGCATTGGTGTGTCAATCACTAACAGCTACACCACAAGACATAGGGGCCATTTGAGCTATCAAGTGCTCTTCACCATTCGATCACGGCTTATTTATTTTCCTCTTCAGCCCATTTTCAGCCTTCTCCCAGTAATCTTTGACAGCCTTATTAATCAAGAACCTCCACTTGGCCTCTACAGCCATCTATGGCAATGAATTCCACAGCTGGAGAAATATTGGTGATCAGGAATGTGCTTTTGCCTAGGAGTATACCAAGTGTTGGATTGAAGAGATAAAGGTCACAAGGGTTCAGTTTGAAAGATTGGTAGATGAAGCTGGGATTTGTTTGAAGATATTGAACTTGGTGTTCCCCCTCCCCAAGGATACCATGGTGAAATCCAGGGTTGGCTTTAGAAAGTGAGAACTGGTTATCAATCAATTAATAAAGGAACACATTCATGTCAGGTTCCTAAGCTGGTATGTTATCACCCAGAGAGGTCTATGCATGTGGAAACATAGAAAACCTACAGCACAATACAAGCCCTTCAGCCCACAAAGTTGTGCCGAACATGTCCCTACCTTAGAAATTACTAGGCTTACCCATAGCCCTCAATTTTTCTGGGCTCCATGTACCTATCCAAAAGTCCCTTAAAAGACTATATCATATCCGCCTCCACCACCGTTGCTGGCAGCCCATTCCACATACTCACCACTCTCTGAGTAAAGAACTTACTCCTGACATCTCTTCTGTATCTACTCCCCAACACCTTAAACCTGTGTCCTCTTGTGGCAACCATTGCAGCCCTGGGAAAAAGCCTCTGACTATCCACATGATCAATGCCTCTCATCATCTTATACATCTCTATCAGGTCACTCTCATCCTCCGTCGCTCCAAGGAGAAAAGGCCAAGTTCACTCAACCTTTTCTCATAAGGCGTGCCCCCCAATCCAGGCAACATCCTTGTAAATCTCCTCTGCACCCTTTCTATGGCTACCACATCGTTCCTGTAATGAGGCGACCAGAGCTGAGCACAGTACTCCAAGTGAGGTCTGACCAGGGTCCGAAATAGCTGCAACATTACCTCTCAGCTCTTAAATTCAATTCCACGATTGATGAAGGCCAATTCACCGAATGCCTTCTTAACCACAGAGTCAACCTGGACTTGGACCCCAAGATCCCTCTGATCCTCCACACTGCCAAGAGTCTTACCATTAATACTATATTCTGCCATCATATTTGACCTACCAAAATGAACCACTTCACACTTATCTGGGTTGAACTCCATCTGCCACTTCTCAGCTCAGTTTTGCAACCTATCAATGTCCTGCTGTAACCCCTGACAGCCCTCCACATTATCCACAACAACTCCAACCCTTGTGTTATCAGCAGACTTACTAACCCATCCCTTCACTTCCTCATCCAGGTCATTTATAAAATTCACAAAGAGTAAGGGTCCCAGAACGGATCTCTGAGGCACCCCAATGGTGACTGACCTGCATGCAGAATATGACCCGTTTACAACCACTCTTTGCCTGCTGTGGGCAAGCCAGTTCTGGATCCATAAAGCAAGATCTCCTTGGATCCCATGCCTCCTTACTTTCTCAATAAGCCTTGCATGGGGTACCTTATCAAATGCCTTGCCTAAATCCATTTACACTACATCTACTGATCTTCCTTCATCAATGTGTTTAGTCACATCCTCAAAAAATTCAATCAGCCTCTTAGACAAAGCCATGCTGATTATTCCTAATCATATTATATCTCTCCAAATGTACATAAATCCTGCCTCTCAGGATCTTCTTCATCAACTTACCATCCACTGAGGTAAGACTCACTGGTCTATGATTTCCTGGTTTACTCACTTTCTTGAATAAAGGAACAACATCTGGAACCCTCTAATCCTCCGGAATCTCTCCTGTCCCTATTGAGGATGCAAAGATCATCGCTAGAGGCTCAGCAGTCTCATCCCTCGCTTCCCACAGCCTGGGGCACATAGATTACAAAAGTGTTTTGCCTTGCAATTCATATTTCCAGTGGTCCTTTATCTCCTAAAGTAGAAGATAAATATTTGAAGCAACAGGATTTTAACTGTCATTACCCAAAACCTGAACAAAGGAGGCTCTTAATGCAGAAAAACAAGTTGTTCCTGGAATTCTGTTGGGCAACAATGCATTGTCATTGGGACATTTTGCACAGCTTGGCAGAAACCTCAAGAAGATGGCATGTCACATTTAATTACTTAACTGAGAGTTATTCCATTTTTCTGATCTAGTTAAAGGACACCATTAGTAACCTCTGTAATATTATTTTTTTTCCCATTTGTTGTATATCTCTTCAATTTGCCTTAGGTGAGTTCAAGAAAAATAATTGTTTTACTAGGAGTATTGTGTATGATGTTATAGATCATATACACCACCCGTTCCCAACCTTCAGTCATCATTCTATAACTAAATATTCATAATGTTTACATACTTAGCAACCATCACTCCAGCAAAGAAACTAAGACAATTATGAAAGTAAGGGAGAGAGTGGTAACTGATCCCACACATAATGATACACTGATATCTCATTATTTTATTTATTTGTCCGCTTCACTCAACTCAAGAGAGCTTTAAACAGATATCACACAGATCCCCAGAGGACAGTGAGCTCGTTTTTGATTCCAGTACATATTATTTTATTTCTGTACCCAATTAGGTAACACTTTCCAATTTATATCAGTTTAAGTTTCAGTCACCATTAAAACATACTTTGGTCCCAATTCTTAAGTCTCTGATTCCCTGAAGGTAACAGAAGTCAAATAAGCATAAATGCCTGTTAACACTGAAGTGGTTGCACTGGATTTTATAGGGTAGGGTATATATCTGCTCTCAACAAGAAATGCCCTTATTATGGTAGATTAGGTCAACAAATACTAAAAAGGCAACTTACCAGATGGCTGATTCAAGAAATAGAGTAGCTTTGCTTTTACTCTGATGATAATTATTAGTGTGTGCAAGAGAAAAAGAGAGAGAGCGAGAGAGAGATGAATATATGTGTAGGCCTCCATTAGCCTTGATAGACCATGGATTTGAGCCTTGGGAAGTTTCCAGGGCACAAGCCTGGGCAGTGTTTTTTTTAAATGGAAGACCGGCAGTTGCCCAAGCTGCAAGTCTCCCCTCTCCACACCACCGATGTTGTCCAAGGGAAGGGCATTAGAAGATATACATGCCAGTTGGATAAGCAACCTGTTTCAACTGCATTGGTAGGTTTTCATTATGAGCTAATTTTCATTATATTAATTTTCTATATTCCATTAGGAGTTTGAGGATTTTGGTATTTTGGAAAGCACTCTAGCAAATTTCTGCAGATGTACCGTGGAGAGCATTCTGACCAGTTGCATCACTGTCTGGTATGAAGGCACCAATGCACAGGATCAGAAAAAGCTGCAGAGGGTTGTGGACTCAGCATCAAGAGTCCATCATGGGCACTAGTCTACTAACCATCGAGGACCTCTTCAAAAGGCAATCCCTCAAGAAGGCGGCGTAATGCATGGATCTATTTCTTTGAGAGCAGTGACGCTGCTCCTCCCCCTCCCCCCAGAGCAGCAGCACATATTGATCTGTTGTCAATGCATGCACATTGTTCTCTCGCTTGCTGCAATGTGAAAACACCAGTTAAAGCCATCACCCATGTGCGTGCTTTTATTATATATATATATATATATATAAAATACAAAAAATTGGCGATGAGTATGAACCTGAACGTGAAATGCACAAAATCCCCTGAATGGTGCAAAAAGCCAAAAATGTTATCGATGTGCCAAATCCATCCATGATGCAAATGGCTGTTGGTTCAAAGAAAAAGTCTGTAGAAAGTGTCACAGACAAGGTGACATAGAGAAAGTGTGAAAGGCAGATAAAAAACACAACCAAGTAAAAAATCTCAAATACAAAACTAATCAAATGCATAAAGTTGCCGAATGCAAAACAGGATCGGACAACATAGAGTCTGACAAAGGTGAACTGACATGCCTAGGACTGCATAGTATAACTGAAGCAGATCACAAAATCATCTGGATCTCAACAGATGTGTCCGGTGTAAAACTGAAAATGGAGTTGGATACAGGGTCTACTTTGTCCATAATTGCAGAGGCTGACTACAACAGACTGTTTTCAAAGATATCATTTGAGGAAACCTTAATGATGCTAAAGACTTACACATCAAAAAAGTGTCTCCCAAAGCAAACTGAAAGTCAATATGATTTATGGAGGCCAAACACAACAGTTAGAGCTTTATGTATTGAAAAGTTGAGGCCAGTATTTTTCAGATCGGAATGGTTGAGAAAGATCCATCTAGACTGGCACTTAATCAAAGCTCTCAATGTGTCATCAACAGACAATGGCAACCTAAGTGGTAGTGCTAACCAGAGATTGGCACAGCTGCTTAATGAGAAGGTGTTTGAGAAGGGGATTGGTAGATTCAAAGGCATGAAGGCCAGAATCGAACTGGATGAAGCAGCAAAACTAAGATTCCACAAAGTGCATCCTGTGCCTTATGCACTACATCCTAAAGTGGATGCTGAACTTCAGAGTTTGGAGGCATCTAGAATTCTCTCCAAGGTTGAGTGGAGTGAATGGGCCACACACATTGTCCCGGTGATCAAGAAAGAGAAGGCCAGGCGCGTTTGCATATGTGGGGGTTTCCAAGGTGAACATCAACCCGGTGATATGTACTGTGCAGTATCCCCTGCCATGAATAGAAGATATTTTTCCATCTTTGGCAGGTGGAGAGTAGCTTCCAAAGATTGACTTGTCACAAGCCAATCTGCAAATAGAGATTGAGGAGTCCTGACGAAGGGTCTCGGCCCGAAATGTTGACTGCTCATTTCAACGGATGCTGCCTGACCTGCTGAGTTCATCCAGCTTCTGTACGTGTTGATTGAGGAGTCAAGCAGGAAGTTCCTCACACTCAAAGGACTGTTCCAGTATAATTGTCTCGTCTTTGGCATCACATCAGTTCCAGCAATTTGGCAAAGAGAAACGGACCAAGTGTTCCAAGATATCCCAGGAGCACAATGTTACCTTGTGTCTGGCAAAACTGATGAAGAGCACCTCCAGAACCTTGGTAAAGTGCTTACCAGACTGAGAGAGTATGGTCTGCATGCAAAGAGAGAGTAATGTGAGTTTTTCAAGAGTGAAATCTAATACTGTGGACATGTCATTGACAAGCAGTCACAAGAGAAGACTGAAGCAGTGCTACAGGCACCCAGAACGGAAGATGTGTCACAATACAGGTCGTACTTAGGTCTTGTAAACTACTACCTCCAGCTTCTCCCAGACATTGCTACAGAGCTATATCCATTGAACGCACAGTTACAGGCAGGAGTAAAGTGATTATGGTCAGAGAGATGTGAACGAGCATTCGAGGAGACAGAGACTGATAACATCCAATGAACTGCTCACCCATTATGACCCATCCCTGCCCATCAGACTGACATGCGATGCATCCCCATATATCATTGGAGCCATTTTGTCACACATTATGAAATATGGATCCAAACGCCCAATTGCATTTGCTTCAAGATCACTGTCGAGCGCAGAATGCAACTACGCACAGATCAACCGCTAGTATGGGGGAATAAAGGAGTTCCACCATTACCTCTATGGGCAAAAGTTTATGCTAGTGACAGATCTCCAGCTCCTTGTGTTCATTTTCAATCACGGGAAGGGGATTCCAGTGATGACAGCAACCCATTTACAACATTGGGCATTGGGGCAGAAATCACCATGCAAGAATGGCCAGCTCATGGTAACCCTCTGTTTCCAGAGTTCTCAGCGAGCCAAGACCAACTGTCAGTGTGTCCAAGGATGCTAATGTGTGGATCTCAAGTTGTGGTTTCCTCTAAACTGCGCACCAGAGTGTTAGAAAATCTGCATGAAGGACACCTGTGTACAGTCAAGATGAAGAGTCTCGCCTGCAGCTATGTGTGGTGGCCAGGAATAGATAAACAGATTGAAGGCTTGGCTAAATGCTGTTCAGAATGACAAAAACTTCAAAATGCACTCCCACAGGCACTGTTACATCCGCAGAAGTGGCCGTCATCACCATGGCAAAGAGTACATATTGATTTTGCTGAGCCATTCATGGACTCCATGTTTCTGATTGCTGTGGATGCTCATTTGAAGTGGCTGGAGGTCATACCAATGAAGTCAACCACCTCAGCAAAGACTGCCTCCGCTCTGAGAACTGTCTTTGCCAGAAAGGGATTACCAGAACAAACTGAGAGTTACAGCAGACCACAGTACATGTGAGAAGAATTCTGACTGTTCATAAAGAAAAATGGCACGAGACATTTCAAGTCAGCTCCTCACAACCTAGCTATGAATGGGTTAGCTGAAAGGTTTATCTAAACTTTCAAGACGTCCATTAAAGTGATGGACGGGAGAGCATTTCTCTAAAGCACAAGGTGGACTATTTCCTTTTTGTGTATCAGAACTCTGTTCATGCAACGACAAATCGACCATCTGCAGTGCTGTTCATGAACAGGAATCTGAGATCCCGCATAGACCTCCTGAAACAAGACTTCCGGAGAGAAGTGCCGAATAAACAGTTCAACCAGTTGCCAAGTGAAGCAGCAAGGAGCTTTGAGATTGGACAGGAAGTCCTAGCGTGTGATTACTGAGAAGCAAGTGGACATCCAGCAGGATAGCTACAAGAACAGGGCTACTGATACACATAGCGGATGTTGGAGATCAGACACAAAGACGTCATGCAGACCAGCCACTGGAAATTCAGCGTAAGAACACACCTGAGCCGACCACATCCAACATGATGCACACATCGGACTTACCGCTTAGTGATGATGTCACTGACAGCTATATGACACCAGAAACTGAGAACGCAGTCTTAGGCAAGACACCTACCAAATCTGATGCCACTCCACAGCCTAGGGACGTAATGAGAACATTATCATTGACAAGACACCTGCCAAACCTGATGCCACTCCACAGGTCCAAAGGTGCTATCCTGAAAGAAACAGAGCACCACCCAAAAAACTGGATCTTTAGAACTGTGAAGTCAGTTATGGATTGTTATTATGAAAGCATGTTTATTTTGAATGTGGGTTTATGATAGAGAAATGAATGTTTTGTACATATACAGTTTATGTCTCATTAATCTAAAGGGGGTTGAATTGTAATGTATGGATCTACTACTTTTAGAGCAATGACCCCCCTCCCCAGCACTATGTATCCACCTGTTGTCTACACATGTGCATTGCTCTTTCTCACTCTCTCTCTCTCTCTCTCTCTCACTCACGCCACAATGTGAATACACCAGTTACAATAATCTCCCATGCTTTTATTTAATAGATAAATGAAACAGGTGGCATCCAACATGAAGGACCCTCACCACATGCCCTCTTCTCATTACTACCATCATGGATGAGGTGCAGGAGCCTGAAGGCACACACACAATCCTTTAAGAACACCTTCTTCCACTCCACCACCAGATTTCTGAACAGTCCAGGAACCCACAATCACTACCTCACTAGCTTGCTCACCTTTTGCACTACTCATTTATTTTTATATATTCTTATTGTAACTTTTAGTAATTTTTATGTATTTCACTGTATTGCTGCCTCAAAACAACAAATCTCACAACATACGTCAGTGATAATGATCTCATTTTGATTCTGATTCTTTGAATTCGCAAAATGAAAACTGACAGTTCTAATTTAAATCATTCTTCAGCACCCTCTGCTGGCCAAGCACATCACATCAGGTTATTTGTAAATATTTTTCAATAATGAGAGCGAAGTTCAAAGGTTCAGAATTCAAAGTTCGAAGTAAATTTATTATCAATATACATATATGCTACCACATACAACCCTAAGTCATTTTCTTGTGGGCATACTCAATAAATTCAATAACCATAATGGAATCAATGCACCAACAGGCAGGCAATCAGTGGGCAAAAGGCAACAAACCGAGCAAATACCAAAAAAAAAGACATAATATAATAATAAGAAGAAATAAGAAATAAACATCAAGAACACAAGATGAAGAGTCCTTGAAAGCGAGTCCACAGGTTGTGTGAACAGATCAGGGATGGAGCAAGTGAAGTTGACTGAAGTTATCCCCTCTTGTTCAAGCACCTGATGGCTGTTCCTGAACCTGATGATGTGAGCCCTGAGGTTCCTGATGGCAGCAGTGAGAAGAGAGCATGACCTGGGAGCCAGTGGTGGTGGGGGGCTGCAACAAGACCAAGGAATTGAGTATTGACTTTTTCATTTTTCAAAAAGGACGTGAGAAGTTGTGCGCTCCTAAAATATTTTAGCTAAACATTTTTCATTGGATTTTCTTCATTCAACCGTAATGAATATAGTTCAAGTTGTAACTGAATGGAAGTTAGTAATTGCAAAGTACACATATCAAAGTACATATACAATCCTGAGATACATGAATCCTTATGAAGGGACTTGGCCCAAAACATCAACTGGTTACTCTTTTCCATAGATGCTGCCTGGCCTGCTGAGTTCCTACAGCATTTTGTGTGTGTTGCTTAGTAATTGCAAATTCACCTCTGTCTCTATTATATGAGTCAGTCTGAAGCATTTTCAGGTTATTTGCTAGCCAAACAAATCAAAAGATAAATATTACAGTCATCAATTTACCACTGATGTTCAAGATTCAAAAATGTTTAATGTCATTTCCAGTACACAATTGTAAAGGTGAACAAAATGATTTTTACTCTGGATCTGATGCAGCACAAAATTCTGTTAACAGTAAGATAAAGAACACAATAATAGAAAAACAATACATATAAATACATTAGATAGCTTATATACATAGATTGATTGCATGTCCATAAAGTGACACTAGGCACAGGAAGGTTTGTACATAAGGTGGCTCTGACAGGAAATGATAAAGTAGTGGTGGTGGGGTGGGTTAATGGGTAAAGGTGTTGATCAGCCTTATTGCTTGCACAAATTCATGGAAATCTTACCTGACAAAGATTAAGGAAGGCTAGGATCTCCACAGAGATTTACCCAGGAGATAACTCAGGGTCTGTGAAATCAATATTCCATCTTGAAAGTACAGTTTCAAGTAAATGGAAATGAAAATAAAGCCAAAACAATCTCTGAAAATTAATTCATCTGCAGAATTAATTAGTGATAAGAAATACTAAAATCATTATTTTAAGCTACATCTTCATAACAAGGTTATAAAATACATAAATGGTATAGAATTAACAATTTTGTTAATAACCAGTAATTGTAATACTAAAAGTCATAATTTAAAAATATACCTGACAATATAATAATCCACATACATTTTAAGGTGAAGTAATTTAGCTTGTAAAACAGCAATTATGGCTTTGGTAATTGTTAAAATCTCATTTAAATGGAACATATTTTTTAAATTTTCAGGTTATTCCTGAGCGATGGCAGTGCATAAACACTTTTTATCTTCATTGGATCACTGATTTGCCCTAATTATAGAGGACTAGACAGAAACACAATACAACACACACAAAATACTTGAGAAACTCAACAAGTCAAGCTGCATCTATGGAAGGAAATAAATAAACGTATTAGGAATGTAGTGTACAACTTTGTGATTTCAGTGTTAACTTACATAAGTGTAAAATTATGAAGCTGCTGTCAATTTCATGGTGTTGCAAGATCTTGGCTGTACATTTTGCTGCATTTGAATAAGCAGCTAAGTTGCTTGAATTCTCGCCAGGATTCCCACAATGCCCCTTGTAATCCTGGCCTGTTCAGCTTTCCAATAAAGCAAGACAAGCAAAGCCTGAAAAAGTAAAAAAAAATCCCTCCCCATCATTGACTCATGTAATTTGGGAGGAAAAATAACTAAATGAATGATGGAAATGATAATTAACTATCATTTTCAACACTTGTAGACGGAAAATATGTGCACCATTCTGTAAAGGAATTCAAACACAGAAAGCTTCTGAGGAAAAGTAATTTGAACTGAAACATTAATTAAGTTCACACACTATACATACAACCTGATCAACATGCATTTTCAATATTTTTGCTCTATTTATTTGAAGTATCATGTTATTTCTGCTTTAATTTGATTGCTGTGATTGAATTACCTCAAAACCCTGTACTGTGAAATTAGCTGGTATTGCTGGAATCCATCAGCAGCTTGCTTCTTCTTGTCACTAAATGAATTCAAAACCAGGCTTGAATAGTCATTAAGTGAAGATGCCTGAACTCTAAGTGAAACCTTTCAATGTGAAAGTAATTCGCTGATATTTGAACAGAGAAGCTACACAAGCAATCCTCTGCTCTTGAATGCTTTTATTTCTTTTAAAAATCTGTATTTTCAACGTAGAATTGAAAAATATTAAAATTGGTAATCATTGTGAGGCATATTTTAAAGCTTATTATGCAAATAATTCAATTCAAATTGTATTTTTTATAACTACTTAGCCTTCTTTATCCAAGGAACAATGTTAATAAATTATGAAGATATGCTTAGACAAGCCACAAGTAATTTCTTTGTAAATGAAACTAGTGAGGCAATTATAGTTAAAGAACATACAGCACATTATTAAAGTTTAAACATTTCCATCAGTTTCCAACCTCAAATTTATTCTCATTCATTCATCAACAAATAGAACTGTTCCATACAGATGACCAGAGCCTTCAAACAGATTCAGATGCAGTTTCATTTATGCACCATATGACATCGAAGCACACAGTGAAGTGTGTCATTTGCATTAAGAACCAGCACAAGTTAAGGATGTGCTGGGGAAAGGCCGCAAATGTCACCACACATTCCTGTGCCAACATAGCACACAATGCTCAGCAAAACAACCCAAAACACAACAAGTGAGAAAACGAGCCCCGTTCCTCCCTCCCAATCACGAAAACAGTCTTCCAACCCCACGACAGGCTTTCTAGACTCTAGTGGACTCATGGACAATGTGCCTTTGACTTCCCCAGTCGACTTCAGACTCATAGATCCAATGCCTCAGTCAACGGGCTTCGACATCCAGAAATCCAATCAACTTCTGGGCTTTGATCTTCGGTATCAACCCTGGGACTAGCCGATGATGAGACCATGAACTCCATCCCTCGGGACCTGGTCTCACCTGCTTGTGTACCACCGGCTCTCATGCCCCTGCTTTCACAGACATCTGATCCCAGGACCTGCTGGCTTTAGGCAACTTGCCAAGCTGGAGAAACACCAGCCAATGTCCTCCCTGGTCCTCGTCTACAGTGCTTGCAAGCCCATCATCTACAAACATCCTTCATCACTCGTCCATGTGGCCTTTGAGCATCAAGTGAAGGCATTGACTCCAGATGCCCCTCATCATCCATCCATTGGCCTTTGAACAGAGAGCCTGGAGCACAGGCCTAGACTCCAACTCCTCCATATCCCTGCCCTTAATCTCTAATCTGACCTCTGACTTCCCTGCACCCCTGTCCCTAAATCCTACATCTTGATCAATCATAGTTGAATTTCCCAAGAGCTATATAGTTGGGAATTTTTTATCCCCATAACATTAAAATGCAGAATATGCTATCAGGAGAGGACAGGAATAAAGGGAATAGATCAAGAATCAACTAGAGCACCTTATTTCCAAAGTAATTTTAATCCTAAAAAAAACTCAGTTGCTGAAGTGTTTTGAATAGATTGAAATATTTTATAAATTGAATGGGTTGGATTACCAACATACTTCCAGTAAGAAACCATCAGCATAAGTACTCCAGCTGCCAATGACCGTAATATCTATACTCTAAGACTTCACCCTAGGAGAGGCGAGTCTGAAGGCAATCTTGTAATGCTGATAGGATCCGACTGATAACTGTCATGTCTCATTTCACTGACAAATATCAGCAAATGGAAATCTTTACCCAATTCATTCAGCTAAGCCATGACCTGCAGGTATGGTAATAGTACCAGTAGAGTAATGTCATAATTCTAATAGGAGTTGTTACGAATGCAGCAGCAATGAATATAAAACTGAGACAGGGTTTAAAACAAATCCAAAAATTTATTAACCTCTGCTTAAAACTTAGAAAAGTAAATAAACGACTAACTTAACCAGAAGTTAACAGTTAGCCGGCAATATCTAACAAACAGTCAAACTTAGAAACTGTTTTAACAAGTTCTTATCCAAGCACAGACTTAAAATGATAAATTCAAAAGTCCATGTGATTTATACAGTCAGTAAGGAGAGACCTCCCCAAAACAATGATTCCTTCAAAGTAATGACGAATCTGCCGATCCCACAGCCGGGAGATGCCTTGTTCGAAGAAATCACAGGGAAATAAAAGGAACTGATCTTTTGACTGCACAAACCTTCCCGACCTTGCAGGGGTTTAACACAAATGTGCATGCCACAATTCCTGAATGAATTCACAAAGGCCTATCATTCCCCAAAATGCTAAACGACATTAACTTTATCCAATCCTTTGAACTGAGATAACTCCGGTAATGCCTTCACTCTCCGATACTGGACTGTGAGGGAAAAATAAACGTGCAGCAGACAAAACCGGTGGAGCCTCCACACCTCCGACTGGCAACCACAACGTTGCACTAAAATAAAAACGAGAACTGCGTCACAGACCGCAGGCTTGGTTTAAATACCGTTTGGGACATGCCATCGCATGACATAACATCACCCCATAATCATGAGACAATTACATCATCCCACTGTCCCTTGTTCAAACTTGAGAATGTAACAAAGCTTGACACTTCTATGTGACGATAAGATTTTACAAACAGTTCTTCAGTTTAAACAATGTGTTTTACCAGGAAACACAAGAGACTGCAGATAAGCAATCTGAAGCAAAAAAAATAAACTGATGCAGGAACTCAACAGGTCAGCCTGCATCCGTGGAGGCAAAGAGATAGTCCATGGTTTGGGTCGAGCCCTTTATCAGGACACCTGACCTGCTGAATTCCTCCAGCAGTTTGTGTTTTGCAATTCAGTGGATTCCAGTTAACTGGGACATTGGTTAATGAGGCAGCTGCTTATTTAACTCAACTCTTAAAGAAAAAGAACTAATGAAGAAAAGAGCCAGGATTCCCTTCATTTATTTGGGACACTATGCTGCTCAATTGGGACAGAAGACTATTGCTGAACAGTTTCAAACTAGCATCAGTCACGTGCCCTTATGTGGCTGTTAGACACCACACCATGCTTAGTGCAGTTTATAAATACCATCAGTTGCATGCGTAAGTGTTCAAAAAATAGTGATTTTTGTCACTGACTATTGATGAGAAATAGCAGTATGATAACACAGAACTATTTTACTCACAGCAGTTTCAAGCTTTCAGGCTTAGATTTGTCAAAAATTGCTGGAGGTGAAATGAAATGATTTCACTACTTCAGTAAGTTAGGAACTATGAAGAATTTGAAGGCATCGACAATTACCTTGAATGTTAAAATGAAAATGAAAATTTGGAGAATGCAATCACTGAAAGCATTGTTTAAAGCCAGACCATTATCTGCACTAGATTTTGGCACTGATTTTGTTCATTTACAGTTAATCAAAAGAATAAGACAATGTATACAGGATGAATTTCTCATTCGATAACTATTAGGAACTAATATATATATTTATAGTACTGCAGTAGTATTGATAGTGTTTTAATTTGTTCCGTATTTCATTTAAATTATAATTGTGACCTGGTTTGATTTTTTCATACATTTTTAACCATTTCCATGATACTTCAGCTATTGGTGCAGCTGCCTAATTGGACCAAAATGTACTGTTCCTGATATGTCCCAATTAACCAGCATCTACAGTATATGTTAACAATTGTATTATCGTGATGTAAGAGGGTACAGTCTTTTATATTGTTTATTTCTCTTCTCTCATCAATCTATAAAGTTGGCAGATAGGGCTATACTTTATTAGTTTTGGCATGTATGAAGAGATTTGGCATGTCAACAAATACACTCAAAAACTTCTATAGATGTACCATGAAGAGCATTCTGACAGGCTGCATCACTGTCTGGTATGGAGGGGCTACTGCACAGGACCGAAAGAAGCTGCAGAAGATTGTAAATCTAGTCAGTTCCATCTTGGATAGCACCCAGGGCATGCCCTTTTCTCACTGTTACCATCAGGTAGGAGGTACAGAAACCTGAAGGCACATACTCAGCGATTCAGGAACAGCTTCTTCCCCTCTGCCATCTGATTCCTAAATGGATATTGAACCCGTGGACACTACCTCACTTCTTTGTAATATACAGTATTTCTGTTTTTGCACATTTTTAAAAAATCTATTCAATATATGTAATTGATTTACTTGTTTGTTTATTATGATTATGTTTTATTTTTTCTCTGCTAGATTATGTATTGCATTGAACTGCTGCTGCTAAGTTAACAAATTTCACATCACATGCCAGTGATAATAAACCTGATTCTGATTCTGAGACGGGGACATGCATGTAAAGTTATAAACTTTTGGTTGTCTGCTGCCAAAGGCTTTTAATGGAAGTTTTAAGTAACCAACAAAATTGAGTAAAAGTTCTATAATGATGTCAAAAGTAAGGTATTTGAAATATTACCTCTGCATTGGAGTATTTTGATGGATGGTGTGGAGGGTCATGACTTCCAATCAATGTCCCCTCTAATGAAATGATTTCACTACTTCAGTACACACATCTTTTGCTACGAGCAGACAAAGGAATTTAAACTGCACAAAACCTTGTCACACTACCTTGTTGGTACGTTAAGTATATTTCACAATCATACACAATCACTGTTCCTTTTCTGGTTTCTGATGGTGTTGATAACGTGGAGCTGGCAATGATTTGACTGCAGATTTTAGAACTGGCTTATATATACAATACAGAAACTGATGTTATCTGTGTGTATTGTTGCGATGCAAAAAGTTGCTAGAGAATTTGCAAGTGGGAAGAAGTGGAGTGGTATTTGGAAACTTGACGCCTTAAAGTGTAATTTAGCAAGTAAATCACATATGGAAAGTGTGCAAAAGCTCCGGTGAGAAAATCCTTCATTACCCACTGCAGGCCTGCTATATATGTTTTGTGAGAGTGTAGATGAATAGGTGTGAAAAACAATCAAAACCAGAGGAGATCAAATTTCCTATTGACAGGGTTTTGCTAGCTTTATAATGAATACCTCTATATATATATAAAATTTGGCGAGCACATGTTATTGTCATGAAGCAAAACATTGCACAGCACAAGATTTTTGTGCACACTGGTCATACAACTTAGAGGAAACTTTGTTTCCAATGGGAATCAAAGTAGAAATAATTTGAGCTGAAACAAAGTTTGCAACAATGAGGCTTTTGGGTAGAATATCAAAGATAGAGTTGTTGCCTTCCTTGGTATCCTGAGTAATATTCCCAGGGTATGGCTTGCCCACTGGATGTTGAATCACGGGGCACTTTCCGGCTGTTTAAAGTCATGGAGTAATACAGCATGTCAACTATCTCTTCAGTCTTACTGGTCTATGCTAACAAAGATGTCTACCTAAGTTAGTTCATTTTGCCCATCGCTCTCTAAACAAGTGGTTATCAAACTTTTTTGGATTACGCATCCTTGGGTCCCTGACAACATCCCCAGCACCCCCCTCTCTCTTACCAGTTATTACATATGAAATATAAAGAATTTTGATTTACGATGCACAGTGAAAGAAAATAAGAACTGCAAATTCAAAGCAGTGACAAATAATTGCAAAAATAATCAAATCTATTTAAAGCTACACACATTTTTTTGTTCAATTACAGTCAAAAATAATTTCAGCGCGTACATTAGTAGTCCAACTATTCAATACTTCATTGCTTTTTCACCTTTCAATATGATGGATGGGCTTGATGCAGTGATATCATCTTCTCAACTTCAGGCTGAATGTCACTCAGAAGAAGAGTTAGATCCCCATGTTCATTAATGACCAGTCTGTTTCGTTGCTTTGGGTGACTATACTAAAACTGCGCTCCACTAAATATGATGTTGGAAAGGCAATAAAGAACAGCTTGACCTTTTTCGGGATAGCATTCAGAGATTTATTTCTGCAACTAAAAGTCTTAATATGATTTTTTGAACCTTAGCTCCAGCTCAAAGTTATTTTGTAGTGAGATTAGCTTTTCTCCATCCTTCCTGTTAATTCCACAATATGATTGATGTTCAAGAATCGATATACGGTGGATTCCAGTTAATTGGGACATATCACAACCAGTACATGTTGGCCTTAGCTGAACTTTCATGGACATAATTAAAAAGACATAAAAAGGACAAACCACTGTTTAACTGAAAATTATGTATTGAAAGACAGAACAAATTAGAATACTGTCAATACTACTAAAGTACTATAAAACTGTGTGCTAGTTCCTAATAGTTATCAACAGAGAAATTCATCCAGTGCACATTGCCATTTCTTTTGAATGACAGTAAATGAACAAAATCAGTGCACACACCTAGTACAGATAATGGATTGCCTTCATACAATGCTTTCAAAGATTGCATCCTCCTAATCTTCATTTTTATTTTAACATTCAAGATGATTGTCAATACCTTCAACTCCTCCATAGTTCCTAACTCGGTGAAGTGGTGAAATTGTTTCATTTTGATTCCCAGCTGTTTCTGGCATTTCCAAACCTGAGTGCTTGAAATCGCGGTGACCAAACAGTTCTTATTGCTTATTTCTCGTCAGCTACCAGTGACAAAAATCACTGCTTTTGAACACAAACAAATACAAATGATGCTAATTGGAAACTTTTCGGCAACAGTCTCCTGTCCCAATTAAGCGGTATAGTGTCCCAAATGAACAAAAGGAATCTCAACAATTTTCTCAATTAGTTTTTGTCTTTAAGCGTTGTCCCAAATAAGTGGCTGCTCCAATTGACTGATAGATGGACCAGTTAACCAGAATCCACTGTAATACCTGATCTGGAATTTGGATTGAGGGAAGATATTGAAATCTGTCTGACAACTCAGGAGGCACAATGTACATAAAGATTATCAACTGCTATTCTTTCTATCTTAAAAATTGGAAAAGGTCATGAAGGCCAAAGATGCACCTAAATAGTGTTAAATTAGACAGAAATGTGGAGATGGCTGATTTGACTTCACATAATTTCCTGCAATTGAAGATTTATTAGATTAAAATTTGCAAATAGTTCTGACAAATAAGCAATGTCATGCCTAATATTCTTTTTTTAAATAATTTTTTTATTGAATTTTCAATTAGGTTACAGAAAGAAAAAAAAATATCAACCCTTCCCCCCTCCCCTTAACCCCTCCCCCTAACATATCCCTATAAAAAAAAGAGAAGAAAAAAGAAAGAAAGAAAGAAAGAAAGAAAGAAAGAAAGAATGCCTGGATATCGGAAGATACCCACATGCTCCATAGAGTTCATAATAGCTTTAATATGTATATTTATTTCTTTCCCCAGATAACCAATGATTTTACCTTCGGAGCACCTATATATTTAATCCTATCTTTTGTAAAAAAAAAAGGCGCCACATTTTCAGAAATATTACATATTTATCTCTTAAATTATAAGTAATTTTTTCAAGTGGAATGCAGCTAAAAATTTCATTCTTCCAACGATCTATACTTAAGTGTGAGTCCGATTTCCAAGTAACTGCAATAGCCTTTTTGGCTACTGCCAATGCAATTTTTATGAATTCTTTCTGATATTTATTCAATTTGGATTTCGATTTTATCCCTTCAATATTGCCTAGTAAAAATAATGTTGGATTATGTGGAAGTTGTATTCCAATAATTTGTTCCAGTAAAACTCTTAAATTTGTCCAAAAAGGTTGAATTTTAAAACAAGACCAAGTAGAGTGTAAAAAAGTACCAATTTCTTGATTACATCGAAAACATTGATCAGATAAATTTGGGTTTAATTTATTTATTTTTTGTGGTGTAATATATAATTGATGTAAAAAATTATATTGCACTAGTCTTAGCCGGACATTTGCTGTATTTGTCATACTGTCAAGACATAGTCTTGGCCAATTTGTTTCTTCAATATTAATATTCAAATCAGTTTCCCATTTTTGTCTTGACTTATGAATTCCTTGGTTAATTGCCTGCTTTTGAATCAAACTATACATACAAGAAATACATTTTTTAATTTTTTCTTTTTGAATTAAAATTTCTATTTCATTAGGTTTCGGCAATAACATTGTTCGACCCAATTTATCTCTTAAATAAGCCCTTAATTGGAAATAACAAAAAAGAGTGTTGTTTGATATTTTATATTTATTCTTTAATTGATCAAATGACATTAATATACCTCCTACAAAACAGTCTCCTATATATCTAATCCCTTTTTGAAACCAGTTGTATAAAAGTTGGTTATCCATTGTAAAAGGAATGTTTATTTTGAATTAAAGGTCTCTTTGCTAATAAAGATTTCTTTATCTCATCATCAACATTTATCTTATTCCATAAATCAATCAAATGTTTTAATATAGGAGATTCTTTCTTTTCCCGTATCCATTTAGATTCCCACTTATATATAAAATCTTCTGGTATATTTTCTCCTATTTTATCTAGTTCTATTCTAATACATGCCGGTTTATCTTCATCAAAAAAATGCAATAAATCTAAGTTGATTTGCTTTATAATAATTTTTAAAGTTTGGAAGTTGTAACCCTCCTAGGTCAAATTTCCATGTCAATTTTTCCAATGATATTCTTGACATCTTACCTTTCCAAAGGAACTTCCTCACACATTTATTTAACTCTTGAAAAAACTTCTGCGGTAATTGTATTGGTAGTGTTTGGAATAAATATTGTAATCGAGGGAATACATTCATTTTTACAGCATTTACTCAGCCTACTGTTATTGGTAACATCATCCATTTATCAAGATCTTCTTGGATTTTTTTTCAATAATGGTAAATAATTTAATTTATATAAATTCTTTATATCATTATCAACTCTTATACCTAAATATTTTATACCATTTATCGGCCATCTAAATTGAGTTATTAATTGACATTGACTATAATCTCCTTTAGTAAGGGGTAGAATTTCACTTTTATCCCAATTTATTTTGTAGCCTGATATTTTCCCATATTCTTCCAATCAATAAGATAATTTATGCAGCGAATACAATGGGTTTGTTGAATAAAGCAAAACATCATCAGCAAATAAATTAATCTTATATTCCTCCTGGTTAACTCTGAAATCCATAATATCTGGGTCTGTTCTAATTAATTCAGCTAATGGTTCTATCGCCAACACAAATAAAGCAGGTGATAATGGACAACCTTGTCTAGTTGACCTTGTTAACTGAAATGATGTTGAAATTTGACCATTTGTCATTACTTTAGCTTTGGGATTAGTATTTAAGGTTTTAATCCATTTTATAAAAGATTTTCCTAACCCATATTTTTCCAATACCTTAAATAAAAAATCCCATTCCAATCTATCAAATGCTTTTTCTGCATCTAAAGCAACTGCCACACTCATTTCCTCCCTCTTTTGTGCCAGATGAATTATACTAAGTAACCGAGTTACATTATCTGCCGATTGTCTATTTTTGATAAATCCTGTTTGATCCATATGTATTAATTTTGGTAAGTATTTAGATAATCTATTAGATAAAATTTTTGCTATTATTTTATAGTCGGTGTTCAACAAAGAAATACGTCTATATGATGTTGGCTTTAAAAGATCTCTATCTTTTTTTGGCAATACTATTAAAATAGCTGTCGAAAAAGATTCTGGAAGTTTATGCATTCTTTCCGCTTTGTGTATTAACTCCATAAAAGGAGGAATTAGTAAATCTTTAAACTTTTTGTAAAATTCAGGCGGAAAACCATCTTCTCCTGGGGATTTATTACTCTGAAGTGATCCTAGAGCTTCTTCGACCTCTTTTAATGTAAAAGGCATATCTAATCCCTTCTGTTCTTCTGAATTCAATTTTGGAAGAGTTATTTGTGATAAAAACCTTTCTATCTCAACATTATCATTTTGTGATTCTGATTGATACAGTTCAGAATAAAAATTCTTAAAAATTTCATTAATTTCTAAAGGTTTATAAGTAATTTTATTTACACTTGTTCTAATTGCATTTATCATTTTGGAAGTCTGGTCTGTTTTTAACTGCCAAGCAAGAATCTTATGTGATCTTTCACCTAGTTCGTAATATCTCTGTTTAGTTCTCATAATTGCTTTTTCTGTTCGGTATGTCTGAAGTGTATTATATTGTAACTTCTTATTAACAAGTTGTCTTCTTTTTTCTTCTGTCATATATCTTTGAGATTCTTTTTCTAATTTTGTAATCTCTTTCTCCAATTGATCTGTTTCTACCATATATTCCTTCTTAATTTTAGAAGTATAACTTATTATCTGACCTCTTAAATATGCCTTCATTGCTTCCCATACTATAAATTTATCATCAACTGAATGTAAATCTGTATCTAAAAAAAACTGAATCTGCTTTTTCATGAAATCTCAAAAATCTTGATGTTTTAATAATATTGAATTAAATCTCCATCTGTAAATCGATTCCTCTTTATCCATCATTATCATTGTCATTATCAAGGGGGACTGATCTGACAATATTCTTGCTTTACATTCCATATTTTTCACTCTGTCTTGAATATTCATTGATAATAGAAAAAAATCTATCCTTGAATAAGTTTTATGTCTATTTGAATAAAATGAATAATCTCTTTCTTTTGGATTAATTCTTCTCCATATATCAATCAAATTTAAATCTTTCATCAATGATAAAGTTAATTTTGCTACTTTTGATTTTGTAACAACCTTTGTTGATCTATCTAAAACTGGGTCTAAACAAAAATTAAAATCTCCACCTATTAATATTTTGTCAAATGCATCAGCCAAATTCAATAAGGCCTCGTATAAATTTTACATAATTTTCATTTGGTGTATAAATATTCATAAGAGTCCATAGTTCTGAAAAAATTTGACAATGTATAATTACATATCTCCCCACAGAATCAATTAATACATTTTGTATTTTAATTGGTAAAGTTTTATTAACCAAATTTGCAACTCCCCTCACCTTTGAGTTAAATGAAGCTGCAATAACATTTCCGACCCAATCTCTCTTTAATTTCTGATGTTCTATCTCTGTTAAGTGTGATTCTTGTAAAAAAGCTATATCTATTTTCATTTTCTTAATATATGTTAAAATTCTTTTTCTTTTCACCAGTCCATTAAGCCCATTAACATTAAAACTTTTAAAATTCAGTAAATTAGTGACTATTTTTAACAGGGTTACTCCAATCTATAATAATACCTAATCTTTCAACTTTCGTAGTACCTTGGGGAATCTTTTTAAAATTCTTCATGTTGCTATGTGTCTCCTCCACCCCCCCCCCCCACCCCGATTGTCCAGGCAAAGAAACAAAGATAAAAGAAAAATAGATTATAAAGAAAAAAAATTACAAAATACCCCCCTAATAATGTTGTGAATGAAAAAAAACACAACATTACCCCCCTCCATTGTACGGGTCATGGCAATCACCATGATTACACACGTGAATCCCGTAGCAATCGATCTGAAGTTCCCCCAGCTCCCCCGTAACATAAAAAAGTATATATAAGAGAAGAAAAAAATGTCACTACTCTCGATTAATATATCTCAAACTTTAACCTTTCTCCCCCTGTATCATATAATTAAGAATATATTTAAATATTCTTCCATCCTTAAACATCCATGTTCCATTCACTGTCCCTATCTTCACCTTTAATCCGTTTCACTTTTAAATCTTTGACTGTAATTAGCGAATATTTGGGAGTTCTTGCGCGAATTCTTCTGCATCCCGATAATCAGTAAAAAATCTTCTTTTCCCATCATCCAAAAAAATTATCAGGGTTGCTGGGTGGCGCAATATAAATTTATAGCCTTTTTCCCATAAAACTTTTTTCGCTGGGTTAAATTCCTTCTTTCTCTTCAAAAGGTCATAACTTATATCAGGATAGAAAAGAACTGTTTTCCCTTCTATCATCAATGGTCCATTTCTCTTTCTGGCACATTGGGCAGCCGCCTTCAGGATCTTTTCTTTATCTTGATATCTTAAGCATTGTTATCAAGATTGATTGTGGGTTTTGATCAACTTGAGGTCTTGGTCTTAAGGCTCTGTGAGCCCTTTCAATTTCAATTAACTGGGTTCCTTCTTCCATTTCCAAAATTTCCGGGATCCATTTTAAAAAAAATTTATTGGATCCTCTCCCTCTATACCTACTTTAAGTCCAACAATCTTAATATTGTTTCATCTGCTAAAATTTTCAAGCACATCCGCTTTTTCCAACAACTGTTTTCTTTCTGATGTCCAGGCAGAAATATTATCTTCCATTTATTCACTCTATCAATGGTGTCTCCCATTGTTTCTTCCAAGTTTTTAATTTTCTTGTCCATTTTGTCCTGTCTTTTCATCATTTTATCAAACATAATCTTCATATTTTTAATACCTTTTTTTATTACTTTTAATGCTTTTAATTCATGCATTATTTGCACCAAAGTTTTTCTTATGTCTCCATCACCTCCAACCTCTTCCTGTTGCTCTTCTTTGTTTGTCTCTTCATCTTCATCTGATTTATCCAGAGAATCTGATTCCACCTCATCTTCACTTTCACTTTCAGTTCCGATCGTAGCTGGGATTTGTAGTTTGGGTTGCTCGTGTTTGCGCATGCCCTTTCCTTCACACATGCGCAATTCCTGTTGCTCTTTTTTTTTTGGAAACAGTTGATGTTGCTGCAGTTTCCTGTTCTGTATCGCCGGAGGTAAAATGCAGTTGAGCCCGAGGCTCTTTCATAGCGACCGTCCTTGATTCTTTTCCAACTTGTGTTGTCTTCAAAGTAGTAGTTTTCTTCTGCTTCTGTTTAGGAGGCATATCTTAAGACAATCCTGAATAGTTTATAAGTAGTTTTTAAAAAGTATTTACTAACTTTTCTTCACTTAAACGTTATTTTACTGGTTTTTTACGGGAGAGCTGGATTTCCACGTCTCGATCCTACGTCATCACGTGATGTCCCCTCCCCCCATGCCTAATATTCTTGAGTAGATTACTGAACTAAGCATTCATGTCTTTAAAAAAAAAATTCAGTTTCAAAAAGTGCATAAAAACATTTCAAACAAGAGAAAATCTGAAGATGTTGGAAATCCAAGCAAAACACACAAAGTGCTGGAGGAACCCTGCAGGCTAGGGAACATCTGTAGACCATAACACCATAAGATATAGGAGCAGAAGTAGGACATTCAGCCCATCGAGTCTGCTCCGCCATTCAATCATGGGCTGATCCAATTCTTCCAGTCATCCCCACTCCCCTGCCTTCTCCCCATACCCTTTGATGTCCTGGCTAATCAAGAATCTATCTCGGCCTTAAATGCACCCAATGACTTGACCTCTAAAGCCGCTCATGGCAACAAATTCCACAGATTTACCATCCTCTGACTGAAGTAATTTCTCTGCATCTCCCTTCTAAATGGATAGCCTTCAATCCTGAAGTTGTGCCCTCTTGTCCCAGATTCCCCTACCATGTGAAATAACTTTGCCATATCTAATCTGTTCAGGCCTTTTAACATTCGGAATGTTTCTATGAGATCCCCCTCATTCACCTGAACACCAGGGAATACAACCCAAGAGCAGCCAAATGTTCTTCATATGGTAATCCTTTCATTCCTGGAATCATTCTCATGAATCTTCTCTGAATCTGCTCCAATGTCAGTATATCCTTTCTAAAATAAGGAGCCCAAAACTGCACACAATACTCCAAGTGTGGTCTCACGAGTGCCTTATAGAGCCTCAACATCACATCCCTGCCCTTATATTCTGTACCTCTAGAAATGAATGCCAACATTGCATTTGCCTTCTTCACAACGGACTCAACCTGGAGGTTAATCTTTAGGGTATCCTGCACAAGGACTCTCAAGTCCCTTTGTATTTCTGCATTTTGAATTCTCTCCCCATCTAAATAATAGGCTGCGCATTTATTTCTTCCACCAATGTGGATGACCATACACTTCCCACATTGTATTTCATTTGCCACTTCTTTGCCCATTCCCCTAAACTGTCTAAGTCTCTCTGCAGAGTCTCTGTTTCCTCAACATTACCTGCTTTTCCACCTATCTTTGTATCATCGGCAAATTTAGCCACAAATCCATTAATCCCATAGTCTAAATCATTGACACACATCATAAAAAGCAAAGGTCCCAATACCAACCCCTGTGGAACTCCACTAGTAACCGGCAGCCAGCCAGAATAGGATCCCTTTATTCCCACTCTCTGTTTTCTGCTGATCAGCCAATGCTCCACCCATGCTAGTAACTTCCCTGTAATTCCATGGGCTCTTATCTTGCTAAGCAGCCTCATGTGTGGCACCTTGTCAAAGGCCTTCTGAAAATCCAAGTACACCACATCTACTGCATCTACTTTGTTTACCCTTGTCTGCTTGTAATTTCCTCAAAAACACTGCAGTACATTGGTCAGGCAAGATTTTCCTTTCAGGAAACAACACTGGCTTTGGCCTATCTTGTCATGTGCCTTCAGGTACTCTGTAATCTCATCCCTAATAATCGATTCCAACAACTTCCCAACCACTGGTGTCAGGATAACAGGTCTATAGTTTTCTTTCTGCTGCCTCCCACCCTTCTTAAATAGTGTGGTAACATTTGCAATTTTCCATTCATCCAGTACAATGCCAGGATCTATCAGTTCTTGAAAGATCATTGTTAATGCCTCTGCAATCTCTCCAGCTACTTCCTTCAGAACCCAAGGGTGCATTCCATCAGGTCCAGGAGATTTATCAACCCTCAGACCATTAAGCTTCCCGAGCACCTTCTTAGTCGTAATTTTCACTGCACATACTTCACTTCCTTGACACTCTTGAAAGTCCTGTATTCTGCAGATGAACACTGCACTGTGAACACTGATGCAAAATACACTTTCAGTTCCTCTGCTGTCTCTGCATCTCTCATTACAATATCTCCAGCATCATTTTCTATTGGTTTTATATCTACCCTCAACTCTCTTTTACCCTTTATATACTTTAAAAAGCTTTAAGCATCTTCTTTGTTAGTAGTCACTAGCTTCCTTTCATATTTCATCTTTTCCTTCCTAATGACCTTCTTAGTTCCCTTCCGCAGGTTTTTAAAAGCTTCCCAATCCTCTATCTTCCTGCTAGCTTTGGCTTCCTTGTATGCCCTCTCTTTTGGTTTTACTTTGGCTCTGACTTCACTCGTCAGCCACATTAATGTCCTTCTTCCATTCAAAAAAATCTTCTTATTTGGAATATATCTGTCTTGCACTTCCCTCTTTTTTTTGTGCAGAAATTCCAGCCATAGATGCTCTACTGACCTTCCTGCTAGTGTCCCTTTCCAGTCAACTTTGTCCCGTTCCCCTCTCATACCACAGTAATTTCCTTTATTCCACTGAAATACCGACACATTGGAAATTTCAAATTTCAAAGTGAACTCGTCATATTGTAATCACTGTTCCCTAAGGGTTCCTTAACCCTTAAGCTCTTTATCACCTCTGGATCATTGCACACCACCCAATCCAGCACAGCCAATCCCCTAGTGTGCTCAACTGTTTACTCTATGGAAAAGAATAAACAGTTGACATTTCAGGCTGGGACACTTCATCAGAAAAATACATCTCAGACAGTTTTTCTTTTAAGGGCCATCTGACTTCTGTGTGCAGCAGCAATGGATCAAACTGTTCATCATTCTCAATACAAAACTCTTGAAATGGTCGAGAATTGACAGCATGGGACTTGATTTTAGTTACCATTATGATAACAGTATTTAATGATTTGTGCAACCGATCACTTAGGTTTTTTGTGACAAGACGTTGTCTGTGAATACACAGTGAATGGTAAATATGTTATGTGCGTCTTTTTTCAAGAAAGTAATAACCCTAAGGTGGTGTCCTGTCATTGATGATGCTAAATCTGTTGTACAAGCAAGAATGTTGGTGAGCAGAATGTCTTTCTCTTTGAAAAATTGCTTAACAACCTGGAATATTGAGTTTGCCTTTGTATCTGCATCTAGTCCCTTGAAAATAACAACTCCTGAACCATGCTTTTATCACTTATGAAGTGAACATAACTGTTTGTAAAGAGAGATTGTTTCTGGGGTTACGGGGTTTTCCTTCTGGTGTTTTCTGCCCAGTGCGCATTAGTGGAAACTTCTGTATGCGAATATCGTTTTACCGTCCTAGATAAAGTTGTTCCTTTTGGGCATGAAGTTGTCGAGTGGTCTTTTTTCAAAGTAGAAGTTACTACATATTTGCATCAAAAGGTTTATCAGGCAAAATATATTTGCATATTTCTTTTTCTTTTTTTCCCAGGATCTACTGGGAAAGTCTCAAAGATCGACCGGTTGATCGCGATCGACTGGTTGGCGACCACTACATGACATGTTATGCACACTTTTCTTAGGATTTCTTCAACGCTAACCTCAGCTCAGAAAAGGTTCCACCTGAGATGGAATGGTGGTGAATGGAGATAGAGGCTGTGAAAGTCTTCTGGAAGGAATATTCTGAAGCCCTTTTCAATTGTAACTCTTTCCTTGATATGAGCACCCTTGTCTCTATCCTTCAATATTCTATTAGGCGCAGTCTCACCAACACTCTGACCAACAAGAAGGCAAAATCGTTGTATCCAAACCATAGAATAACAAGGCTCCAGAAACGTGTGGTGTCTCTGAAATTCTACAACTCTATAAAAGAGATCTTCAGTCACAAATCCACAACTCGTCATCCATATCTTGCATTAAGCAGATGTACCTGGTGACCACAGAGAAACTGTAATCATGACTGTTGTCAAGAAGTGAGAAAAATGATAGCTGGAGTCAAAAGTGAGAGAGAAGTAAAACTACAGGCCATAGATTAGCAACGATATTACAGTATTGCAGAACAGATTCTAAGTAAATGTATGACCTACTCTAACCCTTTGTTCATTTTACAAGACACATGATTGTATATACTGTATTTAAATTATATCTGGATCCAATGGAATGAATGAACAGAAATTTCACACAATGGGAAATTTACAGTGGCTAATTAATCTACAACCAGCATACCTTAGGTTTAACTGTTTAATCACCTCATTTATATTGAACAATAAGGGGTACATTTACACCTCAATGTCTGTCTCTCTCTGTTTTTTTCCAGAATGCTATTAATTGGATTTCCAAACGTAGGTTTGCTTGAAGCCATGCGGTTGTTGAATGATACTGTGTGTGCTTAGTGCAAAGAATGTAAGTGATGTGGTAAAAGTTCAAAATAATATACTTGCTTTTGAATTACAGTACCTTCCTGGATCATACAATCCCATAACATTTATAATAACGTAATACAGATAAGCACATAAATGACAAAAATATCAAGAACCATGTCACTAGAAGGGTAGGACTGTTGCCACTGTTTACGCTTTTATTCAAGTATACAGTACATTTTACAGTGTGAGTGAAGGCCATTAAATTAAAATATTGATGCTGAGGAGATACATAACAAAAGAGATTTGCTAGTAACAAATGAAAATAAATACATTGTAGAACTTTAATAATCCAGTGACTGACATTCCAGTAGTCTTTAATATTTGACATTTAGTTCACCTGATTTTGTTTCCCACTCCCTTCGAATTCTCTGGGTTCCCAATCCACATTCTCATCAAGCTCACTGGGGTCCTGTTCCTATACTCTCTGTAATCTCACTGGGGTCCTGTTCCTATACTCTCTGTAATCTCACTGGGGTCCTGTTCCCATGCTCTCTGTAATCTCACTGGGGTCCTGTTCCTATACTCTCTGTAATCTCACTGGGGTCCTGTTCCTATACTCTCTGTAATCTCACTGGGGTCCTGTACCAACATTTTCTGTAATCTCACTGGGGTCCTATACCCATACTCTCTGTAATCTCACTGGGGTCCTGTTCCCACACTCTCAGTAATCTCACTGGACTCCTATACCCATACTCTCTGTAATCTCACTGGGGTCCTGTTCCCACACTCTCTGTAATCTCACTGGGGTCCTGTTCCCATGCTCTCTGTAATCTCACTGGGGTCCTGTTCCCATGCTCTCTGTAATCTCACTGGACTCCTATACCCATACTCTCTGTAATCTCACTGGGGTCCTGTTCCCATGCTCTCTGTAATCTCACTGAGGTCCTGTTCCCATACTCTCTGTAATCTCACTGGATTCCTATACCCATACTCTCTGTAATCTCACTGGGGTCCTGTTCCCATACTCTCTGTAATCTCACTGGGGTCCTGTTCCCATGCTCTCTGTAATCTCACTGGACTCCTATACCCATACTCTCTGTAATCTCACTGGGGTCCTGTTCCCATACTCTCTGTAATCTCACTGGGGTCCTGTTCCCATGCTCTCTGTAATCTCACTGGACTCCTATACCCATACTCTCTGTAATCTCACTGGACTCCTATACCCATACTCTTTGTAATCTCACTGGGGTCCTGTTCCCACACTCTCTGCAATCTCACTGGGGTCTTGTTCCCATGCTCTCTGTAATCTCACTGGGGTCCTGTACCCATATTCTCTTTAATCTCACTGGGGCTTGATGCTTTGCTCCTTTTAAACTCACCAGATTCCTGTTCTGCCACCTGCTTTACATTCACTGGGGCCCCATCTGTACATTTCCAGCAAAATCACTTGATGTTCTTCCTCGTTCTCCCTTTAAATTTACCAGGCCTACTGGAATATTTATTATATTACTGCATAACATCTACAAAAGGCAAAACAAAAGTGTATTGAGGTGTCAATAAAATTAAAAACTAATTATCTGGAAAATCTGCCAGTCCAGCACCACCAAGTCATGGTGTCATATTACACAACTTTTACTGTAATTAATTATTTATCTCTTGCTATCAAACTTAAATGTCCACATGTATTACCCAAAATCCATTTGACCATCCTGACGCTTCACATTTCAAAAGATTTTAACAGATTTCATTGAAGTTGTTGCAATCTGACGAAGTGGTGTAAGGACAACAACCTGGTCCTTAACACTTCTAAAACAAAAGAGATGATCATTGACTTCAGGAGATCAAAGGACAGAGTACCCCCCCCCCGCCCCCTCCATATACATGGAGAGGTAGTGGAAAGTGTGGAAAACCTGAAGTTCCTTGGACTTATGTTGTCAAAACAACTGACATGGACCACCAACACCTTGCTGCTTGTGTAAAAGGCACAACAAAGACTCTTCTTCCTCAGAAAGCTGAAACAGGCCAAACTCCCACAAAAGCTGTTGCTCAACTTCTACAGAAGCACAATTGAACCCATCCTGACCAACACCGCCACAGTGTGGTATGCCAGCTGCACAGCCGCTGAGCAACAAGACCTGCATCGAGTGGTGAAGGCGGCCCAGCGAATTGTCAGAATCGAGCTCCCAGAACTGGACACCATCTATTCCAGCAGACTCAGGAGGAAAGCAATCAGCATAACCAGAGACACCACACACCCCGGCCACTCCCTGTTTGACTCTCTGCCATCCAGCAAAAGGTTCAGGACACTAAAAGCCAGAACAAATAGACTGAGGAACAGCTTCTACCCAGAGCTATGGCCTCCATCACACCACTCCCACAGAACAATGACTGAAATTGTGAGCACACACATGCACACACAAGGACTCAAATACTTGCACTAACGGCACTTTGTGCATTACTGTGATATTCTGGTGCTGCTGCAGCTTATTTTCTGCTACTTATCTATTTAATACTGTCTTTCTATTACTGTCTTGTTTTTATCTACCGCTTTATTTAATTGCCTGAGAGGAAGCCAAACAGTTTCATTGTATCTATGTATAATGACAATAAAGATCATTCATTCATTAACCCATAAAAATTGGAATACAATTAACATGAATACTAACAAGATAAACTAACACTACTCAACAAAGTTTACTTATAATATATGCAGTTCAATGGCTCAAATCAATTCTTGGAAACGAGTCCTCAGCAATATGACCACAAATTAGGTTCTAACATATTAAAAATAGATTTACTTTTCACAATTACCTCATGAATCGTTAATAAATATGTGAAGAACTTAATTTATATTTTTAAACAAAGTTCTTGGCCTTTTTCAGAATCGCGGTCTTGGAACTGATTCTTTGATATTCAATTATTTTGTCGATTTTAGAAGTGGTGCAATTTCAGCATTGAAACTTCTCCTGTACCAGTTCATTCCATTCCTTCCATGCAGACCAGTTCACAACTGCAAAATGTTGCTTTCTGAATTTTTCCAAAATCAGTTCAAAGTGAATGTTGGTTTCATGTCACATTTGAGTAAAGATAAAGCTCATCTGTAATCTTCAATCAAATTAAACATGACACCAACATTCAACTTCCTAATAATTTTGAATAAAGAAGTTGAAAGTTGATTGTTGGGTCATGTCACATTGATAAAAGATACAGCTCTTTTATCAACTGAGACATGACACCAACATTCAACTTTTAACTAATTGTAAAATATAACTTTTTCTGATGTATGAAGTAAAACAATGTGATATCAACTAATGCCAGAATTTCATTATGAGAGATTTTTGTACAATTCTTCGCATACAAGGACATGTATATACAGTATCTATCATGCATTAAGAAAAGAAACAAGAGCTACTACTGGAATCCAAGAACCATCCAACAACAGATAAAACCAGTACCTCAATATCTGCCTGGATTTATTCAACTTTCCCAGGCACAAAACCTTTGGTCTTTTTTTCCATAGCTAGACTATTTAGAAGACATAGAGGCAGGACTAAACATAATCAACATTAGAACATTCAAGGGTTTTTGACAAGAACGTTATGAAGACCATGGAGCGGCTGATAATACAGAATCTGAGGCCACAAACCAGGCACGCCCAGGATCCTCTTCAGTTTGCGTATAAGGAGAAGGTGGGAGTGGAGGATGCTATCACGTATTTGCTGCACAAATCACTCTCTCACCTAGAGGGGGTCAGTTGTGCTGTGAGGATTACATTCCTTGACTTCTCTAGTGCCTTTAACACCATCCAGCCCAAGATCTTAAGGCACAAACTAACGGAGATGGGAGTAGACTCTCACATGGTGGATTGGATAGTGGACTACTTGACAGATAGACCTCAGTATGTGCGGTTGGGAGACTGTAGGTCTGACACGGTGGTCAGCAGCACAGGAGCGCCGCAGGGAACCGTACTCTCTCTGGTCCTGTTCACCCTGTACACATCAGATTCCAATATAACTCGGAGTCCTGCCATGTGCAGAAGTTCGCTGATGACACGGCCATAGTGGGGTGTGTCAGGAATGGACAGGAGGAGGAGTATAGGAAACTGATACAGGACTTTGTGATATGGTGCAACTCAAACTACCTGTGTCTCAATATCACCAAGACCAAGGAGATGGTGGTGGACTTTAGGAGATCTAGGCCTCATATGGAGCCAGTGATCATTAATGGAGAATGTGTGGAGCAGGTTAAGACCTACAAGTATCTGGGAGTACAGTTAGACGAGAAGCTAGACTGGACTGCCAACACAGATGCCTTGTGCAGGAAGGCACAGAGTCGACTGTACTTCCTAAGAAGGTTGGCGTCATTCAATGTCTGTAGTGAGATGCTGAAGATGTTCTATAGGTCAGTTGTGGAGAGCGCCCTCTTCTTTGTGGTGGCATGTTGGGGAGGAAGCATTAAGAAGAGGGACGCCTCACGTCTTAATAAGCTGGTAAGGAAGGCGGGCTCTGTCGTGGGCAAAGTACTGGAGGGTTTAACATCGGTAGCTGAGAGAAGGGCGCTGAGTAGGCTACGGTCAATTATGGATAACTCTGAACATCCTCTACATAGCACCATCCAGAGACAGAGAAGCAGTTTCAGCGACAGGTTACTATCGATGCAATGCTCCTCAGACAGGATGAAGAGGTCAATACTCCCCAATGCCATTAGGCTTTACAATTCTACCGCCAGGACTTAAGAACTTTTTAAAAGCTATTATTAATGCTTTTTGAGATAGTGATTTAGATGCATATCATATTTTTTACTGAGTTAAGTATTGTATGTAATTAGTTTTGCTACAACAAGTGTATGGGACATTGGAAAAAAAGTTGAATTTCCCCATGGGGATGAATAAAGTATCTATCTATCTATTTATCTATCTATCTAACAGGCCATTCGGCTGAGCAAAGCTTGCCAAATTCCTATTCGCATAGTGTGTTGAAATAAGTATTGAACTTAGATTTGAAAGTCTCTAAGGTACTACAGTCAACTACACAACTAGGTATATTGTTTCATGGGTCCACAACTTGCTGCGTAAAGAAATGCTTCCTGATGTTAGTCTGAAATCTCCCTTTAGCCAGTCTCTGCCTATGGCCCCATGTCCTCATTGATGGATTAATTTTGAAGGAGCAACTGGCATCTACCTTACTTATACCCTTAACAAATTTGAACACTTCTATCATGCCTCCTCTAAATCTATGTCTACTTAGGTTCTTTCTTCATAGCTCATACCCTGCAGACCTGGAATGAGTCTTGTTGCCCTTCTTAGAACTCTCTCCAGTGCCTTCACACCCCTCACAAAATACGGAGACCAAAATTGTGCACAGTACTCGAGATGCAGCCTCACAAGTGCATTATACAGCTTAAGGAGAACGTCTCTAGATTTGAATTCCACTGATCACGTTATATAGCCCAACATTCTATTAGCCTTCCTAATCATTTCTGTGCATTATCTAGATGTTAATAGTGATGAGTCTACCAGGACACCTTCACATAGTGCACTTCCTAACTCAAGATCCTCTGTTGCATATTTACAGTATATCTAATAATTCTACTTCCTATATGTAATATTTTACATTTACTTACATTAAATTTCATCTGCCATTTATCTGCCCACATCTGGATTTTGTTTAAATCTAACTGTATTGATTCTGCTGCCTGAATGTAATCAGCCCATCCCCCTAATTTTATGTTATCTGCCACTTTGACATCTTGTGGGATATTCTAAATAGCAAGAGGGTGGAAGTGACAAACTTTTGGTTCATTAACAGTAATGTTCTTATGGCTCAAGATATTTCAAAGCTGAAATACTCTGTGACTTAGTTGCCTCTTTGTGACATATTTTATGTTCTCCTTTTAATTCTCAGTATTATTGTTGGCAGGTATCAAAATGTCTCTACTTTTCCCTCCACTTGTTGTCACCATAAATGGGACTTATATAATAAACCCCCATTCACAATAAATTAACATGACTTATCTTTCTGGATAAATCAATACCAACTTAATATTCTAAGCCAGTGCCACAAACCCAAAAGATAATCTTTCCTCGTCTAGGCTGGTGAAAAACTGAGAAAATCAAATCAGTCAGTCATCCCCTTCCACTCTTTTCCTATATCTTTAAGCTTATTTAATCGTAATAAAGTGCCTCTAAAAACTGTTCACTCCCCTTGGAAGTTTTCATGTTTTATTGTTTTACAACATTGAATCACAGGGGAAACAATTTGTCTTTTTAGACTGTTTTATGTCAAAGTGAAACTAGATCTCTACAAAGTGATATAAATTAATTATAAATGTATAACACAAAATAATTGATTGCATATGTATTTGCCACCTTTAATATAACACACCAAATCATCACTGGTGCAGCCAATTGGTTTTGGAAGTCATATAACTAGTTAAGGTGTCCCAGCTACGTATATATAAATCAGTGTGCAGTCGAGGTGCTTCACTTGATAGTAGTCAAAAATACACCTGTGTCTCGAAGGTCTAACTCCTGGTGAGTCAGCATCCTGGCAAAAACTACACCATGAAGACAAAAGAACACCCAAGCAACTCCGCAAAAAGCTTGCTGAAAAGCACAAGAAAGGAGATGGAGACAAGAACATTTCCAATTCACTGAATATCCCTTGGAGTACAGTTAAGTTAATCATCAAGAAATGGAAAGAATATGGCACAGCTGTAAATCTGCCTAGCGCAGGCTGTCCTCAAAAACTGAGTGACCGTGCAAGAAGGGGACTAGTGAGGGAGGCCACCAAGAGACTGCTGACAACTTGGGAGGAGTTACAAGCTTCAGTGGCTGAGATGGGAGAGACTGTGCATACAACTGTTGCCTGGGTGCTTCACCAGTCACAGTTTTATGAGAGGGTGGCAAAGAGAAAGCCACTGTTGAAAAAAAAATCACATGAAATCTCACCTAGAGTGTTCCAGAAGGCACTTGGGAGACTCTGAAGTCAGCTGGAAGAAGGACCAAACCAAAATTCAGCTTTTTGGCCATCAGACTAAACACTATATTTGGTGTAAGCCAAACACTGTACATCATCAAAAATATACCAGCCCACCCGTGGAGTAAGCTGGTGGCTGCATCATGCTGTGGGGATGCTGCACTGCAGCAGTCCCTGGAAGGCTTGTGAAGGTAGAGAGTAAAATGAACGCAGGGAATTGCTGGAGGAAAATCTGATGCAGTCTGCAAGAGAACTGTGATTTCAGAGATTTGTTTTCTAGCAAGGCAATGACCCAAAAAGCCAAAAATACGCAGGAATGGCTTAAAAACAACAAAGTTAATTTTCTGGAGTAGCAAAGTCAGAGTCCAGACCTCAATCCAATTGAGAATTTTTGGCTTGACTTGAAAAGGGCTGTTCTCTCATGATCCCCAGGCAATCTAATCGAGCTTGAGCAGTATTGTGAAGAATAGGGAAAAATTGCAGTGTCCAGATATGCAAAGCTGATAGAGACCTATCCACACAGACTCCAGGCTGTATTTGCTGCCAAAGGTGCATCTACTAAATGCTGACTTGAAGGGGATGAGTACTTATGCAATCAATTATTTTATGTTAAATATTTGTAATTAATTTAAATCACTCTGTAGAGATCTGTTTTCACTTTGACATGAAAGAGTCTTTTTCTTTTGATCAGTGTCGAAAAACCAAATTAAATCCACTGTGATTCAGTGTTGTAAGACAATAAAACATAAAAACTTCCGGGGGGGGAGTTTATATTTCTTAAGTCTGTTGAAAGGTCATTAACTTAAAACTTTAACTCTGTTATTTTATTCATTAGCACTCCATTGGAGCTGCTGAGAAGGCCAGTATTTATTGCCAGTGCAACACATACAAAATACTAGAGGAACTCAGCAGGTCAGGCAGCTTCAATGGAAATGAATAAACTTTCAATGTTTTGGGCTAAGACCCTTCATCAAGACTGGAAAGGAAGGGGTAAGATGCCAGAATAAGAAGGTGGAGGGAATGAAAGAAGATGACAGGTGAAGCTAAGTGGTTGGCAGAGGGGAAGAGGGGGGGGGAATGAAGTAATTTTCACTGAAATGATAGAGCTGTCATTTGGGACCACTGTAGTCCTTCTGAACTACTTGTATAGCATTGTTGGATAAGTATTCTAAAGCTTAAACATGGCAAAGATGAAGGAATAAAATATACAGTATTTTCCATTCTTGTTTGGAGGACAATGTATATGTGGAGGTGTATGGGATATGCCTTATATATTTATTTAATTACTTATTGAGATATAGCACAAACCAGACTCTTCTGGCACTTCAAGCAATGCTGCCCAGCAATTCCCAGATTTAATCCAAGCCTAATCATGGGACAATCCACAATGACCAATTAACCTACCAACCAGTATGAGTTTGGTCCGTGTGGAGTGAGAGACACTGATGCAGGTTGATAGTTCACAGACTTTAATACAAACGGTGTTAAAGGGAAAGAAAACAATAAACACTAGGCCAAACAGGGCTAGTTAACTAAAACTCTCAAATGGAAAACGCAGCCTACACTGTGGCTGAAAAGAACAACTAAGAATAAAACGAATACGGCTAGTCTTCAGTCAGTTGACTCGACAGTCCAGTTTCTCAGGCAAGGCGGAAAGCAAGCAGGCAGCGAAGCGTTGCTGTGTTCAAGTCTCCACAAGCATTACAACGTCAAGTATAGAGTTGAATACTGTCACAATGAAATAATAATTAGCTGCCACATGCATATTCACAAGCACAATTGCCATATCTACTGCGATGCCGAATCCATGGTTGTGACAGATGGTGAAGATAGCGAATGGATTCTAAATAAATGAGCGTGTCTACCCTGGATGGTTTAAGCAGTGTTTTATGTCATTCTAGGCAGCACACTGCGGGTGAGTTGTGAAACTTCGGAGAAGGTTCAAAGATGTTTACATGGAAGAGGAGCTGCAGTTATGTAGATTGACTGTGATGGAGCTAGTCCATTGAAAACAAAGAGATTTTGAGGAGCTCTTATAGAGGCATTGCTTCAGGCACATTGGTTTAGACAACACAAAAACATATAATATACACAAATTGTATATATATTATACAAGATAGGGAAGAGAAAGTTATTGTGCATAACAAGGACAGATTGAGTGGATGTGGAGAGAATGTTTCCAATGGTGGGAGAGTGTAGGACCAGAGAGCAATGTCTCAGAATAGAAGGACATCCCTTTAGAACAGAAATTAGGAGAAATTACTTCATTTAGACAGCTGTGGAAACTAAGTAATTATTCAAAGTGGAGGTTGCTAGGCTTTTGGTTAGTTAGGGGATCAAAGATTACAGAGTTGAGAGGGAAAATAAATCAGCCATCATCAAATGGCAGAGCAGACTCAATGGGTGAAATGGTCTAATGCTGCTCCTGCATTTTATAGTCATTGAAACTAATGAAGAGCATGGACAAGAGTACTGAAAAAAAGCCTACCAGGGATAGGCTTCCTCTTGTCCTCACCTACCACCCCATCAGCCTCCGCATCCAGCACATAGTTCTCCGAAACTTTCACCATCGCCACTGGGATCCCACCATCTGCACAGCTTTTCCTTTCCACAGGGATTGCTTCCTATGCAACTCTCTTGACTATTCGTCCCTCCACACTGATCTCCCTCCTGGCATTTATCCCTGAAAGGGGCCAAAGTACTTACTCCTGCCCATTCACCTCACTCACCTCCATTCAGGGTCCTAAACAGTGAGGCGAGGCGAGGCAACACTTCACCTGTGAGTCTGCTGGGGTCATTTACTGTGTCTGGTGCTCCTGGTGTGGCCTCCTGTATATGAGTGAGATCCAACGTAGATTGGGGACTACTTTTGCCAATCATCTACGCTCCGTCCGCCAGAACGAGTGGGATCTCCCAGTGGCCACCCATTTTAATTCCATATCCCATTCCCATATGTTGATCCATGGCCTCCTCCACTGTCATGATGAGGCCACACTTAGGTTGGAGGAATAACACCTTATATTCCATTTGGGTAGCCTCCAACCTGATGGCATGAACATTGATTTATCTAACTTCTGGTAATGCTCTGCTCCCCCTTCACCATTTCCCATCCCCTTTTCCCTCTCTCACCTTATCTCCCTGCCCACCCATCGCCTCCCTCTGGTGCCTCCTTCCCCCCTTTTCTTTCTTCCATGGCCTTCTGTCTCTTTCACCAATCAGCTTCTCAGCTCTTTACTTCATCCTTCCCCCTCCAGGTTTCACCTATCACCTGGTGTCTCTCTCACTCCTCTCTCACTTTTTAAACCTACTCCTCAGCTTTTGTTCTCCAGTCCTGCCGCAGGGTCTCAGCTCGAAACATCAACTGTACTGTTTTCCATAGGTGCTGCCCGGCCTGCTGAGTTCCTCCAGCATTTTGTGTTTATTGCTCAGAGTTCCAGCATCTACAGATTTTCTCTTGTATATTGAAAAAAGCCTCCCATTGGCAGAGGGATCAAAAACTGTGATACATAGAATAAGATTGAGGGACAAATGAGCCTTAAGTGTTGTAAAATAAAATTACTCAATGAGTGGTTAGGGGATAGAATGCACTTTCCAGGATAAGAGGAAAGGCAGATTCCATTGTACTGTTCAATAAGGAGTTAGATATCTGAAAGGAAAGTCTTTTGCAGCACTACAGAGAGAGGGCAAAGGAGTGAGGCCATCTGGATTGCTCTTACATGAAGCAAGCATAGACTTAATGGGCCAAGTTATCACTTTTCTCACTTTAACCTTTTTGTGAATTCAAGAGTACTACATTATGCACCGAACATGTACTTTGCCCATGAAGAAGACTGTGGTTCAATCCATGTCAATGTTAAGCAGGCAATATGACATGGGACAAGACTAATGGTGGATAGTTGGCATCACAGATAAATCACAATCTCTAACAAGAGAAAATTTACAGAATCTGGAATCTGAGCAACACACACAAAATGCTGGAGGAATTCAGCAGGCCGGACAGCTTCTGTGGAAGACAGTACAGTCGATGTTTCTGGCCAAAAGAACAAGTGCTTAGCAATGTTGGAGATTAATGTTGGATACTAAAATAGATAAGTTAATTATAAGTTTTGGCTATTTTTTATCATGTGAATGAGTAGCAACATTTATTAAATTCTTTATTTTTTTCTCCACTTTGATCCATTGTGGATCAGAAGGCCAGCCAACAGCTGAACACATTAAAAATAGGGAAAATAAGGAGATGCTTGCAAGTCTTTCATTGAGTTAATCAGTTTAATTTGAAAGGATAATTCTACATTGAAGGGAAGCAAAATGATCATTCATGGACAATTTATTGCAAAAGTGAATTACAAACATCTGGTACTGAATGAAGCTAAATGCTGTTTAATGCCACACCACTGTTTATTAATTTCTCTTTCACTTTTATTTCCCAAAATAAAGACCAGCAATGTGTTGCTTTTGTACCCGAAAAATAATAGACTTCATTATCAACTCTCTTTTTCCCTGTGAACAGAGTTTATAATAGCTCACTAGAAACACAATTATAACAATTTCCCTGAACAAAGTAAATCTGTAGTGAAGCATAAATGATAGTGAGGAATTGTAATGTATATCTTAACATCTTAGACTCTAAAGTTAATGGCCCTGAATAGTATTGTCTGGTCATTCTTATCCCTGTTTGCCAGCCAAGTGTCTTAAACTGCAGACTTAATTTCTGGTCTATTTGCTGACTTGTGCTATTAAAACACACACAGCAAAATTCCTATTAAGCTAAACCCCAGTGATAATCACTAGTAATAAATAATCCTGCTGTGCAAGCTAATTTGGTACATATCCATGTCTTCAAAATAATCTAAAACACTTCTCTTTTTATAGAATGTAGAACAGTACAGACAGGAGCAGGCTCTTCAGTCCACAATCACAATGCTGGAGAAAGTCAAAAGTGCCTTTCAGCCCACAATATTGTGCCAAACTAATTATGCTAATACCACCTATCCCTTCTGCATGAACATGGTCCATGTTCCCCCATTCTCCACATATTCACATGCCTAACTAAGAGCTTCTTAAAGCCTCTATTGTATCTGCTCCCACAACCACCCCTAGGAGTAAATACCAGGCATCCACTGCTGTTGAGGGAAAAAAGCACTTGCTGATACATCTCCTTTGAATTTTCCCCTCTTACTTTAAATGCATGCCTTCTAAAAATGTTATGCTGTTTCCAATTCTTTTTTTTTATTTATCTAGTTCTACTTCCTCCAGCTAATTGTCATATAGACTCCATAAACATCAGGTGTTTTTGTTTCCAGTATTGTTCATGTACAATGTTAGATCATGGAAATCAAGCAGTAGAATTGGCATCCAGCCCAGTGTTAACACTATGTACATGTTCCAGCATGAGTGGAACACTGAATAAACTCCATGCCCCCCCCCCTCCCAACTCCATTTCTACTCCTCCCTTCTCTGATGATTTCAAGGGCTTTAAATTAATTTAGCATTTTGATAACAAGACCATGGGTGAGACCAAATAATTTAGCATATAATTAAACCTGACATCACTGAAATCTACTTGGTTTACAAAGGACGCATCACCAGCAACTCATCTTCAAACAGGTAATTTTCTTTCTTCTACCTTCTTTACAGTGTGTTAATTTCTCTCAAAATGTTATTAAACATGGATGCTCTAACCTCTTGTGATCAGGTTGAAACACGGCAAGATACCAGGCCATTTTTCTTTAGTTGTGTCACAGTTCCTTTATGTAATGACAAGATCTCATTGAAAATTAGTTCTAATTATATGGTGAGGGTTCCAAAAATACTTGTGTGCATTTTGTATTAGTAGATTGTGTTTAAGACTGGATTGGTGTTAAAAAGCAAAACTGCTGACTGTTGGACTGCCTTTCAGTGAAGTATTCCCCATACTATGGTGAGGAAGATAGTGACATTTGTGAAGATGTATGTTTAAATGCAGATTGTTAATCTAAATACAACACCATTCTCCCACGCTGTCCAAAAGTGAACTGTCACATTTTGGCATCCTTTCAACCAACCTTCCAAACTAAAGCGTTGGAAAGAAAGAGTTAACATTTTTTCTAGACCAAATTATTCTAACTTCTTTTTAAAGTAGAGAGGAAAAGTAATTAAAATGCTAATAAGTTGTGTTTTTTTTTTAGATTACTTGCCTAAAGGCTCTATACAGCAAGCAATTTATGTGCCTTTCTTAATCCTAGAAATCTCCAATGGGTTGTAAGGTATAAAACATCCATTGTGCTGGGTTCAGCTAGTAATTTAAGGTTTAGAGGGTTATGTGCAAATGTGGGCAAATGGGATAGCTTAGATGGGCATCCTGGTAATCATGGATGACCTTGTGCTTGTTATTAATAACATTTCCCGTATTCTTGGTCCCAATCGCCATCTTTCGCTTTACCTGAATAGCCTGCGTTCTCAGTGTTCTCATCAAAATCATGATGATATTGTTTGCTCTCAAAGAACTTTCTGACTGTTTAATATACACATCATTTAGTTGCTACCTCTCACTTTTTCAGCTGATTGATAGATTTGCCATCAGGAATCATGTTGTCTTTTTCTTCATACTTGAATGCGTCCTCAGCAGCAGTATTCCATCTCTTCACCAATGCAGTCTTTGTTCAAGTTTATTGTCATCTGACTATACCTGTATAAAACATACAAAACACCATTTCTCTGGACCACAGTGTACCCATAATACATATATCACACACAGCACATAAAAAATATGACCACAAATCGGTTAATAATATATAATTCAAAAGGCATGTGAAGTGCACAGCACAGGTAAACAGTGAACAGCAAGTTCTTCCATTCCAATGGAAGTAGATTCTATCATTCTGCTGTTTGATGATGAGAAGCAGACAGAATTGAACTTCTAAGCAAACATGATTTATTTGTGGCCAACAACGTATTCAAAGTGTCACCACATGGAACATTGCATTTTTGAAAGGAAAATATACAAATCCAATATTCTATTTAAAAAAAACTATCAGTTAGCTTTTGAAACAGAAAGGTATGAAGCTTTTGACAGGCTTAGAGAATTATGATGTGACATTGTTTCGTTCAGACAGGACAGGAAAGTGAATCTCATTTTACCTGGTGCATCCATTCAGGTAGAGGTATGCTGTTGTTTGTAATTTAAAGAAAGAGACTGGCATTCCTAGGGTAGTCAATCCAAGTCAGTTTGCAGAGCCAGCCAACTCCAGCAACACAAAATGCATGGAATTTGCTTATGGGAGTGGCTCAGAAAGCACCAGGAGCAGATCCTTCATTTACAGTAGTGATTAGTGGTTACTTTTTTATGGCATGTGAAACTGGAGAACGTAGCGGGGTATGTTGAAATACAGATGAATCCAAGTAGACACATTTCATGCTGTAAAATTGGAAGCATGTCAATTTTCCAACGCACTCAAGCAGATTTTCTGGAGGGCACGCCATTGTTTAATGATCTTGATGAGATCAAGCTGGATAGACCTATCAATGTGGATTGGGATTCATCCCACTCACATCAAGTAACTGTATCAGTCATTGGCTTAATGTCTATTTTGTTCCAATTACAACCAAATTATACCTATCAGATATAAGCAGGTGCATATAATTTCATGGTCTTTAAAACAATTCAAAACAAACTTTTAATCACTCTGTTTTGGGATAGAATTTTGCTTAGATTTCTTTCTAGTTCCTAATACATCAATTCTTTTTACGTTACATGTTAATGATTTGGATGATGGAATTGACGGTTTTGTTGCAAAGTTAAAGGGGCAGGTAGTTTTGAGAAAGTAGAGAGGCTACAGAAGGATTTAGACAGATTAAGAGAATGGGCACAGAAATGGCAGATAGAATAAGGTGTTGGGAAGTGTATGGTCCTGCACTTTGGTGAAAGGAATGAAAGGATTGAATATTTTCTAAATGGAGAGAAAATACAAAAAAAAACTGAGGTGCAAAGGGACTTGGGACTCCCTGTGCATAATTCCCTGAAGGTTAATTTGCAGGTTGAGTCTGTGATGAGGAAGGCAAATGCAATATTAGCATTCATTTCAAGAGGATTACAATATTAAAGCAAGGATGCAATGTTGAGACTTTATAAAGCCCTGGTGAGGCCTCACTTGGAGTATTTTGAGCAGTTTTGGGCCCCATATCTTAGAAAGGATGAGGGTTCAAAGGAGGTTCACGAAAATGATTTCCGGTTTGAACGACTTGTCATATGAAGAGTGTTTGATGGCTCTAGGTCTCTATTCACTGGAATTTAGAAGTTTGAGGGGTGACCTAGTTGAAACCTATCAAATGGTGAAAGGCCTTGATAAGAATGGATGTGAAGAGGATGTTTCCTGTGGTTGGAGAGTCTAAGACCAGAGGACACAGCCTCAGAAGAGAGGGGTGCCCTTTTAGAATGGAGATGAGGAGGAATTTCTTTAGCCAGAGAGTAGTGAATCTGTGGAATTCGTTACCACAGGTGGCTGTGGAGGCCAAATCTTTATGTATATTTAAGGCAAATGTTGAAAGATACTTGACTGGTCAGAGCATGAAGGGATACAGGGAGGAGGTAAGGGATTGGGTCTCAGAGGAAAATTAGATCAGCCATGATAGAGTAGACTCGATGGACCAAATGGCCTAATTATTCTCCTCTGTCTTATGATCCTATATGTCAGGAACTCACTGGTTGGCTATCAAAGGAAATTCTATCTGTTAACTACCCCATTCATGTACTTATTTCTATTCATTTGATAAACTATGTAATAGACTAATTCTATTGTTTTCCAAACAATTACTGCCAACTATCATCAATCTAGCTTATCGTCTCATGGAATTAAAATATCACAGCTCAAAGTTTAGTGAATAAATGTATCTTACAATGCTGATTAAAGCCAAACACCCTTTGGCCTCTCTTAAGTCATCTTTTAGCCAAAGGTATGTTAGCACAATCAAAGCAGGAAATGCTGGAAATACTCAGCAGGCCAGGTCATAGTTACAGGAGAAACAGCATTAATATTTCAGGCTGAAGGGTCTTTGACCTGAAACATTCCAGCATCTGCAGTTGTTTGGTATAGATTTTCACATATTTCAGCAGACAAGGATGCAGGACTCCACTATTCAGAACATGCTTGCAAAACACCAGCTGTAGTGAAGCTCAAATGTACTGATAGCTTTTTTGATAAACGGTCTGAAGGAAAAGCTAACTTTACTTCACTCTAGAGAAGCCGCCTGATTTTCTGAGTATCTCCGGCATTATAGAGCATAGAATAGCAAAGTTCAGGCCCTTTGGCCCACAACATTGTGCCAACCTTTTCACCTACCCTAAGATCAATCTAAGCCTTCCCTCCTATATAGCCCTCTGATTTTCTTTCATCCATGTCTCTTAAATATCCCTAATGTATCTGCCTCTACTGCAACTGCTGTGTGTTCCACGCACTTACCACTCAGTGAAAAAAATAGTATTTCATCCCACCTCCAATCACCTTAAAATTATATGCCCTCTTATATTAGCCATCACTACCCTGGGAAAGAAGTGCTGGCTGTCCACTCCATCTATACCTCTAAACATCACAATCAGAATCAGGTTTATTATCACTGGCATGTGGCATGAAATTTGTTAACTTAGCAGCAGCAGTTCAATGCAATACATAATATAGCAGAGAGAAAAAATAATAAATAAAATAAAACAATAAATAAACAAGTAAATCAATTACGCATTGTCACGTACCCCATGAGGGGTTAAAGAACCAGCAGAAATGGAAAACGCATTGGAGTCTGGTATTGCTATTAACTAAAAGTGTTTATTAGTAACTATGCAATACAGTACTATAAATGCAGATAATTTGAACTGGTTAGCAATGATATAGAGGACAGGGGACAAGATGGTGGCATGACACAGTTTGCAGCGGCCACTCCGGAGTTGATACCTGTTATTTGTTAAGCGGGGTGCCATGCACAATCCTAATCTGATGAAAAACGGACGTTGGAGCACGGAGGAACATCTGGAAATCTCCAGGAAAGCCTTCTTCGTTGCTGCTGCTGTTGTGAGGTCCCAGTCTCTGCTGGGAAGAACAGGCCCCCAGTCCTCGGGGTCACGTTGCCGGTGGCACTCAGCAGAGGATGGTGCTCGGAGAGGCTGTGCCAAAGGGGATGGTCGGAGGCTCGGAGGTTCGACAGACTTGGAGTCCACTGCGGTCGGGGCACTTTCACTGTGTGCTGCGTCTGTGAGGCTGAGTCCGGCGGCACCTTGTCTTTCGAACTTATAGTCTTTTAACATCTTTGAACTATTTTTACTGTGCCCATGGTCTGTTTTTTTTTATCAATTATGGTATTGTCTGCACTGCTGTAATTATATGTTAACTATAACTATATGTAACTATGTGGTTTTGTGTAGGTCTTCAAGCTTTAGTTTTTGGTTTGTTGGGTGGTAGAGTTGGACTCCTGACTTGCTGTGTCTGGGTAGTCTTGTTTTGTCTGGTGGATTTGGAGCTCCTTTCCGGGGAACGTGCTAAGATGGTAGCACAATATTAATACACAGCAACCTCTCCGGACTCTGGATTTGGGGATTACCAAACGTTATGTGGATTTTCTGGTGTAATCTGTTTTGTCGTGTGCTTTTGTGATATCATTCTGGAGGAACTTTGTCTCATTTTTTAACTACATTACATTTGTGGTTTCTAAATGACAATAAACTGAAACTGAACTGAACGTATACATATATATATGTGTGTGTGTGTGTGTGTGTGTGTGTGTGTGTGTGTGTGTGTGTGTGTGTGTGTGTGTGTGTGTGTGTGTGTTTGTGTGTGTGTGTGTGTGTGTGTGGAAATAGGAACAAAACTAGGCTCTTTCAAACCTAGGGGTGAATGGATACAGTCTTATGATGATGAAGAGAGTTCAGCTTAGTTCGAGGTAGTTAGTTGAGTAACGTTGGAGAGAGAGATGAGAGGTGAGCTGATGCCGTCTATCTTCCCGTTGTCTTCTGAAATCCCTGTTGTCCTCCAAAATCCTGTTGAAGTCACCGACTGTGACCGTAACACATGCGACCGTTCTTCAGTGATGGAATTATCACCCATCCAAGAGTGGACACACAAATAATTCCCCACCGGTCACACCTTTTCACACTGCGAGAGCCACTGATCGATTTCCCCGAATTGGTCCTCCAAAAACCCCACCTTCCTGTGGGTGCAACAAAGTTTGTCGTGTCCAAAACCGTGTGTCTGTCTGTGTATCAGCGGACCTAACATTTATCTCCACATGTTGGACACCAACATGTCCATCAACCTGCTCCGTCCTCCTTTCTCTGTAAGAATTTTACAAGCGGGCAAGTGTCCTTGTGGAAAGGTAAACAAGCTTGTAGAGAAACCATAACATCAACCTTTTGAGCAGTTTCTGTCTCTCTCTCTCTCATTGTGTTGGACGCCTCCCTCTCTCTCTTAATAGCACCACAGTTCATAGGGTCAATTCTGGACCCCGTCACAAATTAGGATAATTTCTGGACCCCGTCACACCCCCTTCCTTTTAAGAAAATTTTTACGAAGGGAAAATTTGAAGATTTTTTTTAAAATGTGCAAAATTAGAAATACTGTATATTTTTTAAAAGCGAGGTAGTGTCTACAGCTTCAATGTCCATTTAGGAATCGGATGACAGAGGGGAAGAAGCTGTTCCTGAATTGCTTAGTGTGTGCCTTCAGGCTCCTGTATCTCCTACCTAATGGTAACAGTGAGAAAAGGGCATGCCCTGGGTGCTGGAAGTCCTTAATTATGAACGCTGCATTTTTGAGACACCGCTCCCTAAAGGTGTCCTATACAGCCCTATCAAGTCACTTCTTGTTCTCCTTCACTCCAAAGAGAAAAGTCCTAGCTCACTCAACCTTGCCTCATAAAACATGCTCTATTCCTACAATGAAGGGACCAGAGCTGAACACAATACTCAAAGTGTTATCTCACTAGAGTTTTATAGAGCTCTAACATTTTCTCACAGCTCTTGAATTCAAACCCCTAACTAATGAAGGTCAATACACCATGCACCTTCTTAACCACTCTATTAACTTGTGTGGCCACTTAGTGGGATCTATGGATGTGAATTCCAACATCCCTCTGTTCTTTCTCACTGTTAACAATCCTACAATTAACCCTATTCTCTGCCTTCAAGTTCAACTTTCCAAAGTGTATCATTTCATACTTCTCTGGATTGAACTCCATCTGCCATTTCTCAGCCCAGCTCTGCATCGTATCAATGTCCCATCGTAACCTATGCCAACCTTGTACACTTTCTACAACATCAACAACCGTTATGCCATCAGCAATTTACAAACCCACCCTTCCACTTCTTCATCTAAGTCATTTATAAAAGTAACAGAGAACGAATCCCAGCAAAGATCCCTGCAGAACACCACTGGTCACAGACCTCCAGGCAGAATACACTCCATCTGCCTTCTGTAAGCAAGCCAATTCCAAATACACATAGCCAAATTTCCCTCGATCCCATGCCTCCTTTCTGAATGGGTCTACCTTGGGAATCGAGTCGATCTCCTTAATAAAATCCAAATATACCACATCCACCACTCTACCTTCATCAATCTCTTTTGACACTGTGTCGTTGCGGGCAGTGGAGTGAGCCGGGAGTAGAGTGGAGGCCTAAGGGCTTTGGCTCAACGGGCTTCGGCGGAAGACCGGAGCTGCAGAGCTCTCACAGCTAGTTGCTGTAAGTATTGGTAAGTAGTCCTGCTTCCTTTTACACTTATAACTTTAAAAGTATTGTTAAATAGTGTGATAGTTAGCTGTATTGGGGCAAAGGGTTCTTGCATAACTAATACTAGTACATTAAATTAACTATATAGCATGGAGCAGGTGATGTGTTACTGCTGCAAGATGTGGGAACCGGTAGACCCCACTGAGGGACACGGCGACTACATTTGCAGCAAGTGTTTGCTGCTCGAGGAACTCCAGCTTCATATTGATGAGCTGCAGTCCGAGCTTCAGACACTGCAACACATCAGGGAGGGGGAGAGTTACCTGGACTCTGTGTACCAGGAGATAGCCACACCTAATAGATTAACTAATGTAGATTGCAGTCAAGCACAGGATGGTGTGGCTATGAGTGAGGCAAGTAGGGGAATCCAGGAGGTAGGGCTGGAGGAGATGCAGGCCTTGCTCTTGTCAAACAGATTCGAGGCTTTAACTCCCTGTGAGGGCAGGAGCGGGGACTGTGGGGAGGATGAGCAACCTGCCCATAGCACCGTGGAGTGGGGGGCCATTCCAGAGGGGGGAGTCAATAGAAATGTTGTAGTAATAGGGGACAGTATCGTCAGGGGGATAGATAGGGTTCTCTGCAACCGAGAGCGAGAGTCCCGAAGGCTATGTTGCCTGCCTGGTGCCAGGGTTAAGGACATCTCTTCTGGGCTGGAGAGAAACTTGCAGTGGGAGGGGAAGGATCCAGTTGTCTTAGTACACGTCGGTACTAATGATATAGATAGGACAAGGAAGAAGGTTCTGTTACAGGAATATGAGCAGCTAGGGGTCAAATTAAAAAACAGAACCTCAAGGGTAATAATCTCTGGATTATTACCTGAGCCACGAGCAAATTTGGCTAGGTTAAATAAAATTAGGGAGTTAAACACGTGGCTCAAAGACTGGTGTGGGAGAAGTGGGTTTTGCTTCTTGGGACACTGGCACCAGTACTGGGACAGGAGAGAACTGTTCCGGAGGGTCAGGGTTCACCTGAACCGGGCTGGGGTTAGTGTCCTGGCGAATCATATAACTAGGGCTGCAGAGAGGTCTTTAAACTAACTAGTTGGGGGGAGGATTCTAGAGAGCAAATAATTAAAAAGACAATGGAGAAGGTAATGGATGTAGGTAAAAGTGGAGAAATAAAAAGACAGAGTGTGTCAGGAGGGGAAAGAATGTACGGAGATAAGCGTAAAGTTGTACAAAAGGAAAAGGTAGGAAATAAGTGTCAAACATATTTGAAAGTCCTTTATTTGAATGCACGTAGTATTGGGAATAAAATTGATGAGTTGACAGTACAAATAATTACGTATGGTTATGATATTGTGGCAATTACGGAAACATGGCTGCAGGGTGACCAGGACTGGGAATTAAACATACAAGGGTATTCGACAATTAGAAGAGACAGGCAAGAAGGAAAAGGAGGTGGGGTGGCTATGTTAATAAAGCAAGAAATCACTGCAATAAAGCGAAATGATATTGGCTCAAAGGATCAGGATATCGAAACAATTTGGGTAGAAATAAGAAATAGTAAAAGGAAAAAAGCAGTGGTGGGTGTAGTCTATAGGCCTCCAAACAGCTGTAACTCAGTTGGTCGGAGCATAAATCAGGAAATAGTTGGGGCTTGTAATAAGGGAACAGCTATAATTATGGGGGATTTTAACTTTCATATTGACTGGACTAATCAAGTCGGACACGGCAGCCTTGTAGAAGAGTTTATTGAGTGTATTCGGGAGGGGTTCATTGAACAATACGTTACTGAGCCGACAAGGGGGCAAGCAGTCTTAGATCTGGTCCTATGTAATGAGACAGGACTAATAAAAAATGTCCTAGTAAAGGATCCCCTTGGAATGAGTGACCATAACATGGTCGAATTCCATATTCAATTAGAGGATGAGAGGGTTGGATCTCAAACAAGCGTACTGAACTTAAATAAAGGAGACTATGATGGTATGAGAGTGGAATTGCTTAAGATGGATTGGGAAAATAGATTAAAGGGTAGATCGGTACTTGATCAGTGGTGTATATTTAAGGAGTTATTTTACAACTATCAAGAAAAATATATTCCACTGAAGAAAAAAGGGTGTAAAAGAAAAAATAGTTATCCGTGGCTAAGTAAAGAAATAAAGCAAAGTATACGACTAAAAAGAATGTTATATAAGGTAGCTAAATCTAGTGGGAAGATTGAAGATTGAGAAGCTTTTAAAGATCAGCAGCAAATAACAAAAAGATTGATTAAGAAGGGGAAGATAGATTATGAAAGTAAATTGGCGAAAAACATAAAAGCAGATAGTAAGAGTTTTTATAGTTACATAAAAAGAAAAAGGGTGGCTAAAGTAAATGTTGGTCCCCTAGAAGATGAGACCGGGAAATTAATGGTAGGGGACATGGAGCTGGCGGAAACGCTGAACAAATATTTTGTATCAGTTTTTACAGTAGAGGACACTCAAAATATCCCAACACTGGATAAACAGGGGGCTCTAGGGGGAGAGAAGCTAACTACGATTCAAATCACCAAGGAAATGGTACTTGATAAATTAATGGGACTGAAGGTGGATAAATCCCCTGGACCGGATGGCTTGCATCCTAGGGTCTTAAGGGAAGTGGCGGTCGGGATTGTGGATGCATTAGTGATAATTTTTCAAAACTCGCTGGACTCGACAATGGTCCCGGCAGATTGGAAAAATGCTAATGTAACTCCTTTATTTAAAAAGGGCAATAGACAGAAGGCTGGGAATTATAGGCCAGTTAGCCTAACATCTGTGGTTGGCAAAATGTTGGAATCGATAATTAAGGAAACAGTAACAGGGCATTTGTATAAACATAGCTTAATAGGACAAAGTCAGCATGGCTTTACAAAAGGGAAGTCATGTTTGACAAATTTGTTGGAGTTCTTTGAGGACATAACATATAGGGTAGATAAAGGGGAACCAGTGGATGTGGTGTATTTGGACTTCCAAAAGGCATTTGACAAGGTGCCACACCAAAGATTATTACTTAAAGTAAAAAATCATGGGATTGGGGATAATATTCTGGCATGGGTGGAGGATTGGCTTTCTAACAGAAAACAGAGAGTTGGGATAAATGGCTTATTCTCAGACTGGCAGTTGGTGACTAGTGGTGTTCCACAGGGGTCGGTGTTGGGACCCCAACTCTTTACAATCTATATTAATGATTTGGAGAAAGGGACTAAGTGCAACGTATCGAAGTTTGCTGATGACACAAAGATGGGAGGGAGTGCAATGAGTGCGGAGGACATTGAAACCCTGCAGGGGGACATAGATAGGCTGAGTGATTGGGCAGACATTTGGCAGATGAAATATAATACTGACAAGTGTGAGGTCTTGCACTTTGGCAGGAAAAATAATAGAGCAAATTATTATCTAAATGGAGAGAAACTGGAAAGTGCTTCTGTGCAAAGGGATCTGGGGGTCCTGGTGCAGGAAACACAAAAAGTTAGTATGCAAGTGCAGCAGGTGGTCAAGAAGGCCAATGGAATGCTGGCTTTTATTGCTAGGGGGATGGAGTATAAGAACAGGGAGGTCTTACTGCAGTTGTACCGGGTATTGGTGAGACCACACCTGGAGTACTGCGTGCAGTTCTGGTGTCCATATTTAAGAAAGGACATACTGGCTCTCGAGGCAGTGCAGAGAAGGTTCACTAGGTTAATTCCAGGGATGGGTGGGTTGATGTATGATGAGAGGTTGAGTAGATTGGGACTCTACTCATTGGAGTTCTGAAGAATGAGAGGTGATCTTATTGAAACATATAAGATTGTGAAGGGGCTTGATCGGGTGGATGCGGGGAGAATGTTCCCAATGATGGGTGAAACTAGGACTAGGGGGCATAATCTTAGAATAAGGGGATGCCGTTCCAGGACTGAGATGCGGAGAAATTTCTTCACTCAGAGGGTAGTGGGGCTGTGGAATTTACTGCCCCAGAGAGCTGTGGAAGCTACTACACTCAATAAATTCAAAACGGAGATAGACATTTTCCTGGATAAAAATGGCATTAGGGGATACGGTGAGCGAGCAGGTAAGTGGACATGAGGCTAGGTTTAGATCAGCCATGTGATCTCCTGGACCAGTTTTCGATAGCCTGGATGGGTCGGAGAGGAATTTTCCAGATTTTTTCTCCTCAATTGGCAAATCGGTTTTTTTCCCCCAGGTGATCACATGGGTTTGGGCGGGATGAATAATAAAATAAAATGGGCGGCATGGTGCCCTGTTGGTTGGCACTGTTGCCTTGTGGGATTCGGTGAAAACTAGAGTTAAGATTGGATCAGCCATGTTCTTGTTGAATAGCGGAGCAGGCTTGAGGGGCCGATTGGCCTACTCCTGCTCCTTATCTCTTATGTTCTTATGTTATGTTCTTATGACACTTCCTCAGAAAAGTCAATCGGGCTCATGAAGCACATCCTGCCCTTCACAAAGCCATGCTGACTAACCCTAATCAGACTATGCTTTTCAAATGCCCATTAACCCTGTCTCTTAGAATCCTCTCCAACAATTTGGCCATCTCGAACTCATTGGTCTAGAACTTGCAGTGTTATTCTTATTTCCAGTTCCAGATTATTTACTGTTTATGTTCAAGATCAACTATTTTGCTGCCCATTGGCAAAAGACAACCTAAGAGGATGCATGCCTCTGCATTTTGTCTCCAAGAAGCTCAGAATTATGGTGGATGAATACTAAAAGAAAAACAAGAGGAGGAAAAATACACTATTTCTTTCTTTGTGGATACATGCTGGTACTTAGGCAAATTTTATTCAAAGATCGAAGAAAAATTTATTATCAGAGTACATACATGTCACGCCATAAAACCCTGAGATTCTTTTTTCTCAGACATACTTAGCAAATCTATAGAACGGTAACTGTAAACATCACAAACTGTCAACTGTATACAAACTGTGTAAATGCAGATAAAAAATAAATAGCAGTAAATAACGAGCATGAAATAACAAGATAACGAGCATTAAAATAACAAGTCCTTAAATGGGTGTAGTTTTCCCCTTTTGTTCAAGAGCCTGATGGTTGAGGGGTAGTAGCTATTCTTGAACCTGGTGTGCGAGTCCTGAGGCTCCTGTATATGTTTACTGTACCTACTTTAATACTTTATTTTTATATAAATCTTTATTCTTTATAATTAGTGTAATTCACACCCTAACCTACACCTCAGCCAATTCTTAATACATGTAAATATCTAAGGTGAATAAAGTAGATCCTTAATTAAATATGAACATAATTGATATTTAATTATAAATTATTTAACATTCACAAGGAGGGTTCCTCCCTTAGGCCTACGATCAGTGGGATAGATTCTCTGACTTACTACCTCGCTAAGCGTTTAACAACTATGCTACCTCTCTGTGAGCATCACATCACTAATTTGACCAACGTTGTTAAAACATTTGAATCCTGAGAACATAATGGTCAGTTTCACCGTGGTGTCCCTGTTCACAAGAGTTCCCATTAAGTACAGCTTGGTCCTCCTGCAGTCAAGGTTTGTAAGGGTGCCATTAACCCTTACATCACCATACTCCCTCTATAAGGGGAACTACAATGAACAAATGGACAGAGTGGCCATGGGCTCACCCTTGTTGCCGGCTATTACTAATTTCTACATGGAGGACTTTGAGGAGAGGGCTCAGAGTTCATCCCCTTACACCCCAAATACTTCTTCAGGTACGTCAATGACACCGTGGTAGTGTGGCCTCATGGACTCCATGCACTCCCACAGAAACTGTTCATCTGAAACCCGCTCACTCAGACTTATACCTCAAAAATAACAGCCACCATCATGCCTCCCAATGTAGAGCGGTTCTTTCTACTTTGATTAACTGTGCAAAAACTATTTTGGGCCTGGAGAGTCTCCACAATAAGACAATTAAACACAATGTTCCCACAGGATGGCTACAAGGTGAAGGAAATCAATTGGGCTTTTAAAAGGGCCGACAGAAAAAACAGGAAATTTGACAATGAGGAGGAATCCGTTGCAACTGCTGGTCTTCCCTGTTTCCATGGTTTCTAGAAGGATCGCCAGGATCCTAAGAAACACTGGATTAAAACTATCCACAATCCCGTAAGGAAGCTCAAGCCACAGCTTATGAGGGTCAAAGATGACCTGGGACTTAGGACAGTTGGCATTTACAGGATTACCTGTGTATGTGGAGCAGTGTATATCGGCCAGACGGGACACACAGTGGAACCCTACATCAAGAAGCACAGTGGGTGTGTCTGTTTCGGGTTACCTGAAGAAACTGGCAGAAGAACATGGCATTCACAATGGCCTAGGATTGACTTGGACGGCACAAGGCAACTGTGCCACGCCAATGGTTTTTGGGACCACCTGGTGAAGGAAGCTATTGAAATGAAACTAGATGAAAAGAATTTTAACAAAGACAAAGGTCTTGCTCTAAGTAAGAGCAGGAATAAATGCGGCAGAGCAGAAACCTGATTGGATGAGGTTTAACAAATACTTATTGTATTTGGCAGGAAATTTTTTCTATAATGATCCTTGTGAGATCAGAGCTGAACGAGCCTGTTCCAAAAGGGTGCTCCACAGCTTATTCAGAAGGTCATGGAGAGGATTGTCCATGATGGATAAGTTTGTCCAGGTTGTAGTCAAGGACCGATCCAGCTTAATAATGAGTTTATTTAGTCTTTTTACATCACAGCACCGATGCTGCTCCCCCACAAGAAGGGCAAAGAAGATAGATTGTCATCGAAACGTCAGTTATATCGATATTAGTGCCTGGCTGGAAGCCCGAGAAGAGTTTATTCATTACTTAATGGTTGTTGCTAATTACTTTTGAGAAGGTACTTGAAATGCTGCAGTCCCTATGACGGGAGTTACTTAAGATCGATGCATTTTTAAAGTGAGATAAGGAGCAGTCTGCGCTACGAATGAGCCACCGCTTTTTCAAACTCCGAGAGTCTAGACACGGCTGCTCGGCCACCCGCTCCGCTCCCCTTGACACCCGATTCAGTTATTATTCGGCCATCCGCGGCTCAGCTCCCGAGACATGGAGTCGGTGTTCGTGACGGTCGGAACCACGAGCTTCGACGAGCTCATCGAGGAAATTTCCTCGGAAAAGATCATTGGGGTGAGTCAGGTCTGCGGCTGCAGCCCGGACTGAACTTGAGGAAAAGGAAAGGCGGGGCGGGGGAACGTTTCACATACCCAATCAGCGGCTACGTTAGCACGGTGAACCTTGTGAAGCGCTTATCCAATCATTAGCCGAGATAATAGACTGACGTTCACGTCATCCAATCAGCAGCTGAGATTCTGCTGTCTGAACTACCTAGGTTGCCCTGGCACTGATGGACTGGGAGAGCAGTAGAAGTAGTGGCGTAAAGTCTTAAGGAGAAAGTACAGAAGCTAAAAAAAAAAGTCATTATGGAGCAAAATAAAAGGGAAAACAGGACTCAAGTCGGGTCTACTCGACAGGTTAAGGATGGTATTAGTTCCAAATGGGAGCCTTATAACGTGTCTGAGAATTAGGAGCAGAGTAGATTTCAGCGAAAAGCAGCCCGAGAGGTTTGATAAAGAGGAAAAATAGTTTAGCAGTAAAGTTGCAAAGAACGTAGCCGTAGATTGCAAACACTTATGCCTTCATAAGTTTGTAAGAGTGGAGATCAGAGGGATACAAAATTATCAGGTGTATAGACAGTGAATCTTCTACTTAAGCCATCACCTCTACTGGGGCATAGGCCGCCAATAGCAGCTGGCCCTTGTCAAAGGTTTCAAAGGTACATTTAATATCAGAGAAATGTATACAATATACATCCTGAAATTCTTTTTCTTTGCAACCATCCACAAAAACAGAGAAGCTCCCCGAAGAATGAAAGACAGTTAAATGCTAGAACCCCAAAGCCCCCCCCAGCTCACCCCTCCCACACATGAGCAGCAGCAAAGCAATGATTCCCCTTCCCCACCAGCAAAAAAAGGCATTGGCACCCCCACCAAGCTCTCAAGTGTGCAGCAAAACATCAATAAAAAACAGACTTGTATCCCAAAAAACTATTTGTTCACCCAGTAATTGGACATACAACAGGCTCTCTCTCTCCCTCATAAGGGAAAAAGAGGTGTCCCTGTTTCACAGCGAGAGAGGAGTCATAACAAACAACTCACTGATTTACAATATTAAAAGTTCATTGTGTCGCTTTGTCCGAGCTCTGTGCCCAAAGAACTCGGGTCTCTGGGCACGCAGCCAGCTCGCTGCTTTTGATCTTCCGTCTCCCACGACACACCGATTTCCTGCAGAGGCACCGACCCCGAGTCCGCCCACCTTCAGAGTACAAAATCCCAGAACCCCAAAGGTGTATTAGTCTTCACGGCTGCGTCCTTGGCGTATCGAATAACGGCCAGTCGTGAGACCCTGAAAGTGGGTCCCGTTCCCGCTAAGAACCAAAATCAGCATGTAACTCCAGGTCAGGGTCTTCAAAAGAGCCCTGGAAGGGAAAAATAAAGCTATTAAAGATAGAAATAGGGCTGTTTCCAAAGATGCAAGCAAAGGAGTCGCCGTTAGGTGCCATCGTCTCCTAAGCTGGTAAATTAAAACCTTTCTTTCAAGTTGTTCCCAAGTGTAGCCTTGAAGATCATTCTCTTGGGGCTGAGTTCTTTGTAGTTTCTGCTGGCATCTCTGTAGCACTGGGTTTTACAGGATGAGGTTACCAGCTCCATATCCAACCCTACTTCTTTTGCAGCCATCCATGGCAGAGTAGATAGACTGTTTTGGATCATTGTTTAGTTGCATCATCCAACTTCTATTAAGCCTCAAGTGACAGATGGCTACCCCGACATTCTCCTGTAAAATATCTTGATATAATTTTTAATGCACTATTCCCTCATTGATTGCAAAGCAGGCCCAAACCATGATGCCCCTTCCACTATTCTTCACAGTCGGGATGAGGTTTTGGTGTTTTTCCTTCAAATAGGCAGGAAAGTAGAGGAAATAACAGAGAATCTGCAGATGCTGGAAATCTGAGCAGCACACACAAAATGCTGGAGGATCTCAGCAGGCCAGGCAGCATCTATAGGGAGAAGCACTGTCGACGTTTCAGACCGATACCATTCGGCAGGACTCAGCCCAAAATATTGACTGAAATTTTTTCCATAGATGCTGTCTGGCCTGCTGAGTTCCTCCAGCATTTTGTGTAGGAAGATGGAGGGGGCAGCGTTGCTCTGTTGGTAAAAAATGAAATCATACCATTAGGAGGAGGTAACATAGGGTTGGAAGGTGTTGAATCACTGAGTATAGAGCTAAGGAACCACAAGGGTAAGAAGACCCTGTTGAGAGTTTTATACAGACTCCCAAACAGTAGTAAGGATGTGGCTTCCAAGTTACAACAAGAGGCAGAAAATGCATGCCAAAGGGGCAATATCACAATAGTCATGGGGGACTTCAATATACAGGTGGATTGGGAAAATCAGGTTGCTGCTAGATTACCAAAGGGGGAATTTCTAGAATGCCTATGAGATGATTGATCATGTTTGAGCCCACTAGAGGATCAGCTGTCCTGGATGAACCAGAATTAATTAGAGACATTAAGGTAAAAGTACCCTTAAGGGAAAGAGATCATCATAAAAGATCATAAATTTGAGAAGGAGAAGCTAAAGTCAGATGTATCAATATTAGAGTTGAGTAAAGGGAATTACAGAGGCTCAAGAGCGGAGATGGCCAGAAATGATTGGAAAAGAATACTAGCACGATTGACAGCAGAGTGGCAATGGCTGGAATTTCTGGAATCAATTTGGAAAGCACAGCATATACACAGCCCAAAGAGGAAGTATTCTAAAGGCAAGATGACACAACTGTGACTAATAAGAGAAGTCAAAGCCAACATAAAAGCCAAAGAGAGAGCATATAATAGAGTAATGATTAGTGGGAAGTTAGAGGATCGGGAAGCTTTTAAAAACCAACAGAAGGCAATTAAAAATGTCATTAAGAAGGTAAAAATGAAATAGAAAAGTAAGCTAGCCAATAAATTTAAAGAGGATACCAAAAGTTTCTTCAGACACATAAAGTGTAAAATAGAGGTGAGAGTGGATATCAGATTGCTGGAAAACAATGCTGGAGAGGTAGCAATGGGGGACAACAAAATGGTGGACAAACTGAATAAGTATTTTGCATCAGTCTTTACAGAGAAAGACACCAGCAGTATAGTGGAAGTTCCAGGTGTCAGGGAGCATGAAGTGTGTGAAGTTATCATAACTAGAGAGAAAGTTCTTGGGAAACTGATAGAGGTGGCTCAAGAGATTATGGAGGCATAGTAATGGTCTTTCAAGGATCACTGGATCCTGGAATGGTTCCAGAAGACTGGAAAATTGCAGATGTCACTTCACTCTTCAAGAAGGAAGGGAGGCAGAAGAAAGAAAATATCAGCCAGTTCGTCTGACCTCAGTGTTGGGAAGATGTTAGAGTCAATTATTAAGGATGGGGTTCTCAGGATACGCGGAGGCACATGATAAAATAGGCCATAGTCAGTATGGTTTCCTCCAGGGAAAATCTTGCTTGACAAATCTGTTGGAATTCTTTGAAGAAATACCAAGCAAGATAGACAAAGGAGAATTGGTGGATGTTGTGTACTTGAATTTTCAGAAGGCCCTTAACAAGGTGCCACTCATGAGTCTGCTTAACAAGCTATGAGCCCATGGTATTACAGGAAAGATTCTAGCATGGATAAAGCAGTGGCTGATTGACAGAATGAAAAGGGTGGTAATAAAGGGAGCTGTTACTGGTTGGCTGACAGTGACTAATAGTGTCTGTGCTGGGACTGATTCTGTTTACATTTTATGTCAATGATTTGAATGATGAAATTGATGGCTTTGTTACAAAGTTTGCAGACAATACAAAGATAGGTGGAGGTGTATGTAGTTTTGAGGAAATGAAGAAGCTATGGAAGGACTTAGACATATGAGGAGAATGGATAAAGTATTGGCAGATGGAATACAGTGCCAGGAAGTGTATGGTAATGCACTTTGGTAGAAGAAATGCAAGGGTTGACTATTTTATAAATAGAAAGAAAATACAAAAAACTGAGGTGCAAAGGGACTTGGGAGTCCTTGTGCAGGATTCCCTAAAGATTAATTTGCAGTTTAAGTCTGTGGTGAGGAAGGCAAATGCAATGTCCGCATTCGTTTCGAGAGGACTAGAATATAAAAGCAAGGATGTAATGTCGAGACTTTATAAAGCGTTGGTGAGACCGCATTGGAGTATTGAGAGTAGTTTTGGGCCCCTTATCTTAGAAAAGACATGCTGAAACTGGAGAGGGTTCAAAGGAGGTTCATATGAAGAGTGATGGCTCTGGGCCTGTATTCACTGGAATTTAGAAGAATGAGCAGTGACCTCAATGAAACCTATCAAATAGTGAAAGGCCTTAATAGAATGGATGTGGAAGGGATGTTTCCTATGGTGGGGAGAGCCTGAGATGAGAAGACACAGCCTCAGAATAAAACGGAGATGAGAAGGAATTTCTATAGCCAGAGAATGGTGAATTTGTGGAACTCTTAGCCGCAGGCAGCTGTGGAGGCCAAGTCTTTCTGTATATTTAAGCTAGAGGTTGATAGATTCTTGATTGGTCAGGGCATGAAGGGATACGGGGTGAAGGCAGAGACTGCGGCTGAGAAGAAAATTGATCAGCCCTGATGAAATGGTGGAGTAGACTTGATGTGCTAAATGGCTTAATTCTGCACCTTTATCTTATGGGCTTATAATCAAACATAGTGGTGTGCATTTCTGCCAAAAAGCTCAGCTTTTGTCTCAGCTATCCACAGAACATTGTAGCACATCCAGGTGGCCTTTTGCAAACTTGAGGCGTGCAGCAATTCTTTTTCAAGAGCAGTGGTTTCCTCCTGTGGTGTCCTTCCATGAACACCATTCTTGTTCAGTGTTTTTTTCAGAGTGCCTACATAAACAGACTTTAACAAATTCTAGAGATTTCTGCAGGTCTTTTGCTCTTACCCTTGGGTTCCTTTTCTCCTCCTTCAGCATTGTTTGTTCTGCTCTTGGTGTGATCTTTGCAGGATGCCTATTCCTAGGGAGAGTAGCAACAGTATTGAATTCCCTCCGTATATTCACAATATAGGTTCACAAACTTTTTCTTGCAACTGTATATTGTCACTGATTCTAAATTCTGGAACTCTAACCCCAACCTTGCAACACTGAGATTATTTTCACCCAAAGTTGTGGCAATTTGGCAAGAATATTCAACAATTCAGGTGGACATTAAATGCCAAGTCTAGCAAGCAATTCCCATGTCCTGTAAATAATTTTTTTTTTTGAAAAATGGTTACATTTATTGGTTTTGAATGTACTTCATTTTATGTGTATTTTTAAAATAATTTTAAAGGACATGCTTAAGGTTCTCTTCAATCTTTTCAAATGTTCTGATCAAAGAATGAAAAACTGATCCATCATTAATGTTTGCTAAAGCTGTAGAATATGATGTATTGATCTACAAACCACATATACCATATGACTATATTTCCACTCATTCCCACCTTCTTCATTTTGCTTCACCTTTCCAAGATTATTTAGAAGTGCCACTGAAACCCAAGAATAAAATATCGATATAAAGCTCTTTTTTTTTCATTCTCCCCTTTAAACCATATAAGTGCATGCTTATTTTATTCAGATGATCTATAATAAATTTGTCCATAACATTCATTACAATGGATGGTCAACTCATATTTTTGACCCAAGTTATTTTTAATACCTTTTTGAAAATGGGAGTAATGTGCTCTACAGCTCTCTTTCTTACATGCAGTGATTTCTGGAGAATTTGTACTTGAATCTGTAATTTTATCCTCAGTTCACTGAGGTTCGTAGGATGCTTCTTGTCTGGTACTTAAGGCAGAATCAATTACTTTAAAGAATGGGTGACACAGTAGCGTAGAAGTTAGTACAACACTATTACATCTCGGAGCATTGGAAGTTTGGAGTTCAATCCCGGATCCTCCTTAAGAAGTCTGTATATCCTCCCTGTGAAGTACATGGGTTTTCTACCGGTGCTCTGGTTTCCTCCCACCGTCCAAAGACCTACAAGGTAGGTTAATTGGTCAATGGAAAGTTGCCCCATTATTAAGTTAGGATTAAAATAGGACTGTCAGGGGTTGCTGGGTGGCACAGTTTGAAGGGCATAAAGGGCCTATTATGTACTGTATCTCTAAATAAATAAAAATAAATAAATAAATTTCCACAAATTTACTAACCATATACGCAACAATGCTTTGTTACTGATCTCTACCTTCTTCAGATTTGTTAGCTATCTTCCTTCATCAATTATTGTTTACCTTAGATTCTTCAAGAGCTGGGCTACAGGAGGCTGATTCTTCAGATTGGTCGTGGATCTAAAGAGCCAAAGCCTTTTGTTGGAACAAATTTTACTCTTGAAATTTATAGGTTCAAGGACACCATAGCAGATGACATTAAGAATGCTACACTTGTCATTAGTCATGCCGGTGAGTGTTTCTGTACTTCTCAAAAATGAAACATAAAGTACTCTAGCTGTTAGTTGTTAGTTCAGTAAACTAGGCACAATAGCTTATGTAACTATGGTGGGCATTCTTCATTAAATATTTTCTTTCCTTGCCTAATATGCACACTTTCAGTGAGAATTTCTTGACTGGCAATAGAAATCTTGGCAATACCTCCTTGTGCAATTGAATCCGTGATTTCCTCACTTGCAAACCCTAGTCAGTTTGGTTTGGCAACAACATCTCCTCCACAAACTCCATCAGCATAGGTGCACTACAAGGCTGTGTGCTTAGCCTCCTGCTGTATTTGCTTTGTGCTTATGACTGTGGGACTAAGCACAGCTCCAATGCCATATTCAAATTTGCTGATGACATCACTGTCGTAGGGTGAATTAAAGATGATGATGATAGGCAATTAGGAGGGAGATTGAAAATCTGGCTGAATGGTGCACAGTAACAACCTTTTACTCAATGTCAGCAAGAGCAAGGAGCTGAATATTGACTTCACGAAAAGGAAACTGGAGGTCCAAGAGCCAGTTCTCTTTAGGGGCCATGAGACAGTTCTCATCAGGGGATCAGAGGGGTAGAGAATCAACAGCTTTAAATTCCACAGTGTCATCATTTCAGATGACCTGTCCTGGGACCAGCATGTAAGTACAAATATGAAGAAAGCACAACAGTGCCTCTACTTCCTTAGGAGTTTGTGAAAATTTGGCATGACATCTACTGTATAACTTCAATTAACTTCTATACCTGTGTGATGTGTAGGGCTGGTATGGAAATTCCTACAAAAAGTACTGGATATGGCCCAAGCAACACAATGCTGGAGGAACTTAGCAGGCCAGCCAGCATCGATGGAAAAAAAGTACAGCCAATGGTTTAGGCTGAGACCCTTCAAGCAGGACTGGAGAAGAAAAGATGAGGAGTAGATTTAAAAGGTGGAGGAGGGGAGAGGGAAACACAAGGTGACGAGTGAAACTGGGAAGGGGAGGGATGAAGCTGGGAGGTTGATTGGTGAAAGAGATACGGGGCTGTAGAAATCTGATAGGAGAGGACAGAAGGCCATGGAAGAAAGAAAAGGGTGGAGGAGCAACAGAGGGAGGTGATGGGCAGGCAAGGAGGTAAAGTGAGAGAGGGAAATGGAAATGGTGGGGGGGGGGGGGGGTGGGTGGCATTACCAGAAGTTCAAGAAAACGATGTTCATGCTATCAGGTTGGAGGCTACCCAGACAGAATATAAGGTGTTGTTCCTCCGACCTGAGTGTGGCCACATTGCGACAGTAGAGGAGGCCATGCATTGACATATCAGAATGGGAATGGGAAGTGGAATTAAAATGGATGGCCACTGGGAGATCCCACTTCTTGTGGACGGAGTGTAGGTGCTTGGCATAGTGGTCTCCCAATCACGTATTTGCTGTACAAATCACTCTCTCACCTAGATGGGGTCAGTTGTGCTGTGAGGATTACATTCCTTGACTTCTCTAGTGCCTTTAACACCATCCAGCCCAAGATCTTAAGGCACAAACTAACGGAGATGGGAGTAGACTCTCACATGGTGGATTGGATAGTGGACTACTTGACAGATAGACCTCAGTATGTGCGGTTGGGAGACTGTAGGTCTGACACGGTGGTCAGCAGCACAGGAGCGCCGCAGGGAACCGTACTCTCTCCGGTCCTGTTCACCCTGTACACATCAGACTTCCAATATAACTCGGAGTCCTGCCATGTGCAGAAGTTCGCTGATGACACGGCCATAGTGGGGTGTGTCAGGAATGGACAGGAGGAGGAGTATAGGAAACTGATACAGGACTTTGTGATATGGTGCAACTCAAACTACCTGCGTCTCAATATCACCAAGACCAAGGAGATGGTGGTGGACTTTAGGAGATCTAGGCCTCATATGGAGCCAGTGATCATTAATGGAGAATGTGTGGAGCAGGTTAAGACCTACAAGTATCTGGGAGTACAGTTAGACGAGAAGCTAGACTGGACTGCCAACACAGATGCCTTGTGCAGGAAGGCACAGAGTCGACTGTACTTCCTTAGAAGGTTGGCGTCATTCAATGTCTGTAGTGAGATGCTGAAGATGTTCTATAGGTCAGTTGTGGAGAGCGTCCTCTTCTTTGTGGTGGCGTGTTGGGGAGGAAGCATTAAGAAGAGGGACGCCTCACGTCTTAATAAGCTGGTAAGGAAGGCGGGCTCTGTCGTGGGCAAAGTACTGGAGAGTTTAACATCGGTAGCTGAGCGAAGGGCGCTGAGTAGGCTACGGTCAATTATGGATAACTCTGAACATCCTCTACATAGCACCATCCAGAGACAGAGAAGCAGTTTCAGCGACAGGTTACTATCGATGCAATGCTCCTCAGACAGGATGAAGAGGTCAATACTCCCCAATGCCATTAGGCTTTACAATTCTACCGCCAGGACTTAAGAACTTTTTTAAAGCTATTATTAATGCTTTTTGAGATAGTGATTTAGATGCATATCATATTTTTTACTGAGTTAAGTATTGTATGTAATTAGTTTTGCTACAACAAGTGTATGGGACATTGGAAAAAAGTTGAATTTCCCCTTGGGGATGAATAAAGTATCTATCTATCTATCTATCTATCTATCTATCTATCAATCTATGTCAGGTCTCACCTATATACAGGAGGCCATCCTTGGAACACTGGACATTGTATATTTTCCCAATAGACTCACAGGTGAAGTTTTACTTCACCTGGAGGGACGGTTCGGGGCCCTGAATGGTAGTGAGGAAGGAGGTTTAGCACTTGATCCGCTTTCAAGGATAAGTGGTAGGAGGAGATCAGTGGGGAGGGATGAATGGACAAAAAGTCACTTAAGGAGCAATCCCTGCAGAAAGTGGGTGGAGAGAAAGGTGTGCTTGGTGGTGAGATCCTGGTGGAGATGGATGTGGCCCAGTCCATCACAGGTAAACTCCTCCACAACACTGAGCACATCTTCTCAAAGCATTGTTGCAGAAAAGCAACATCCATCATCAGGGACCCCCACCATCCTAATGGTGGGAATCCCTGATGATGGATGCACCCAGAAAAAAAGTTCATGCTTTCTTCTCCCTGCTGCCATCAGAAAGAAGGTACAGGAGCCTTTGGACTCATACCACCAGGTTCAGTAACAGTTAATACCCCTCAACCATCAGGTTCTTGAACCAGAGGGGATAACTTCACTTGCTCCATCACTGAACTCTTCCCACAAACTGTGGACTTGCTTTCAAAGACACTGCACCTCATGTTCTCGATATTTATTGTTTATTTATTTACTTATTATTTCTTTCTTTTTGGATTTGCACATTTTGTTGGCTTTTGCACACTGAGAACGTGGTCTTGCTTTGGTTCTATTAATGGTTATTGGATTTATTGAGTATGTGCACAATTAAATTAATCTCAGGGCTGTATATGGTGACTTATATGTACTTTGAGAATAAATTTCCTTTGAACTTTGAAATTTTGTTTCCTTAGTTCTGTAACACTGAGGCCAATTAAAATGTTGTGAAGTTGAACAGCATAGTCTAAGAAGGATGTATTTTGTGTAATTTACCAGATAAATTATTTGTAATATTGCTACTTTAAGTATTGACTAAAATGTAAGGATACTTATTTCTTAATGTTACTCAGTTGTGTGGTAATTTACATAAAAACTACATCAAAGGAAACTGCCATTTGGTCTAACCAGTATATATATTGCCACTGCTTGAACTTAGAAATAAGTTTCTTAAGATTGTAGTTAATCCTGCCCCTATGTCATTTCTGCCTAATATATGCATTATTTTATTTGTGTTAATTCTATTTGGACATTTTCATTACAATGTGAAGAAATTCTTAGTTTAAATTGTTAGCGGTTGTTTTTACTACTTATTCTAGGAGTAGAACATGGGAAAATAATTTTTACTCATTCATTCCATTGGACCCAGATATAATTTAAATACAATATCTGTATTTTGTATCTTGTAATAAGAACAAAGGCTTAGGAGTAGGCCATTAGTTTTCCTCAGAACCTGTTCTGCAAAACTATAATATTATTGCTAATCCATGACCTGTAGCTTTCATAGTTTGATTTGTCTCACTACTTGACAACAGTCATGATTACAGATCTCTGCAGTCATCTGGTACATCTGCTTCATGCAGGAATTGGATGATGAAGTTCTGGATTTGTGACTGACGATTTCTTCTTTCAAGTTGTAGAACTTCAGGGACACCACAGGCTTCTGAAGCCTTGTTATCCTATGATTTGGATGTGGCCTTTTGACTTGTTGGTCAAGAATGGTAGGGAGACTGACCCTAATAGAATACTGAAGGATAGAGTTAAGGGTTCCTATTATCAAGAAAAAAATACATTTAAGAAGGTCTTTAAAATGTTCCTTCCAGCAAACTTCAACAGCCTCTATCTTTGATAAGTTCACCTATCTCAGGTAGACCCTTTTTCGGGCTGAGAATGAAGAAATGAAGAAATAGGAACAGAATTAAGCCATTCAGCCCACTGTCTGCTCCACCATTCCATCTTGGTGAATTTATTTTCCCCTTCAACACCATTCTCCTGCATTCTCTCCATAATCTTTGATGCCTTTACTAATCAAGAACATATCAACCTCCGGTTTAAAAATACTCAATGACTTAGCCTAGACAGCTATCAATGGCATTGAATTCTACAGACTCACACTATCTTGCTAAAATAATTCATCCTGATCTCTCTTCTAAAGGGACATCCCATTCTGAGGCTGTGCTCTCTAGTCCTAGACTCCACACTATAGCAACTATCCTCTCTACTCTACTCTATCTAAGCCTTTCAATTTTCAATAGATTATGGTGGATTTCTGAGCAGCTCATACTTTGTAGATACTCTGTGACTGAGTTGAGAAGTCCATGAGGTGCTCAATGTGAATAGCTGCATTTGTGGTGCCCATGACATTGATGTTCCAACTGTAGCAACTACAGAGTCATTTCTGGATCGACAACCTCAGTGTGGATTTGATCCATGCAGAGACAAAGTGGACATGAACTTCATCATGCAACAATTCCAAGAGAAAAGCAGTGAAGAAGAGGAAGCTCTTTTTTCATTTCAATAAAGCGTATGAATTTGGCTGTGCACAGAAATACAGCTGCTTTTCAAGTCTGGATTCTAATTAGAGTCTACAGCAGAGCCATTTCAGTTGAAGTGTAGCTAACCTTCAAAACTATATAAGTGAAGAATATTCAATTCATGACAACTATGTTCTAGAACAACCCCACCTGATCCTAGGTAATGGAGCTGCAGCATACATAGAATGCTTGCATTTGCAAATGCTCTGAAATTGAACACCAAGTCATTGTCAAGTGTTCATTGAACAATACAAGAGGGTGAATCTTATCTAATGCCCTGGGAAAGGTTTCACTGTTAATGTAATGGTTTCTCTGTCGCAGCGGTGTTTGGGTTATGACTATACATCACGGGGGCTTTGGAATGTGCGCTGTCCAATGAGGGGATTGTTTTCTTTGTTGTGTGCCCGAGAGCGAGGAAATTGCGGGCTTTTGTTCGGCAGAAGGTGGAGAGAGAAAATGCTGGAACGGTCAGGTCGTAGACTGCAGGACTGAGTGGACGTGAAATGGGGTTGGGATTACTGCTGGGGTACTGGTGAGGCCCAAACTGTAGAAGCTCTCGGTTGTACAGGCGAACAGGATGGCAGTGTCTGTCAGGAGCACTATGGGGGGGGGGGGGGGTCACCTTGAAGCAGGGAGTGTCCCTGGTGCATCTTTTCCCGGTGACGGTAATGTCTAGTGTACCTGTGAGACAAGCTGGAGGTTGAAGAATACTGCAAGTTGTATATTCAATGCATACGGAGGAAGACGCTGCCTATGAGGGAAGTTCCCTTGTCTCACTTGCAGAGTGCAAGGCCCCTGGACCTTGTGTGTATGGATTTCCTGTCAATAGAGCCAGATGCCAGCAACATGGCGAATATCTTAGTCATCATGGATCACTACTCCAGATATGCTCAGGCTTTCCCTACCAAGGACCAGAGTGTGTCCACGGTGGCCAAAGTGCTATGGAAGTAGTATTTAATTTATTATGACCTCCCCAGGTGGAGACATAGTGATCCGGGATGGGATTTTGAGAGTAAGCGCATCCATGACTTATTGAGCATGCTCGGAGTCGAGAAGTCGAGGACTACTCCTTAGCACCCTCAGGGTGATCCCCAGCCCAAGAGGTGTAATTGTATTTTGCTAGACATGCTTGAAACATTGGAGGTCAGCAAGAAAAGCAGCTGGAGTCAACATATTGGACATCTGGTCCACTGCTACAACTGTACCTGAAATGAAGCTACCGGGTACTCACCATATTAACTGATGTTTGGGCACATGGCGAGGTTGCCCATCGACCTTTGTTTTGGGACTAACAAGGACGACCTACCACCAAAGACTCATCTGAAGTATGTGTCTGATATGAGAAGGGAGCTGAAAAAAGCTTATGTAGTAGGTGAGATCATGGCTGCCAAACAGAATCAAGGAAATGACAGGAGGTATGATCAAAACGTGAGGTTCTCCCAACTCCTGCCAGGAAACCGAGTCTTCATAAGGAATTTAGGGCTACCTGGGAAGCATAAATTGGAGCTACGTGGGTGGCTACATCCTATGTAGTGGAGAGTCAGATGCGAAATGTACCAGTTTTCCAGGTGAAACCAGAGGATGGGAATGTACCTGTCAAGATTCTCCATTTGAACCAACTTCTGCCTCCTCGGACAAGTGGTGCAGGTTGACCCAGAGCCTGACCTGGAGCCTACACCTAGTAAGAGAACTCTGCGGCAACACAGGGCAACAGCAGGAGAGATTAGACCTGCCCCCACCCCTGATTGGGATACTGATTCAGAGGATCAGGACATGGGAGTGTGGTATATGCTGCCTTTTGCTAACTCTCCATTGATTGAGGAAGAGACTCCCAACCCTTCTCACACTGAGTCAGGTGAAATCAGGGGGGCTATCTATGGTTAGCCCAAGTTGCAGCGGGACCCTGCAAGGGATGAAGTGGGACACAGCAAAGGGACAGAGGGGTCTGAGTTGCATGTGGGCATTAGTGATAGGCCAGGGGAGGCCTTGCCCGGTAGACCAGAAGTATCCCCAGTAGTGTCAGAACATGAAGAAGTAGATGAGGTGGTACGGAGGTCTCACAGAACCAGGAGACCACTGGGTAGGCTGGCCTATGTGATACCGGGGAAACAGAGTGTGGCCCCTACCACTTTGGGGAGATATGTCACTGCCTTTTACACCTGGATTGGACTTTGTGTTTTGCAGGAAGGGTTGGCAAATTATCTGAAAGTCATGAGGACATGAATAAATTTGGTGGGGGGGGAGAGTGTAGCGCCCTGGGAAAGGTTTCACTGCTAATGTAATGGTTTCTCTGTAGCAGCAGTGTTTGGGTTATGACTAGTGTTACGTACCCGTGACACGTGACAGTGGTACCCTTGTCACGTGACTGGGGTTGAAGCTATACTGGACTTGAGGTAATGGTCTTGTGATGGTGGAGTGACGTCATTTTCCCGCCAGTAGAGGTCATGTGACAGGTTTTTTTTACAGGTTATAAAAGGAAGACCCACCCTGTCAGGTGGGGCAGTTCGTGGCTGGATTTGCCAAGTTGACTTCATGCCACTGCGTGATTTAATGTGATGACGCAGTTTAGTTAAAAGATGAAGTTTTATCTAATGCCTAAAGTTTAAAAGGTCATTGCCAGCAGTTTCTTACAATACTGCTAGTGGAGAGTAAATATCGGAGTTCGGAAGTTAAAGATCGAGGAGAATCGATTTTCAACGGTGGAATGGTTTCGACCTTGTGTGATCCTCATTCGGAAGGATTTCGTTGACTGTTCTCGTGTTAATCTCTGCTGGAAGCAGGAGATTGAGAAGAGTGTGGGAAAAGAGGTCAGTGCCTTTAAACCGTTACGTTTTATAAAAATTCGACGTGGGAAGAGTTCGACGCCGGGGATCGAAGGACGACGACGTGGAAGAGAATTTGAATCGCCTTAAAAAGTCTCTCCTTTTAAAATGGACTGTGAGCTTTTGAACTTTCGGCATACCGCTTTAAAGAACTTTTTTTTCAACATCGCTGTAAGAACTGTTTTTGCTGCATCGCTTTAAGAACTGTTTAAGCTGCCGCACAGCAGCTGTTTTCCGGTTACGTTAGAGTTTGTTTACTTTTGGGGGTTTTTTTTTCAGTGTTTAATAAACGTGTTATTTGTTATAAAAACCCTTTGCCTAACTCATATATATTTATTGTTGCCTGAATACGTAACACTAGAGATAACCGGGGGCTTTGGAATGTGCGCTGTCCAATGACGGGATTGTTTTCTTTCTTGTGTGCCCGAGAGTGAGGTATTTGTGGGCTTTTGTTCAGCGGAAGATGGAGGGAGAAAATGCCAGAACGGAGAGGTCATAGACTGCAGAACTGAACGAACATGGAATGAAGTCGGGAGTCAACAACGCCCGGGGGAAGCTGATGGAGAACGAATAGATGGGAAAATTGTGAGCTCCAACATGTGCATTAGATTGTTTCATTAAAATAGGCTCTTTTTTTTGTTTTCTTTACTAACCCTCTAGTGAAATTAAGAATTATAAAGCTAAATCGTTCAATTGCAAATGGTGTACTATTTGTTATTTCTTGGTACTGATTTGTAACAGGGGAAATACATCACGCAGCATCCACCCAAACGAGATTTCGCCAGTTTGGCAGAGGTGGTGACTGTCTTCCCCTAGACTAACTCAGCCCGCCAAACCTGGGGGGGTAGGGGGTTACACTTACATTCAACACCTACAAGATAAAGACACTCTACCAACCCGGCTGCACTATAGAGCAATATTCTCCAACAATAGGGGTTCACGGCAAGATGCTGGAAAATGTGGATCACACATCATATCTTGGGGAAACACCTCTCAATTAGGGTATATGTGGAAGTTCAACATTGCCTTCAATGCATCTGCACAGACTTTGATCAATTGAGGAAAAGAATGTTGGAAGATTGAGACCAGGGATAAAGCTCAAAGTCTATCATGCAGCAATCATCCTATACGCTTCTGAGATCTAGTCTTCCTACAGAGGATTTCTCAAGACACTGGAAAATATCACGCATGCTGTCTTTGCAAAATTCTGCAAATTCGCTGGAGCAATGTAGCTGTCTTCTCCCAGGTCTCCTTCACCAGCACTGAGGCCATAATTACATTCATTCAGCTACACCAGTGGTTTTCAAGATGGGCTCTTAAAAATAAAGGGAGTGGTGGCGGGGTGGGGAGAAATGCTCAGTAGTAAAGGAGGCAGCTGACAGTTCATGGGCTTAATTTAAGAAATTAATTGCTTATCATAAGCATTTGATACTCAGTGCCACAATGGTCATAGCTGACCCACAATTCTCTTAGACTTTGCACAGAGTGTATTGTAGTTGTTGAAAAGCAATGTGGCACTTTTGTCATGAGGCATATTAGGAGAAATCTGGACTGAAGAAATTGTGTTATTTCTGGGCACGGCTTACATATTATTACCGTTCATTACTGTAGTATGATTCCCATACTCTAATCATGCAGTGATGTACTTCCTGTGTATTAGGGTATGGCATACAATAGGGTAAAGGTCAGAATCTGCCCTTTTGAATGGTCTTGACTGCATTTCTCTAGCCCATGATCTAACCAAGATATCACTGCCCCACTTTATGTACCTTCATGTTTTGCCTGAGCTATGATGATGTCATAACTTTCTCCTTTATTGATTACAGTGCTGGAGGTTAGACTTAACAATAGGTGATTGACCGTGTTGTTAATCCATAACAAAAATGGTAGTAGCAGACCAAATGGAAAAGGTATAGACGGTACAGAGTGGAGTATCTGAAATATGGATGTATACCAGTACCAGGGAACCAACAGCAGCCAGTGTGGCTGTGTGTGAATGTTTCTTTCAAATGAGGTAATGAAACCGCCCAGGTTCCTTGAATATTTGAACAGAATACATCCTAAAACAAACAAAACCTTGGCTTATGTTCAGTCACTTCATGAAAATTTTCAGAATCAGAAAACACTTCAAAACATGTTTGCCAGCACTTCACAATAAAACAGTTATTGTTTGTGTGCTTCATACAACATTTCATTGCTCAATGCTAAGTCTGGAGAAGCACTGATTCTGCCAGCAGTAAGGGAGGCTGTGAGTATGGTTTTGTAGAAGTTACCGGACCAAATAATTTAAAGTGATTCTGTTCAGAGACGAATAAATGTAATGTCTGAGGATGTGGAAAACATACTGTGCAACATATTTATGACAACACAAATGGCTCTGCAGTTGGTTAAGTTCGACTTAGCTAGGCAATAAATCTTTGCCTTCGTTTGCTTCATAAAAGATGAAAGCATGCTTCGAGAGTTGTTTTTTTCAAGAGGGCTAGAAACAGATATGAAGGGGGAGTCCATATTTTGGGTTGTTGAGCAATTTTTTTCAAAAAGAACAACATTCAAAATGCTTGTTTGTTCAACAGACGGGGCACCATCAATGACAAGGCACCTCTTTTGGATTATCAGGGTTTGGCGGAGCAAATTCAATGGGCTGAATGGCCTATTTCTGCTGCTATGTCATATGGTTTTATTAGTTTCCTGATTGGTCAGGGCTTCACAGGATATGGCGAGAAGACAGGTGTATAAGATTGAATGGGATCTGGGATCAGCCATGATGGAATGGCTGATCAGATTTGATGGGCTGAATGGCCTAATTCTGCTCCTATGTCTTATGGTCTTATTACTTTCTTGAAAAAGAACCTCTACCTGACATATTTACGCCATTCACTGTGTAACTCACAAACAGCATCTTGTCACAAAAAACACCAAAATGATGAGCTGCACAAATGTTGAAATACTTGTATTACAGTGGTAAATAAGATCAAGCCCCATGCTCTCAATTCTCGATTATTTTGAGAGCTTTGCATTGAGAATGATGAACAGTTTGAAAGCTTGCTGTTGAACACAGAAAGCCGATGCCTCTCAAAAAGAAACTGCCTGAAATGCTTTTATGCATTTTTTTGAAACTAATAAATTTTGTCAAAGACTCGAATGGTTTATTCAGTAATTAATTTTAAAATATTATGCACGGCGTTGCTTATTTGTCAGAATTATTTGCAAAGTTAAATTAAATCAATCTTCAATTCCAAGGAAATTATGTAAATCTTATCAAAGTCAAATCAGTTATCTCAACATTTCTGTGCAAGTTAAACCTATTTAAGTGCAACATTGGCTGGCCCGACCTTTTCCTGTTTCTGAGCCTTTCTGAGTTGGAAGAGAAAGAAAGGTTACCAGTTGACGATCTTCAAGTATACTGTGCCTTCCTGGGTGAGCTGTGTAAAGACATGTCAAAGAAATTTCAGGATCTTCGCTCGATCCAAATTCCAAATTGGGTAATTAATCCATTCCAGAACATTTATAATGAGGAATTAACAGGAAGGATGGAGGAAGAACTGGTCTCGCTACAAAATGACTCTGAGCTGAAACTGAGTTTCAAAAAAATATCAAGACTTTTAGTTGCAGAAGGAAATCTATGAACACTATCCTGCACTGTGGAAAAAGGTCAAGATGTTGTTATTGCCGTAACAACATCATATTTAGCGGAGCGTGGTTTCAGTGCAGTCGCTCAACTTCATTCAAAGCAATGAAGCAGACTGCAAATTACTGAACATGCAGATCTGAGATTTCTTCTGATGTTGAAAAGCTGATATCACTGCACCAAGCCCATCCACCTCACTGAAAAGTGAAAAGGCAATGGAGTAGTGAATAGTTGGACCACAAATAAACCCTGATAGATTTTTACTGTAATTAAATACAGGCACAATTTTAGTTGTAACTTTCAATATATTTGAATAATTTTTGCAATTATTTGTCGTCGCATTGAATTTGTATTTTCTATTTTCTTTCACTGCGCATCGTAAATCAAAATTCTTTATAGTTTTTGTGTAATAGCCTGCGGGGCTTTGGGAATATGGTCTAGAAGCCAAAAGCGTGGTGACCCAAAAAAGTTTGGAAACCACTGAGCTGCACAAGCAAGCTACAACGCTTCCGTGTCCAGCACCATGCATGCTAATCCATATTTTCATTTAATCTTTTGTAGTTAACGAAAGCACTATTGGATTAGAGTATAAAATTGTTATTTTTCAAGTAGTTTAATCTTTCCTATGCTTGCTTGTATTTTATACAATCATCTATATACATGGAATTGTTTAGTGAATTTGTCAGTAATTGTAATATAGATGCTTCTGTATTTTTCCAGAAGCTCCTTAGTTTTTCTGCAGCATGAGTCGTGCCTCTTGAATCTAGTTATTTCATAAACTATTTGTTATCATGGAGTCTTGCTAGCATTTTAGTTTGAAGTTTTTTTTGCGGAACACAACAACTTCTTTGTTCTTTCTCTTTTTCTTTGTTCATTCCTTGCTGTTATAACAGTCAATAAACTGGCAGCAACACGTTTTATGCCTCATTCTTGATTTCTGAAGAAACTCTGAATTGCAAAATCGCCAGGTTCCAACACTACTTCTAATCTCAATTTTAGAACTGTTTGTGCAATGTAATAAGACAACTTGTAAAGAGTTGCATTACCTCGCTAAGTAAACATTAGTGCAGTGAGATCATACGGTATCTCTTTTTTATGTTGTCTGAGTTTTTGTATGACCTTGTATGTGAAGGAGCAAAAATAAAGCAGTCTATTTAAAAATCTCAATCTGTCTTTATTAGTTATTTAATTTATTGTTAAACAAAACATAATTTCTCTTTTGTAACAAATTATAGCTACATGTATAATTAGAGGAATCGATGTGTCACTGCTATCATAATGTCAAGTGCTAATTAGGTAATGCATGATCTGATTTGTTGCCTCAATGATGTTTTCACTGGTTATACAGTAAGTTTTAATATAGTACTTCCAGCAGATGTTTATTACTATCCTCAAAATACAGAGGAATTGGATTTCTTTGTACTTATTTTTATTGTACCATTGTTTATCCCTGTGCAACGTATGCAGGTGCTGGAAGTTGTCTTGAAATTCTCGAAGCAGGAAAGCCCCTCATAGTCGTTATTAATGAGAAGTTGATGAACAATCACCAGTTGGAACTAGCTAAACAGCTGTACTGTGATGGACATCTCCTATACTGTACTTGCAGGTATTGTTAATCCCATGTAAAACCAAAGTTGTTGAACAGCTAACCTTTGCAGTTTTGTCTTATAGAAATGCCATCCTTTTACAATGTGCAACATTCTTCTCACTTTCAAGACATAACGCTCATGGCCCAGGGTTGTTTGAAGTTTATGTAGGGAAATTAGACCATAAAATATTGAGTCAATGCATAAATGTTGTTGTTCTCTGTATTGTCTGAGAGAACATACAGGGGGCTGTCAAGATTCAGTTTCATCATGTAAAGCATTGTACGTTGCAGAAGACATCCTGATAGAGGAAGTCTCTGTAGAACAAGTTTTATCTTCAGTGATAATAGCTTGAAAATTTTAATTATTTGTGCATGCATTAGTTTTCTGCTTCTAAGTGGTATTTTCTCTCCAGGGTGGTTGTTTTTAAGTATGGCCACCAGAGGGCCCTAAATTTATTTTTTATCAGCCCTGAGACAGTTTATGGGAGTATAAACACTGAAATAACTTCCCATGCTGAAGCAAGCGATACAGAAACAATGGCAAAGGTTTTCTTTACCCATTTGCTACTGGTTGACTCTTAGTGGTCTGTATTGGTAAAGTATGTGAGAAATCAGATAAATAAAAACTCACCAAAGGTTTTATTGGTCTCTGTTTACAATATACATTAATGATTTAGATGAAGGGATTAAAAGTAACATTAGCAAATTTCCCGATGACACAAAGCTGGGTGGCAGTGTGAAATGTCAGGAGGATGTTATGAGAATGCAGGGTGATTTGGACAGGTTGGGTGAGTGGACAAATGTATGGCAGATGCAGTTTAATGTGGATAAATGTGAGGTTATCCACTTTGGTGGCAAGAACAGGAAGGCAGATTACTATCTAAATGGAGTCAAGTTAGGAAAAGGGGAAGTACAAAGAGATCTAGGTGTTCTTGTACATCAGTCAATGAAAGCAAGCATGCAGGTACAGCAGGCAGTGAAGAAAGCTAAGGGCATGCTGGCCTTTATAACAAGAGGAATTGAGTATAGGAGTAAAGAGGTCCTTCTGCAGCTGTACAGGGCCCTGGTGAGACCCCACCTGGAGTATTGTGTGCAGTTTTGGTCTCCAAATTTAAGGAAGGACATTCTTGCTATTGAGGGAATGCAGCGTAGGTTCACAAGGTTAATTCCTAGAATGGCGGGACTGTCATATGTTGAAAGATTGGAGCGACTGGGCTTGTATACACGGGAATTTAGAAGGATGAGAGGGGATCTGATTGAAACATATAAGATTATTAAGGGTTTGGACACGCTGGAGGCAGGAAGCATGTTCCCGCTGATGGGTGAGTCCAGAACTAGAGGCCACAGTTTAAGAATAAGGGGTAGGCCATTTAGAACAGAGATGCGGAAAAACTTTTTCACCCAGAGAGTGGTGGATATGTGGAATGCTCTGCCCCAGAAGGCAGTGGAGGCCAAGTCTCTGGATGCATTCAAGAGAGAGTTAGGTAGAGCTCTTATAGATAGCGGGGTCAAGGGATATGGGGAGAGGGCAGGAACGGGGTACTGATTGTGTATGATCAGCCATGATCACAGTGAATGGCGGTGCTGGCTAGAAGGGCCGAATGGCCTACTCCTGCACCTACTGTCTATTGTCCATATTTCAATTTCCCAACAACCCAACTTAATATGTTTAAATTTTAAAAATAAATCCATTATGAAAGAATTTCTCAATGGCTTCAATTCCCAAATTTTGCTTGCTGCCATTGGACTTGGAAAGAGAAATACAGTCATACAGTGATTCACTAGAATCTAATATTGCTAGAAAGTGCATATTCTGACAATAAGAAAAATCTAGATCAGCACTCAGTCATCAAATAGTCTAATCACATTCACTGATTTATTTAATATGAAAATGATCACATAGATAAGATAGTAGAGTAGCATAAAAAGGGAAAATAGAGCCGATAAGTGGCCTAGCTGAGAAGGATGATAGTCACTCCATTTTCCACGACACTAAACAGTGGATGAGGAAGGACAGGGTACTTTTAGTGCACTTGATCCTTGGTGGTTTTGTTTCAAAATTATATTGTTTTCTGGATCATTTTCTCAATCATATATTTTAAATCTGAAAGTTTCCACAACAAAGGAGTCATCTATTCATTGCAATACCACGTGGATTTTTATTTTACATTTTAAAAATATATTAATCAGCACAATTTAATGCAGTGGTGCTATGCCAGTAGGAGTGACCTCAAGGGTAAACTGTTCAAATGCTGGGAAAAGCTGGCCATCCAGTGCAAAACATTGATTTTGGACTCAAACCACACTACAAGTAGCTATATTATTCCTTCTATCTATCTAGTATTCTTCCTCCATGCTCCTATCATTGTATTGACTATTTCCAGACCTTTCTGAGAGGTCACTTAGTGCAAGAAATTAATAACAAGTGAATTATTGTGATGTGTTCCAAACAAATCTCATTCAGTGATAAGGACATTTACAAGAAATCTCTACGTTTTTGATTAATGCATTATGTCAATACAGTCGTCTCTCAGTATCCGCAGGGGACTGGTTCCACACTGTCCACACTGACCCCTTGGATGGAAACAGGGGTCACCGGTGCCTTAGCCCTCTTCAGGTCCACCACCAGCTCCTTAGTCTTCTTCACATTAAGCTGCAGATGATTCTGCTCACACCATGTGACAAAGTTTCCCACTGTTGCCCTGTACTCCACCTCATCTCCCTTGCTGACGCATCCAACTATGTCTGTCCTGCTGCGCCGTGGCAACGTGTTCCAAAAAAAGAAAATATAAAATGTACTTCACCCCAGATTACACTGAAGTGTACCCCCTGCCGAATAGGGGTCAAAAATAATGACAGTGTCACTCGCTGCACTGTTTGAAACAGTGACTTTTCTATTGCACATGTTGAGTTAAATGACTATAAAAGACATGTTGAGATGAGTTTAACAGGTGTCATTCGTTCATTAGAATAGCTAACGTTATTTAAACTAGCTGGCTAGCTGTTAAGGAGCTACTCTATTGCTGTCCTAAGTGATGAGGCCAGACTCCCTGTAGACTTGCTTAAAGTTGTAATAGAATTAAAAAAAAGACTCCATGATAATATAAGTACATATTTTAATGTCACATTTTCTGCATATACCCAACTTGCTTTACAGATTAGACAAAATCACTAAACAAAATAGTACATACACCCTTGGAGGTCGACCGGGAGGTGGGGTGGTGATATGGGGTTGCAGGGGGCAGGGGTGCTACCTCCCTGAAATGAGTTTTTGCAGGGTGGGATGTCTGGGATACACACCAACTGTACATATTTGCCTTTAAAAGTATGCTTAGTTTATCTAGGCATAATGTCCATTCTGAAAGTGTTCTCTAAATCTGTTACTTTGTAAGCGAAACATTACTTAAGCTCTGCCAAAAGGTGCCGGAATGTCTTGGCCCAGTTTATTGCATTGGCATTTTAGGTAGTAGAATTGTTACTGCAGGTTTCTATCATTATTATTAAACTTGTTTTTGCTTCATTTTCAGCACACTTTGTAAAACGTTACAGGAATTGGACTGCACATCCCTGAAACCATTTCCTTCAGGGCAGACAGAAAAATTTGCCTCATTTCTGGATAAAATTTTGGGATTCCAGTGACCTGAATAGTTATTTTAAAAACAACAATGGGCTATTTTTCCATATCGGGACTTCCAACCTTCATGTGGTCACAAACTGGAGTTTGAAATATAATCAAGGATCAACTTGATTCACCATATACATTTACATGTATAGAACTCACTGTGGTGTGTTGGTGCGACATTCAACAAAAACAACATTCAACAATTACAACGAATAAACAATTATATTAAAAAGCTGAATATATCTTTAATGTAATTTAATTAGGTCTGCCAGTGTATTTTTAAATTAATCAAACAGAACCAGGGAAGGAATTTGTTCTGTAGAAATCTACAACGTTGATTTGTCGTTGGTCAGTGCAATAAATGTGTTTTCTCACCTCGCTGTTTGCCAACTTTATGTTTCATCATTTCATTTCAATATTTATTTGTGTATCTGTTATCCAGAAAATATTTAGGTAAGAGTTTGGTTTAAATACAAAGGTTTGCGTACTAAATATTCTTCAACTCTTTTTTTTTCCTTCTGAAACCATCATTGCTGGATTACAGTTTAGCAGATATCAACACTGCTCAAATATCTCCACCCATATGAGCCTGACTGGGACTCACTAGGCTAGTCAATTCCAAGCAGCAGTTGAATCTGATCCTAATGGTCACCGACGTGCGATATTATCACAAGTAACAGAAACCTGTTAGCTGATTTTATTTCTTCACTAAGCTCCGAATGCAAAGTCAGAAGTATAGTAAATTGACAAATATTACACTTGGCATTTCATGTAAAGGTCAAGTGACATAGGTCATATTATTCTTAAAATGAAGTACAGAAGTATTGTACTTAAATCTCAGGATTAGTATTCAGAAGTGTAGATCATCAATAGAGATGAATTTGATACCAAGTTCAATCATTAAGTAATTTTGCTATGAAGTAAGCCTGTTAACCAAAAAGCTATTTGATTCTTGTAAAACAAGAGAAAATCTGCAGATGCTGGAAATCCAAGCAGCATGCACAATATGCTGGAGGAACTCAGCAGGCCAGGCAGCATCTATGGGAAAAAAGTACATTTGATGTTTCAGGCCGAAACCCTTCGGCAAGACTGGAGAAAAAAATGCTGAGGAGTAGATTTAAAAGGTGGGGGGCAGGGGAGAGAGAAACACAAGGTGATGGGTGAAACCTGAAGGGGGCGGGATGAAGTAAAGAGTAGGAAATTGATTGCTGAAAGAGAAAAAAGGCCATGGAAGAGACAAAAGGGGGGTGGGGTTGGTAGGGAGCACCAGAGGGAGGCAATGGAAGGGCAAGGAGATAAGGTGAGAGAGGGAAAAGGGGATGGGAAATGGTGAAGGAGAGGGACGTTTGGGGTCATTACCGGAAGTTCAAGAAATTGATGTTCATGCCATCAATTTGGAGGCTACCGAAACGAAATACCAGGTGTTGTTCCGCCAATCTAAATGTGACCTCATCACAACAGTGGAGGAGGCCATGGAGTACGCTCCGCCTGCCAGAGAAAGCGAGATCTCCCAGTGGCCACCCATTTTAATTCCACTTTCCATTCCTATTCCAATATGCCTATCCTTGTATTTCGTTTGGGTAGCCTCTAACCTGATTGCATGAATATCAATTTCTTGAACTTTAAGTAATGCCCCGCATTCCTTCACCATTTCCCATCCCCTTTTGCCTAATCTCACCTGCCCATCACCTCCCTCTGGTGCTCCTCCTCCCTTTTATTTCTTCCATGGCCTTCTGTCTCTTTCACCAATCAAATTCCTACTCTTTATATCATCCCTCCTCCTTAAGGTTTCACCTATCACCTTGTGCTTCTCTCTCCCCTCTCCCCTCCTTTTAAATCTACTCCTCAGCATTTTTCCTCTGGTCCTACCAAGGGGTTCCAGCCCGAAACGTCGACTGTACTCTTTTCCGTAGACGCTGCCTGGCCTGCTGAGTTCCTCCAGCATTTTGTGTGTGATTCTTGTACAAACCCATTTGCTTCATAATGCTTGACAAGAAAGGAACTCTGCAATCCTTGCCTCTTCCCAGTTTATATATGACTTTAAATACATAAAGTGATTGATTGTTTAACTTTCTCAGCCGGTTCAGGGAATGTACAATAAATGCCAGCAGTGTTTACACCTTAAAAAAAATCAAAAATATTAAAAAATTTAATCTCTTGAAATTGTTCAGTTCATACAGCATTAACTGGTCAATGTTTTCTTGGATTACTCAGTTTTGTCTTTCTGTACGCAGGTATAATGTTTGCTATAGATATGTGCACAGCATATTCTGTATGGTCTTGCTGTTACCTATGTGGTGTTCATTTTAACAATTGCAGGAAGTCAAATTACATTAATTTGACTAAACAAACCAAACAAACAGCTAATTAATAAAGCAAGATTACAATAAACTCCAATGGTTGGAGAAAGAAATGTGCTCTGGGTAAAACAGGGGGAGCAAAATTGTAATTCAGGCTTAAGGCATCAGTGGATAAACACTTGGAAGTGTGGGCAGGAGGTCTATCAAGAATACTGAGACCTAGAGAGTCAGAATAAGGTTTATTTTTTGCTGATTTATATGTTGTGAAATGTGTTGTTTTCCAGCAGCAATAACACATACATTACTATAAATTATGCAATAAATAGTGTAATAATGAGTGGGCTAGTGGAGGGAAGGGAGGCACTAGAAGAGGTCTTCAAAGAAAAGATTTATAGGGTCCAATCAGGAGGAATATAGGTACCTTACAAAACCCAGCAAAGGCTCAGATAAAATCAGGCTGAGTGATTCATACTACAGTAGTTTCCAAACCCTGGATTAAAATCTGCCATGATGTCAAACATGTGGATATGTTGGCAGAACTGCATTGCTAGCAGTTTCATGGGTTACTGCAACATGTGTGCAGAGCCGATATTCTGAGCTCAAGGTCTTCTGCCCCAACTTGAAAATGGCCCAGCAATAGAAAAGTTCGGCATAGATAAAAATGGAGGATGTGTGTATGTATTTTGATGAGGGATCACAATTTTGAAAGCATGTTTGACAGTATTTAAGAGAAATTTATTTGCACGTATGGACAAACATTTAGAGTTAAATTTTTTTTGCACCTGGCAGAGCTGGAATGGGGCCAACTTTGAGTGCTATACACATACAAAGTGCTTCAAAAATAGCTGAATCCTTTTATGATGTTTACAAACAAGAGGCATGAAAGCTGCTGGCACCTAGGTGTTTTATTACATTTTCTCTTGACTCTATCAATGAAAGACCCAAACAGAAAACTTTCCACGAGGTGAAAGGCAAGCGCATCTTCCCTGATGGTTAATAGACAAACTGCAAAGCAGTGAGACATTGATTTTTGTTTTTTTTTTGCTTAGGGTAATAGAGGTGCCTGGAACAAGCTTTGCTATATCAGCATATGATTTATTTGATTTTCAATATCCTTCGTGCAGGCTTTAGGGGCTCACATTGGTTACAGTCTGATAAATGCACGAACAATTACACCCACACAAAAGAGCCGCAAGTACACATGAAAGAGGAGAAAATTATGGAGGGATGTCAAGTTTACATAGTCATGCAAGTTTTGATGTGACATTAGCTATACAAAAATGACATGGGTCTTATGAGATCCTAAATTGCTCTTCCAGATTTAATAGAGTATAGTAAATATAGGGATTAGATAATGTCCTGTAATCTTAGTATTTTCTTTCAGCATCTATTTCAGTTCTGAAATTGGAATCATAAAGCTAATGTTATAGCTTGTCTTGGTTCATCGTATAGTTAAAGGATCAGTGAAATCCTTCTAATAAACTCATGAGTCAATTACTCCAGTGAGAAAAAAAGCAAGTTAAATATCTTCTAACTTAAGAAAAGGTGAAGATTGATATAGACAAAGAATAATAGACAAACTGTGATTAAAAATGACTCTTATTTTGTATTGTGACAGAAATGTCATTTGTGACAAGAAAGTAGCCAAGTTTGAACAATAGAGATTTTGATGTTGTGGAAATTTGTCAGACTGTTGAATTCAGGGAAATGTCTTTCAGAGATGTATTCATATTAACAAATAAATTCAGTAAATCTGTAATGATGCATATTGTTCCCATATGTTATAGGTAGTAATGTGAGAGAAATCTTCTGTAGGTGTCTCCCTTATTACCTTGTCTAAAAGTAGTATTCATAATTTGCACTTGAAGTAGGTAATTGCCTCTTTGATAACAGAAATTTAGGAATTGCCTCAGTAGGTTGTGCCTTAGTTCTTTGAAAATTTAAAATATCTTGAAACTTGGGCAATATTTGTTCAAAGTAAATTCAAAAAATATATTATTTCGATGTTAGACATTACATTTCATTGCTGTCATTTTCTTACATTTTGTTTGGTGCTTGTTCAATGCCAAATTAAACCAATCCCTTTTTGCCTACATGTAATCATTTCCCATTCCCGCCTATTCATGTGCCTATCTAAAGGCCTCTTAAATGCCAGTTTCAAGTACTCTGAATTAGACTGTTATTTTGAGATCCCAGGACATTTACCTATTGGAAAAAACACACAATTCAAAAACAAGTTATTACCACTCAGAACTACATTTTCAGCTAATTATTCTTTCCCCAAAATGTCTAATTACATCAAGTAATCTTATGTTTGACCTACTGTAGATTCCGGATTATAAACCGCTACTTTTTCCCCACATTTTGAACAGCTTTGAACTCTGCGGCCTTTAATCCAGTGCGGCTAATACATGGTTTTTTTTCATGCCGCCTCGTAAACATTTTGCCTCGTAACAGTAGACCAATAAAATTGATGAGTAGTTCACAGAGGTCCAATGAAATTGTACGATAAATCAAGCGCACTTTCACAATTAAATTATTGTAAATCAGTCGTTTGTACTCACCGTCATCAACATGGAAAACACTCGAAGAAAAGCAAGACCCGAGCGCGTCAGACCCGAGCGCATCAGACCCGATTAGACCCGATCGCGTTACGCGAGCGCGTCAGACCCGAGCGCATCAGACCCGATTAGACCCGATCGCATCAGACCCGAGCGCATCAGACCCGATTAGACCCGATCGCGTTACGCGAGCCCGTCAGACCCGAGCGCATCAGACCCGATTAGACCCGATCGCGTTACGCGAGCGCGTCAGACCCGATTAGACCCGATCGCGTCAGACCCGAGCGCATCAGACCCGATTAGACCCGATCGCGTCAGACCCGAGCGCATCAGACCCGATTAGACCCGAGCGCGTCAGACCCGAGCGCATCAGACCCGATTAGACCCGATCGCGTCAGACCCGAGCGCATCAGACCCGATTAGACCCGATCGCGTTACGCGAGCGCGTCAGACCCGAGCGAAAACGCTGCTTTTAAGTTAAAGGCGATCAATAACTTTTCCTGGTAGGCTGCAGTATATATATTTTTACCAGTCGCTAGGAGATATTGGAATGTTGTTCGTGCTGTTCAGTAAAAAAGTATATGCAACGTAATTTGTGTTACCGATACGTATGTATATTTAAAAGTAGCGGTGCGGCCTAAAATCCGGTGCGGCCTTTACAATTAAAAAATTGATTTTATTTCTAAAATTAGAGCCAGCGGCTTTTAATCAGGTGCGCTCTGTAGTCCGGAATCTACGGTACTTAAGTCACTTTTATTGTCATTTTGACAATAAATTCGACAATTTGTGCTTTGTGATGGTTACGTGAAATAATTTCTGATTGAAAGGATTAGATCTGGTATTCAAGCTCTTGATAGATTCTTGAGGCCTTTCGCTGAATCCCCTTAATAAGTTAGAACTTTTGTTAGGATGTTTTAACAAACTTTATTAGTTAGATAGATAGATAGATAGATAGATAGATACTTTATTCATCCCCATGGGGAAATTCAACTTTTTTTCGAATGGTGGTACTAATGGTTACCCAAATAATAGTAGATATCATGTTTGTTTGTACGCTTATAGTACCTAGCAATTATAGGCCTGTCAGTTTGATGTCAGTGGTGGGTAAATTAATGGAAAGTATTCTTAGAGATGGTATATAATTATCTGGATAGACAGGGTCTGATTAGGAACAGTCAACATGGATTCGTGCGTGGAAGGTCATGTTTGACAAATCTTATTGAATTTTTTAAAGAGGTTATGAGGAAAGTTGATGAGGGTAAAGCACTGGATGTTGCCTATATGGACTTCAGTAAGGCCTTTGACAAGGTTCCACATGGAAGGTTAGTTAGGAAGGTTCAATTGTTAGGTATTAATATTGAAGTGGTAAAATGGATTCAACAGTGGCTGGATGGGAGATGCCAGAGAGTAGTGGTGGATCACTGTTTGTCAGGTTGGAGGCCGGTGACTAGTGGTGTGCCTCAGGGATCTGTACTGGGTCCAATGTTGTTTGTCATATACATTAATGATCTGGATGATGGGGTGGTAAATTGGATTAGTAAGTATGCAGATGACACTAAGGTAGGTGGCGTTGTGGATAATGAAGTAGGTTTTCAAAGCTTGCAGAAAGATTTATGGCAGTTAGAAGAGTGGGCTGAACGATGGCAGATGGAGTTTAATGCTGATAAGTGTGAGGTGCTACATTTTGGTAGGAATAATCCAAATAGGACATGCATGGTAAATGGTTAGCGCAGTGAAGAATACAGTAGAACAGAGTCATCTAGGAATAATGGTTCATAGTTCCCTGAAGGTGGAATCTCATGTGGATAGGGTGGTGAAGAAAGCTTTTGGTATGCTGGCCTTTATAAATCAGAGCATTGAGTATAGGAGTTTGGATGTAATGTTAAAATTGTACAAGCATTGGTAAGGCCAAATTTGGAGTATTGTGTACAGTTCTGGTCACCGAATTATAGGAAAGATGTCAACAAAATAGAGAGAGCACACAGAAGATTTACTAGAATGTTAGCTGGGTTTCAGCAATTAAGTTACAGGGAAAGGCTGAACAAGTTAGGTCTTTATTTTTTGGAGCATAGAAGGTTGAGGGGGGGACTTGATAGAGATATTTGAAATTATGAGGGGGATAGATAGAGTTGACGTGGATAGGCTTTTTCCATTGAGAGTAGGGGAGATTCAAACAAGTGGACATGAGTTGAGAGTTAGGGGGCAGAAGTTTGGGTGTAGCACGAGGGGGAATTTCTTTACTCAGAGCGTGGTAGCTGTGTGGAACGAGCTTCCAGTAGAAGTGGTAGAGGCAGGTTCAGTTGTGTCATTTAAAGTAAAATTGGATAGGTATATGGACAGGAAAGGAATGGAGGGTTATGGGCTGAGTGCGGGTCAGTGGCACTAGGTGAAAGTAGGCGTTCGGCACGGATTAGAAGGGCCAAGATGGCCTGTTTCCGTGCTGGAATTGTTATATAGTTTGGGAAGTTACCCTGGAAATCATGAGTCTTTAAATATGTATTTCAGGGCTAGGCAAGGCCATTGGTTTGTTGCATTTAATATTCTGAAGTGAAAATAAGAGAGGGAAAAGGTAAGTAAAATATGTCATCATTCACAATCCTGAGATTAGTTTTCTTGCAGGCATATTCAGTAAATCTAAGAACTATATTAGAATCAATGTAAGACCAATAGTGGTGGGTTGTGGGGGGAGGACTGTAGGACATGCAAATACTTAAGACTGTCAAAAAGTATACACAACAGAACTACAGGAAAGTGGGCCCAGACACAGTGGAGGACAACTTATGAACAGAACTAGATAGATAGATAGATAGATAGATAGATAGATAGATAGATAGATAGATAGATAGATAGATAGATAGATAGATAGATAGATAGATAGATAGATAGATAGATAGATAGATACTTTATTCATCCCCATGGGGAAATTCAACTTTTTTCCAATGTCCCATACACTTGTTGTAGCAAAACTAATTACATACAATACTTAACTCAGTAAAAAATATGATATGCATCTAAATCACTATCTCAAAAAGCATTAATAATAGCTTTTAAAAAGTTCTTAAGTCCTGGCGGTTGAATTGTAAAGCCTAATGGCATTGGGGAGTATTGACCTCTTCATCCTGTCTGAGGAGCATTGCATCGATAGTAACCTGTCGCTGAAACTGCTTCTCTGTCTCTGGATGGTGCTATGTAGAGGATGTTCAGAGTTTTCCATAATTGACCGTAGCCTACTCAGCGCCCTTCGCTCAGCTACCGATGTTAAACTCTCCAGTACTTTGCCCAACAATGTCATATCACGTACATAAGAGACAGACAACAGCCCAAGAGTCAGACTCACAGGGCACCTTCATAATACCGCAAGAGAAGAGTAGCAAGGCAGCTATGCTTTGGAGATCTTGGGCTGAGAAACAAACATGAACCTTACAAACCTACTCCCCAAATGGTCTAAACCAAGTCTAACATTAGGCTTAAGAAACAAAGCTTCTCCAAAATGGTCTAAACTAAGCCTAATATCTAGGCCCAAAAAACAAACCTAATTCCCAAATGGTCTAAACTAGGCCCAAAATTACTGACTGGATCTATAAAACTGGAGCATTGAGATTAGGGCAACATGCTCTCTGTTAATTAAAGCCAGATTGATGACTCTCCCACACACCCAGATACAAAAACAATCACAGAAAACTACACAAGGCAGGGAAGGTATGTCCTCCCAATTCACACCAAATCAAGTGATACCCCACCCCATCTTGCAGAATAACCACTTCCCATGCAGGCCATGCAAAAACGCCCTCACCACCGTCCCCCAACCTTATACCTAACATCCATACCCCTTTCTCCTGCAGCCTCCAATCTCTATCTCAAACCCCCACACCCCTCTCTCTCCCTTCCAGGCCCTCACCTTCTAACCCCAACTTTATCCCTAACCTCCACACCACTGTCTCCTCTCCTCTCATCTCATCTCTATCCCTAACCCCCACACTCACCCCCCTCTCCCTGCCAGGCCCTCACTTCCCACCCCCAACCCTATCCCTAATCTCCATAACCCTCTTTCCTCCAGCCCTCAACTCCATCCTCCAATCCTAATCCTATCTTGCACACCCCTCTCCTCTCCATCTCCCCTATCCCTAACCTCCACACCCTAGGTCAGCCTCTCACCTATGTCCCTCAACTCTGCTGCTAACTCTAACCTCAAGCCATCAATCTTATCCTTAACCCTCCAGCCCCCTCTCCCTTTCAAAGGGAGATTCCTTTCAAATATGGCTTACAACATGTAGTAATCTCCATCTCTAAATGAATTAACAACTCTTATGTTATATGCCTGATTCTTTTAAAGCCTATAATTGCCTTTAGAGATAACAGTTTACATAATAATTTCTCCTTTCTTTCTGTTAATATTGGGTTTTTTATAAAACTTCTGTATCTTTGATTGTGGGGCTTTTCATCAAGCCTCATGTAATATTGATCATTTATCCATTTATCCATAAGCAAAACACTGAAGACTTCCCCTAAGGCTTAATTGAATAGACAGGAGGATGATTTGAGATTTATTTAGTTCAATTATTATATAAAAATACTATTTTACCTATAGAATTTTCAGCCTGTTGTCTCAATTTTTTTTTGCAAATGTGTAATTTGAACATATGAGTTGGCGTCATTATAGTAAAAAATACTATTTATTATTCTCCCTCAACAAGAAAGGCAGAGGCTTGCTCAATTCTACTAGGAACATGGAAGAGGTCTAGGCAAAGGCACTGTCCAGTGTTGCAATATCAAGCTTACAATGGGTCATTGTGAAGAAATTCCCACATTATGACCTGGTGGTTCATTTTATTAAACGCTAACATGCTTTACAAGTGCACTTCTGTTAAGAAAATGAAAAGCACAAAACAAAAAAAAATGAGAATGCTTTGTTATAATAGGATGGTGGAAAACCAACTCATTAGCATAGAGGTTGATGTAGTGCAGGGGTTTCCAACCTTTATTATGCAATGGAACCTTACCATTAAGCAAGGTGCCTGTGGACTCCAGGTTGGGAACCCCTAGTGCAGTGCTATCAACTACTGTTTCTGGGCGAATCTTCCTCCAGTTCATTCCATATTACTCTCACCTCTTCTTTCCTGAATTATTCTAGATTGCCTTCCTGATACTTTTCACAATCAGTACTTTAAATGTAGGTAATGATAACTCATTGTTTAACCATTAATAGCAGTCAGCTCGATTGCATCAGCATCCCTGGTAAAATTGTGAAGTAGTGACTATTGAATCTAGTTCTATTTATTTTGTAAGGATTAGGATTAATAAAACCACTTTGACTGCAATTAGATTAGTTTTGAATTGAACATTCTGCATATTACTTTACTTCTAAAACATTAAAGGGATGTTTTCTTTATTTGGAGAGAAATACTTGGGGAGAGCTACATACCATCAGGAGCATGTGGCTTAATGATATTTGCCATGCAATGCCTTTAATGTTTTCTTTAATTAATTCACTTCATGAATTACGAGATTATCGGTTACTTATCGTTAAAGTACTTTAGCTATTTGCGTTATAAAGTAGCCATATCAAAGTAGAATACATGGGGACAGTTTGTAAGAGGAATGCGTTGACCGGCTCAGCTTAGCACGTATTGGGTTAGTGGTCAGTTCGTAGTGGGGGTGGGGGCTATTAGTAATCAGCAGCGTAGGATGCACCTGGCGTCGTTCGGGTTTTGCGAGAGCGAAGTGGGGGTCGTCGGAAGAAACGTCTGAATCTGTCAGTAAGCGCTGGGACGGAAAAACAAATTATTCCCTGCATTTGTTAAAGGGTGTACGTTGCTTAAATATAATGCACTACTTTTAACTTTTTTTATATTAAAAAAAATCGTCTTGTCCTATGGCGGGTTGGAGAAATGCAGAAGGGGGTTAGGAAGTATTTTGGCCAGAAGTGTCTGAGTGAAGTGACCATGGACGAGTATCTAGGCACCCAGGGACTCTACCGAAAACTCACCGCCAAGGATGGCTCCTGCCTCTTCAGGGCCGTGTCCGAGCAGGTAACTTTACAGTCAATGTTTCTGGGTCCTTAATTTAACTTTAAAGGGAGTGACATCAAAATCAAAACAATTAACGCGGTGCTGTTACTACAGTTTTGGATTTGGCGATATTTTCTGTTTTATTATTGAAAGGTTAACTTTGAAAGTTTGTTTATATTTACATTCCGTGTTATAGTAAAAGACCAGATACTAACTTTGTTTTCATTAATAATGAACTGAAGAGTTTCCGTTTACTTGGCAGCTGTTTCTGACACAAATACATCACTTGGAGATTAGAAAAACCTGTGTTGCCTACATGAGAGTGAACCACTCCAAATTTGAAGAAGTAAGTGTTGTGTTAAAGTTTCAGTGGCTTAAGTTTTGCCAGTAATTTAGACCATGTAAGTTAACGTTCAGAAGGGTAACTAAAGCCATGTTCCTCTTTAAATACCTACTTTAAGCAAAGAACATTATGCCCCTTGAATAATAAGGTAATGATATTCCCAAAAGGAGCAGTTTGGTTAAAAATTTATGACTGGTTACCTTTGAAATAAGTTCTACAAGTTTCAATGATGATGATGAATCTGCTTCATTGGACTGTTGAGGATGGTTTGCAAAGGGCCATCAGATGGCTAGCCTATATACAATGTTAGTGGGACTGGGCAACTGACTTTTCAGGCTAGTGTCTGGCAAGGGATTAAAGCTTAACATCTAGGCAATTTTTTCATCCTTTTGTAATAAATTATTCTGTGGCTGCCTAGTATAATGAATGTTAATGTACTTGCATGCGTGGTTCTATGTATTTAGAGCAGTTAGCCCAGGACAGTAAAATGATAGACCACTCCACAAATTATGTTCTGATTCCCAACAGCAAAACTGAAATTGAATATAAATTACCTGGATGTTTTTATGCAGGAAGTGGTTTTGTAATCTTTTAAATATGCTGAATATAAAGAGTTAATTAATAGTGTTTGTTGACTTTCCTGGTATGGCAGAATTTCTAACTTTCTTTTCTCAGTTTATTGATGGTTCCTTTGACAAGCACTTGGAACGTTTGGCTGATCCTAAGGTATGTACTTCAACTGTTACATCATAGGCAGTTCGGGATTCTATTCATGTGTTTCTTTCAATGAATGTAGTGAGGTGCAGCATACTGCTTGTTGATATAATGTATATAATGAAAACTAGACTGTAGGCTCGAACAAAAACCTTGAGCATGTAGTTAGTGTATATGTTCAGTGATCAAAGTTCAAGGTAAATTTATTACTGAAAGTATGTCATCATCTAATAACCTGAGATTCATTTTCTTGAAACCATTCACAGTAGAACAAAGAAATACATTAGAATCAATAGAAAAAACTACAAAGATTGACAAACAATGTGCAGAAGAAGATGATCTGTGTAAATGTAGGAAAAAACAAGTATTACTGAGAACATGAGTTGTAGAGTCCCTGAGTCTGTAGGTTGTGGAATCAGTTCAATGTTGAGGTGAGTGAATTTACAGATGTTGGAAATCCAAGCAACACACAAAATGCTGGAGGAGTGCAGCATCTATTGGGGGTGGAGGGAGTAAACAGTTGACATTTTGAGCCTACACCTTTCATCAGGACCTGAAGGTTATCCAAAAATTACAGGGATCTTGATTAGCCGAGTAAGTGGTTTGATAATTGACAAATGGAGTTAGATTTTGGAAAGTTAAATCTAATTTGGTGCTAATGACAGGGCTGTAGGGTGTTGAAGCATGGTGTGGTGGGGGGGACTTGGACTTGCATGGTTTGCTGGGGGCAGAGTCGCAAGTAGACTGTGATGAAGAGGGGTTTTAGTACATTGGCCACTTTATTAGGTACAACTGCTCATTAATGCAAATATCTAATCAACCAATTGCATGTCAGCAGCTCAACGTATAAAAACATGTAGACATCAAGAAGTTCAGTCGTTATTCAGCCCGTACATCGGAATGGGGAGGAAATGTGATCTAAGTGACTTTGACTGTGGAATGATTGCTGGTGCCAGATGGGGTGTTGAGTATCTCACTGCGGATCTCCTGGGATTTCCCATACAACAGTCTTTCTAGTTTACAGAGAATTGTGTGGAAAAATTAAGTTGAGGAGCAGTTCTATTGGTGAAGATGCCTTAATAAGAGGGGCCAGGAGAAGGGCCAGATGGTTCAAGTTGACAGCAAGGCGACAGTAACTCAAATAACCATCTCTGGTTAGAAGAGCATCTCTGAAAATACAACGTACCAAACCTTGAAGTGAATAGACTACAGCAGCAGAAGACCACAAACATACAGAAATACACAGTAGCCTCTTTATTCAATAATAACTGTATCTTTAAAAAAAAATAATAAATAAAAAGTTTTGGTGCAGACCACACTTGGAGTATTGTTCAGTTTTGGCCATCCTGCCATGGGAAAGATAATAAACTGGAAAGAGTGCTGAGAAGGTTTGTAAGGATGCTTGCAGTACTTGAGGAACTGAGTTATAAAGAGGTTGGACAGACTAGGACTTTATTCCTTAGTCTAGAAAACAGGAGACTTTATAGAAGTCTTTTATATTGATATAAAATCAGAGGATCTAGATAGAGTGAATACATTTTCTATTTTCCCCAGAGCTAGGAATCAAGTACTAGAGAGCACAGGTTTAAGGGGAAAGATTTGAGAGGAACTGGACAAGTAACTTTCTCTTGTACAAGGGGTGGTATCTATGACGAATCAGCTACAACTGAAGTGATTGAGACAGGTCCAATAACTTTTAAAAGGCCATTGGACAAGTACATGGATTGGAAAGGCTTAGAACATCATTTGCTTGGCTCATGGGATTAGCTTGAATGGGACATCTTTGGGCAAAGGATCTTTTCCAGTGCTGTGTAACTCCATCCCTCTGTTTTTTGTTTTTTTAATATAAATAAATAAATAAATAGGCACAAGTATTATGAAAAGTTTGCAAATCAGTGGAGCACCAACTTGATTTTTGTGAACTGCTTTAAAATGGTATCAGCAACACGACTACACTGCAATCTGTAGACTTGTGGCAAAGGTTTCCAATCCACATTGGGTCTCTCTGGTATACAGAAGGCCACACTGGGAGCATGGATACAGTAGATGACCCCAGTGGACTTCAGGCAAAGTGTTGCCTCACCTGGAAGGACTGTTTGGTAGTGAGGGAGGAGGTGTAGGGGCAGGTGTGCTACTTGTTCTGCTTGCATTCCCATTCGGACATGTGTATATTGGTGAGATCCAGTGTAGATTGGGAGACTGTTTCGATCACCTTCACTCCTGCCACTCAAAGCAGAATCTCCTGGTGTCCACCCACTTCAATTCTACTTCCCATTCAGAAATGTCAGTCCACAGCTTTCTCTACTGCCACGATGAGGCCACATTCAGGTTGGAGGAGCAGCACCTTGTATTCCACATCAATTTCTCTTAACTTCCTGTAACTGCCTGCCATTCTCGCTTCTCTCTCTCTCTCTCTCTCTCCCCCCCCCCCCCATCATCATCCCCATTCCTGTTTCCCTCTCAGCTTCTTACCTGCCCATCACCTCTCTGGTTTCACCAATCAACTTCCCAGCTTTTTATGTCACCCCCCCCTCCCAGTTTCACCTATCACCTGACCCCTTGCTCCCCCTCCCCCCCCCCCCCCCCCCCCCCCACCACCTTATTCTGACTTCTCTTCCCTGTCCTGATGAAGGGTCTTGGCTCAAAACATTGACTGAATACTTTTTCCATAGCTGCTGCCTGGGCTACTGAGTTCCTCGTGCATTTTCTGTGTGGTGCTTTGGATTTTCAGCATCCACAGATTTTCTTTTGCTAGTTGTATCATTTTTTTTTAAAGTGTAAAAGGTTAAAGTTCTGGACAATAATGCTTTAAAGTGGTGTTTGACTGCCAATAATTTCTAAGTGATATTTATTGGTTTTCATGAGTCTGGCATCAAATATAGTCTAAAGAGCTTCCAAAGATGTTATCTTGGACATTAAGGCCTCACTTGACCATGTGACATCAAGGAGTCTTGGTGCAGTTAAGGTCAATGTGAATTATTGGACGAAAGTTTCACTGTCTGAAATCCTACCCTGTATTTGTGGAAGCAATGCCTCTGAACTGTACTCGGGCACCACCTTTTTAAGGAAATTAAGTGAATTTTTAATCAAAAGATCAGACCTGCAAATGTTCATTGCACTGTTGCTACACCTGAAAGGAGTCTGCCCAATTGACAAGTGCCGTTTAATGTTCTGGTCTGGACAGTTTATTTTCATTAACACCATGGACCAGGTAGTGACCACCTCCAGCATGAGCCCAACTCTTTCTGATACTCATTAAGATTGTCATTAAGATTGGTATCAACAGCATCCTGGAGGTCATCAAGATGTTTGACTGAATCAGAAATATACAGTCAGATTAAGTAGTGTTTTTTTTTTGCAGTATGCATCCAGCCCTTTTAACCATATACAAGGTACAAATCAAGTGAATTTACTTCCCTTGTCTAGACAGCTTCAAAAGTGCAAACTTCTCATCTTGAGGAAAGCAGCTTCTGTCACTTTAGATATTCCGTTTGCTCCATCGTGGAAGTGTTGTGATTACAGCATGGGCCATCTCCACAGTAGCATCTTGACTGTATCCCAGAACCGCTGCCACCCTGAGGAATGAATTCAGTTTTGTGGGGATGCTTCCATCTGGAGTTTCTTCTTTTGTTCCTTTCGGTCAAATTCTTAAACCTTGCCTCATGCCATTGAAAATATCTTCATCACAGCAATACCAATCCAAAGTCAAACATCAAAGTAAATTGATTATTAAAGTGAGAAAGTTACCTTCATTTGAGATTCATTTTCTTGCAGGTATTTGCAGGAAAATGTAATTTATGAAAACTATAACATGAAGAGTGACAACTAATGTGCAAAAGACAAATTGTGCAAATAAAAAAAAAATAATACTCAGAGTTATGGAGAACTCTACCTTCTCCAGGACAAGTGGGAAAGCTATTGAATCCTACCCTTGTATGCAAGACCTAAATCCTGTGAAGGAAGAAAATCTTTGTCTATGCTCTTGGTCCTTAGCATTTGATGCTTGGTGTATGCTGACTTTCATGCTTGTTCTGTTCCATATTATTTTCCTGTTGGGGAATTGCAACCTATTTGAACACTTGACCAATTTGGTATTGATAATGCATTAGGTTAAATGTGAATCCATAATAGGAATGTTACAGATACTTGGTGAATGAACTTGCTGTTTAATTGAATTACCTGCACTGGTATCGTATTTCTGTGTCATCAAGCACTAGCAAGTTAGCTGCCAAAGCAACATCTTTCTGTCTTTGGTGTGCTTTCCTTTTGACCCTTTCTAGTTTGTATCCCAGTAATGTGTTCTGAACTATAGTTATCTAACTTGAGTAAGTTTGAGATTTGTGACTTTTGGCAAATTTGCTGGAAGTTATATTTCTTGCAGTTAGGACTTTAATTTTGTGGCAATTATTACTGCTGAAGCTAATTGCATTTCTTTAAAATAACTGGAAACCTTGGTGTTCTACAGCTTCGAAGAATTGTCTTGTGGTTTCTGTGGCAAAGTCAATATTGGAATAACTTGCAGCTGTGGCTCAATCATAATTTTCTCTTGTCAAGGAGATTTTGATTTATTCGAGTCTGTGCACTGAAATTTTTGTGTGAAGGGGGTCTTAACCAAAATTTTTTTCAGCAAGTTACATTCAAAGCTCAAAAAATGGTGCTCTGCCTAATATTTTGTAGTAGCCATGTGCGAGTTGTCTATTTTATGTATTATGACGGTAACAGTTACCTTAAAGGACTTTGTGAAATTGAGGCATTCTGAATGTATCTTGTATCTCTACACAAGTGAGTTTGTTTGTACTGTCCTTAACTATAAGCTCTGAATCCTCTATTTCATTCAATTATTCTCACAACGATTTATTGATTTGATGGTGTTGATTCTTCGAACCCATTTCAAGATTATAATCTAACTGTACAAATACACAAAATGGAGTAACATTCCTCTGGACCACAGTGCACTAACAATACATACAGCAGTGCTAGAAAGTTTGTGAACCCTGCAGAATTTTCTTTATTTCTGCATAAAAATGGCCAAAATGTGATTGGATCTTCAAGTCCTAAAACAAAATAGAGAACCCAATTAAGTAAATAACACAAGACCACCTTGATGTTCTGCAACGCTGCTGGGACAATGTTCTGTGGATAGATGAGACAAAAATTGAACTTTCTTGCAGAAATCCACATTATAATGTTTAGAAGAAAAAGGGCACTGCACACCAAAACTTCAACCCAACTGTGAAGCACGGTGGAAGGAGCATCATCGTTTGGGGCTGCCTTGCTGCCTCAGGGCCTGGATTCTATTAAAACATTTTATAGGAGAATGGCAGTGTAGCGGTCCATCATCTGAAGCTTAGTATAAGTTGGATAACACAGCAAGACAATGATCCAAAAGGCAAGTAGATCAACAATATGGTTGCAAAAGGAAAAAAATGTTTTGGAATGACTGAGTCAATGCCGTGACCTTAATCCTATATAAATGTGGCAGGACCTGAAGCAAGCAGTTCATGCAAGGCAACCCACCAGCATTCCAGAGTGGAAGCTCTTTTGTAAGGAGGAAAGGCTTAAAGTTCCTCCAAGCAAATGTTCAGGCTGAATCAACAGTTACTGGAAACGTTTGGTTGAAGTTATTGTTGGACAAAGGGGTCAGGTCAGTTACTGAAAGCAAAGGTTTACATTTTTTCCAACAAATACCTGTAATGTAGGATTTTTTTCTCAATGTGAACATGTATAATGTGTTATTTAATTGGTTCTCTTTGTTTAGTTTTAGGACTTGGTTGAAGATCTGATCACATTTTAGGTCACTTGTGCAGAAAGATTTCTACAGGGTTCACAAACTTTCTAGCACCTTTGTACGACGCTCAGAACATAGAACAAAATATTACTAAGTTATGTCTCCTCTCGCTGTGAAACAGAACCTCTTTCTCCCTTATTGGGGGGGGGAACCTGTGGTATGTCAAATACCAGGTGAATGAGTAGTCTTTGGGGTATTGCAGGTCTGTCTTTGTGCTTTGCTGCATGCTTGGGTGCTCAATGGTGGGTGTCGATGCTTTTTTTGTGGGGGGATCGTCGTTTGCTGCCACTTATGTGCGGGAGGGGGGAGCTAGGGCGGACTTTGGGGTTCTAACATTTAACTGTTCATTCTTTGGGAGCACTTCTGTTCATGGGTGGTTGTGAAGATAAAGCATTTCAGGATGTAGATTGTAGATATTTCTGTGGCATTAAGTGTACCTTTTGAAACCTTTGGAAATGTAACTCAAAATGCCTATGGAGTGCACAGCACAGATAAACAGCATGCTAACCTAGTGACAATGGAGATGGCAGGACATTTATTAGTCTCTCAGTCTGTGGGAAGAAGCTGTTACCCAGACTGGCAGTCCTACGCCTGATGCTCTTGTTACCACCCTCCTGATGGTAGGGGGTCGGTCAAAGATTGTGGGGTGGTTGGTAGGGATCCTCAATGCTTTGGGCCCTTGGTATACAATGCTCCCTTTAAATATCACAGGTGGGGGTGGGAGGGAGACCATGGTGATCCCCATGGCAGTCTTTGCTATCTTCTGTGGGGTCTTGTGATGTAATGTCTTGCAGTCTGCATACCACACAATGATGCATCCAAACAGGACACTCGAAGGTGGTCCTGTTAAAAGTTGGACTTCTGGTTTAAGATGTCGCTACTGAAGGCTTACTGGTAGTTCGAAAGGCATGAAATTCGACTAAAGACATAACTAACATCTTTTCTGAAGTAAATTGTGGTAAACTATCACTACGAACAATGAAGGGGAAGTGAATTTGAAGGATGAGCTGTGCTGATGCATTGCAAAATCGATGCAGGTTGAGTTGGGGTGAGGGATTTGGAGAAGTTGAGGCAGTGGAGTTTTGATGCCCGTCCAACTAACCTGGGTGCAAGGTTGGATCATTCCAAGCACAAGCTGATTTGGAGAGAGTTGGAGCTGATTTGGGCTGAGTGACGAGGCCCAGAGTGAATTGCTGGGTGGCGAGGTCTAGGCCTGGGGCATTTTGCTGGAGCAGGGCCTGGGCCTCAATGCGATGTACAATCTCCTGTTTGGACAACTTTAACGCTGGCTCAGATAAACTGGAAAGGCAGGGTGTTAGTACCAGAGGTGAGAGTCAGGCCAATTCCTCTCGCTGTCCCATGATATTAACTCCTCTCTGCAAGGCTGAGGTTGTAAGACTTCCCTGACTGCTGTGCTTGTTTGTGAGCTTTATGGCTATTTAGTTATTTATTCCCCCACTCCCACCTCACAGCTAATATGAACTGACAGCAAACTTGGGCTTACTCTGGGTTGCTTTGGGGATTCGGTTCTGAATGTTGCTCGTTTCTGTTTGCATGATTTGTGTTTTTCTTTTTGTACATCAGGTGTTTGTCTTTTAAATTTGGGTTCTGTTTCTTTGTGGCTGACTAAGCAGACAAATCTCAAGTTTGTATAATTTGTACATTTTAATTTACTGTGAATGGGAGTGGGAAGCGTAGCACTCCTGTGTAGACTCTGCTGTCCCTTGAGTAATGAAAAGGTGGTGTGGGTCCAGGCTAGATTGTCAGTGTGCGCACACCAGGGAACTTTGTGCTCTTTACTCTCACCATGGCAGTTGAGGGTGGTCGACCTGCACCTTCATGAAATCCAGAGACCTCTTTTGTCCACACTGAGATTTGGGTCCTTCTCTCACTGTTTGACAAGCTTCTCTGCCTCCTCTATGCTAACTCATCACAGTTGCTGATGAAACTACTGTATCATGAGCCAACCTGATGTGGTTTCAGCGGGATCTGGCAGTGTAGTTGAGTCCGCAGCAAGCTGAGCACAGAGCCCTGGGGGTGGTGGGGGGCACTAGTGATCAGTGTGATGGAACTTGAGATGTTGCTGCCAACTCAGACTCTGTTCTTTTTCCATCAAGAAGTCCTAGTTACAGAGAGGGGTGTTCAGTTCCAATGCAGCCACTTTACCCACCAGCCTCTGAAGGACGAGTGTTAAATGCTGAGCTGAAGTCGAAGAACAGCATCGTGGTATGAGGCATAGTTTTCTAGGTGGGATATGATGGAATGGAGGGCTGAGGCCATAGCATCAGTGGAACAGTTTAAGCAGTAGGTGAATTAGAAAGGGTCCAATGTATCTGGAAGCTGGGATTCATACATTACAAGTACTCAAAGCACTTCATGATTTGTACCACTGGATGGTAATTGTTTAGGCTAGTTATCTATAACTCGGTCAATAGAATGATAGTGGCTGCCTTGATGTGTACAGCAACAGTAAACTTGCTGCAAAGAGGTTGTTAGCTGGGCCGCACAATCCCTCGGCACCTGACCAAGTATGTTGTCTGGCCCTGTAGCTTTGTGTGGGTTTACCTCGGCTAGTATTCTCCTCACCTGAGCTGTGACTGGACAGGGTGTCTGTTTCTTGCAGGGCTTTTGTCGATGTCACATCGCTCATTGTATCAGATCATGCACAGAAGGCATTCAGCCTAACAGGAAGGGGGGTGTTGCTGTAGTTGATGCACAGGGTGGACTTGTAATGTGCTTTGATTTGTATGCCATGCCACATGCCCTGTGTATCCTGGTGCCCTCCTGATTGCATGGCAGCGTGGGCTCTTGCTGACCTTGGTCATCTTGTCCCCCAATCTGAAGGCAGCATTCTGATTTTTATTTTGGAAATTCAGACAGCATGTTATCTTGGTATTTGTTCCTCTTGTATGTAATCCTGTAGCAATGCTCCTCTGTCATTGATAGTTGATCTGTTTAGGCTTTATACACTAGTCCCTCCTCAAATCCCTCTGACTTAAGAGATGTAGATCATACTTCATACTTCCATGTCCTCAATCTTGTACTTAAAATCACATTTTGATCTGATTACACCAATGAAAGATTTAAGGATTTTTGTTTTCAGGTTGTATATAATTAAAATTGTTCAGTGCAACAGCAGAATATCCACTTGGGGATGTGCATGTCCTTGACCAAAGATTCCTAGAATGATTAACCTTGATTTGCTCTAAAGAATCATAGAACACTACACAGAAACAGTCCTAGCAGCCCATCTAGTCCATGCCAAACTATTAACTCTAGTCCCATCGATTTACATGTGGAACATGCCCTCCATACCCCTTTCATCCATGTGACTGTCCAAATTTCTCTTGAATGTTGATGTTAAATCCATATCCAATATTTAACCTGGCAGCTCGTTCCACCCTCTGAAGTTTTTCCCGTGTTCTCCTAAATATTTCAGCTTTCGTCCTTGACCCATGGCCTCTGGTTGTAGTCTCACTAAGCTCAGTGGGGAAAAGCTGCTTGCATTTACCCTATCTATGCCCCTCGTAATTTATATACCTCTATCAAATGCCCCCATATTCTTCCATGCTCCAGGAAATAAAGTTCTAACCTATTCATCCTTTCCATATAATTCACTCATGTCTTGGCAACATCCTTGTACATTTTTTTTTGCTGCATGCCTTCAATCTTGTATTTTCCTGTAGGTGCGACCAAAACTGCACACAATACACCAATTGGGTCTCAACAATGTATTTATTGTACAACTTCAACATAATATCTCAACTCGTCAGCTTAATACTTTGATTTAGGAAAACCAAGGTGCCAAAAACTTACAACAGCATCTACCTGTGATGCTGCTTTCAAGGAATTATGGATCTGTCCTGCACTCCTCGGTGCCCTACCGCTCTACGTAAATCCTCCTCCGGTTTGTCCTCCCAAAGTGCATGGCATCACTTTTTTTTTGCATGAAATTCAGTTTTTTCAGCCCACTTTTTCAGCTGATCCAGATCCTCTTGCAAGCTTTGGTCTTCCTAGCTGTCTACTACACTCCCAGTCTTGATATCAGCAAATGATTCTTACCATCCAGATCATTGCAACAGAGGACATCAACAGAATGGTGTTCCTGTGGCACACTTGGTAACAGACCTCCAGTCAGAGGCAACCATTCTACTGCGAAGCCAATGTCTTATCCAATTTACTACATCTTCAATGTCAAGTGACTGAACCTCCTTAACCTCCCATGCGGCACCTTGTTATCCTGGTGATGTTTGCTCAATTGTTGCATTGTGCAGAGTCTAGAAGCAGTAATGTGATCAAATGGACTGCTGAATCCAAAAGGGTTTGAACATTACGTTGCAGGTGCATACATGGTAAGTAATCTATCACAATTGGACACTGCATTGTAGATGATGAAAGGAATATGCAATTTTTCTCTGCCTTGTTCGTTAAATATATATATATATATAGTGTGTGTTTTGTGAAGCACTGGATGGTGGCTGGACCCTATCACACATGTCATCTCCACCCAGGGCCATTCTGCTGGTGTTAAAACAAATGCTCAACAGGTTAATGAAGATCTGTGGAGGTTGAACAGTTCTGATGGAAGGTGAACAAACCGAAATGCTAATTTGATCTTTCTCCACAATGCATTCTGACACGTTGAGTATTTCTTTACTTGGTATTTTAAGATTGCAGTGTGGCGACCCAATTACTAGCACACTCAAACCGGCTGACAATTGGCCAGCGTGCAGGCACAAAGGCTAGGTCCGAGACAAAGGCAGAAAGCCTGAGGGGGTTTCAGTTACGTGCCTCTCGAGGCATCCGGCGGGGGAGCGAGAGTTTAAAGCAAGACTGTTAAGTTGGAATAAACTTTATCCTTGACTGCAGTTTACCGACTCCGTGTCGTTATTTTAGCGCTGCGTGTAGCACACCGCTACAATTGGTGACCCCGACGGTCCAAATGTTTTTGGACCGGAGATGAACGACACCGCATCTGTTAATGCGGTTTCCTTGAAACTGCCAAGCTTCTGGATGCTACAACCTCACCTATGGTTTCAGCAAGCAGAAGCCCAGTTTTGTTTTGCATTTAATTCCTGCAGTTTTATTATAACAAAAGTTATACTTACATTTTAAGAAGCGTATTTTGCGAAGTTTACTGTACTTTAGCTCATCAGTTTCTATTTTGATCATTAAAGCTGTGAGTGGAGAACATTATATTGCAATGCTTATGACAACTACAGCTTTGACTATTCTTTCATGCAAACCGTCCTGAAGGGCAATTTGCATGCAAGTTAAACTCATTTCCTTCATCTGATGTCTTTTCCCACATTACCAAAATTAAATCCCATGATTCCTGTGGTTGAAATGATCAGAATTGCAGTTGTTTTAATTTGTAATCTGATTATTGTTTGTTTTCTCTCTGCCCACCAACCTTGACTTATGGCCATGGAGATGGCACCTGCACCTAGGCCTTCCTCACTTTGGTAGTGACTGCATGTCCTTCCCTCTGGATAAAAGGCCTCTGAATTGTCACACAACTTGCTTCCAATAGTCTTGGTAAATGAGATTATTGTTAAATATACTAAGGTACAGCAAATCTGTTTTACATGCCATCCATACTGATCATTTGATCACATTACCAGCTATAAATGATGTATATGCCAAATAGTGTTATAGTTAAAGTGCAGGCAGGCAGTAACTTGCAAGGCCATAGCATAAGTAGATTGAGGTAGAGTCCATCTTTGTACTAGGAGACTGTTCAAATATACAGCTTAAGTATGCTGCTGGAAATGCTTCCTATTAGGTGCAAAGAGAGCCAACTGAGGAGTTAACTCTTTTCTATAGCTTAAACGTACGGCTCTGGCTAATATACAGCATGTATACTTAATCCAGTGTGAAAAATGCTATCAAAGGTTAATGTGACTTGGATGTTTAATTGATGTTTTGCTTTTTTTTTACATCCAGTCCTGAATGGAAAAAAATTCCAATTGATGTAACATTTCAAATTATGGTTAAATGCATTGTCCTGTAGTTAAATCTTTAGTAAGTTGGGACACCCACCCATTTTACATGTGGAGGACAATTTTCATGGCAGAGTGGAAAGTCATCGGTCAGATTGTCATGAAGACTTTTGTGAACGAGAGCCCTGAGTGGAGGTTGTAGGGCATGTGTAACGACCCCAAAGGGCATGCGATACTAATGCAGATCATGCATTTCTGGACATGTGCACTAAATCTGTACTTAACTGAAAGGCTCAGGCCACTCTTATAGATAAAAACTTTATTATCCTAAAGCCAGAGGGTTTAAGGTCTTCACTTTCATAAAGGTGACTGAAAGGCAAAGATGTCTTTCCCATTTCTCCCCCCCATTTGAAGATCTCCCGACCAATCAAACCTCTTCTACTTATCAATATCAAAAGGGGCCCAATCTCGGTGACTCAAATTTATTTCTCATTTTCTACCCCACCTCCCACAATCCATGCCACAATATTTCAGCAAGTGGCAGCGAAGGATCATGCCAGAAATTCTGTGGTGCACAAATCTTGTGCATTGGACCTAATGAAAGATGTTTTTCTTGCACAGTGGGAGGAAGATGCAAAGGTAAACATTAATTTTTGCCTAGTTCAGAAAAATATTTTGCATTATGTTGTGATGAACTTCAATGATCTTGTTGAATCCAAAATGATATATTCTTGCAAATATTTACTGCATTATCTTAATTTATTTGCTTGCATTCAAATTTTATACATTGCTTTCCAGGAATGGGCCGGTGTCTTGGAGATGAATGCGCTTTCACTAATGTACAAGTAAGTATGGCATAAAATTAGGAAAAAATAGATGAGTAATTACAAAAATTGTAATCTGTGGATAAGCATTTTGTATAAGACACCTGTTGAAAAGCACAGGTCTAGATGCTGAAGGGTGGAATTTTCTGGCTAAATGTCATCTACCTCTAATAGTCTGCCTCTAATGATCAGTGAATAGCCTTAGAGCTTGTGACTTAAGCCATGCTTCACTGGATATTTAAGAATGTTCTCCTAATCTTCTGCAGAGGTTGCAGCTAAATATAATTTGTTGCTAATACTTGGTGGTTATTAATCATTCAGTTTTAATGAAATCTTGTATTATTGGATATTTGTATTGCAAGCTGACCCGGTTGTTTCTGTTGCATCTTTTGTACAATTGGATACCTATCACGTTGAGCTTCTATCTGGTAAGCCAACAATGTGAGGTGGCCATTTGCCCAACTGCAAAAAGAGCCAACTGGTCAGTATTTAATGCTGCCTATGTCCCTTCCAGTCTCTTGATTTCCCCTCTATTATTATATCTTTTTTATACTAAGTCAACTATCTTGTACTGGTTCATTCCACTGGTATACTGTATTGTATTGGGCTGAATCTAATTTTACTTTTTATAAATGATAGCAAATTTCTCCTGCTGAATGTGGTCAAAGTCTTTAATCTTTCAAAGATGAGATCTTGGTCAAGCTCAATGACAGTTTTGTAACATTAAGGGGAGCGGATTTATGAGTAGCTCGGTAAATAGTTTTTAATGTATTGGCTAAATTGTGATGCCAAAATGCTTGATGCAATTCCTCCAGATGAAATAAGATTTGAAAATCAATTCACAAATTTTATTTGCTCTTTTCTCCAAATATCAAGTTGTGATTTTCTCATTTACCGGTATCCTGGAAAACCTCCCACGCAAGGCACAAATAATGGATTTGAGAAGAAGGCAAGGAAAACCATTTGTCCCTTTTATAATGTTGGGGTGCATCATAAAATGTATATACTGTAGAACAAATCAAGGTAAACAGTAAATTAAGACCAGGAAGCAGGTGAAGTTGAAATAAAGGAACAAATACTAATTGCAGAACAGTTGTGTAAATGGCTTTCGAAGTTGTGAAACAGTGCTTATCATATAATTGATCACATGGTTTGTAGTACTGATCAATGGAGTTTACAAATGTTTATTGGAATTTTATTGATGTGTGTGCATAACCTAGCAAAGTTATGTTTGTTTGCACAGTTAAAGCTTTGATCTAGCTCATCACTAATGGCTAACTACTGGGATTCTTTTAGTTATATGGGTAATATTTTTACATTAGATTTTCTGACTTGACCAATTAACTAATTACATGAGGAAAAATGGATTGATTGTGCTTTGAATAAACTTGGAAATCATGCATAATGGAAGCATTATATTCTATCTTTTTAAAGGATCAAAAGTTCTGAAACAAACATTTTCAGTTTATGCCCAGTCTGTTTTGGAAAATTTGTACCACCTGCAGCTTATTTGAATGCAGCTGTTTCTGTATAAAGTCTTTTAGGAACAGTCTTTCTGCTTTGCTGAGCCATTCTGTTTTTCCCCTATCTACATTAACTGGACCCCCAAGAGAATTCAGTATCAGTGCTCAAGTCTCGACTCCACACTCCCAATGTTTGATTCATGCTGTGGGGGTACTTACAGGATATTTCTCCCAATTTGTAGCAAATTTAGCTTTCCATCTAACTAGCAAAATATGTAAAATTCATTTGTTTATATTTGGTAAGCAAATCTATCTGGCAAAACACTGAGAAATGACAAAATAAAAATAGAATATGCTAAAAAATCTGTGGAAACATTACTTTTTGGGTTAGGATTGTACTTATGTCGGTTAACAATTTTGTTAATGCAGCATTTTAAACACTTCAACTTGGAGTTCGACCTGTTTTCATCATCCTGGAAGCTACTCAGCATCAATGCATGTCAGAGCAATTCATTGTGTGGTGATGGATTGATAATGGTTTAGTCATAAGTAAGCTTGTACGTTGAGTGTAGGATTCTATCCTCGCTCAATATCTGAGTAATGTCGACAAGATTCTGATCAAACTTTTTTTAAACCAATATCATTTGCTATCGGAGCTCTCAATACAAATTCCCCTCCATGCTCAGGTCCTGCATATTTAGATAGTTATTGAGCATGTTGATGTGTAATTACAAACCCTAATCAATTAAAAACAAATTTCTCTCTAGTATGGGCCTAAATTGATCAAGGAAATGTTTAATGAGTTACTTTTTAAGAACATGGGGAATAGGAGCAGGACTAGGCAACTGGCCCATCAAGCTTGCTCTCATTCAATTAAAGCGGTGTCTGCTCTGGCTATCTTGTGAAAAGCCTTGGCTTTCCAATGGCTACTAACATTGCTGTTTATTCTACTCAGTACTGACGAGATCTAATCTTGAATTCCCTTTGGTGTTTGAACACAAAAACAAAGCGTTAAGTTGTATAGCCTATTATGATATGGTAATTAAGGGCACTTAGCAGACACTTTACAAATAGTTCAGTGACTCATTCAGCTTGTCCTCATCCAAAGATAACTGCAGTCGTGGGATAGCTAAATTATTTTAGATCCTATTACGTTGCACTTCTGAAGTTATGTGATCTCGATTTGCTGCAATAGCAGATCCATGTTGTGTGCTGTCAAACATGGTGAGGAATCCAGGGCACAAGTGATCACAGACAAACATGGAGGTGTAACTGTTCTAGCAACAGCCTACATGCTTTGGGGGGGGGGGTTGGTGTTGGTGGAAGGTGTTCTTAAATGAACATGATGATGGTTCTTGGAGGCTTGGGGCGAGAAGATGAACATTGGAAAGTGTATCTGATGGTGGGAGAAGTTTGTGTTAATGAATGGCTGAGCAGAAACTGGCAGCGAGGGACTATGGTGACAGTGAAGAAACAAATAAAGGGGAAAGACTTGCTGCAGCAACAGAAGTGAGGTTTTTGGACAGGTTGCTGCAGTAAACAAGGAACTGCAATCCTGGGGGAAAAAAAATGCAAAAAAAAAACCCTCGAAGCAATAAGAGGAACAGCTTTTATTTAACAACTGGTTTTGTCTGAGAATAATATTGGATTAGTGTAGTGGGAGGAATGTGTAGTAGAACCAAAGTAGCCTAATGGATATCCAGTACAGAGGGACTGGTAGTCACCTCCAAAATGAGGTTAGTGCTAAAAACACTACCGCATTAGGTAGTCCAACCGTACACTGATAATCTGTCCACTTGTTTAAAAATTCTGATGTGGGTCAGATATCAATATGACTTTGTGAATAAAAGTTTAAACGATGGAGGCAAGAATAAAGATCTCAACCCAATATGTTGACTGAGTATTTCCTTGTACGGTTGCTGCCTGACCAGGGCTCCTACAGCTTTCTTTTTGAATTGAAGTTAGCGCTGTAAAAAAAATGTAGCCTCCAAGAACTAATATTTGCAATTGTGCAGCAACTATGTTTTCCTTAAGTAAAATAAAATAAGTTGAGGTACTAACAGGAGTAACTTCCAGTGAGCTAGAAAATTCACCCATACAACACCACCGAACTTTTAAAGATGCGAGATTATCAGTTATCATTTCCTCTGCTGCATTTTCTCGATCACATCTATTGAAGTAATCACATTTCAGTTATTGGTAGAAATAAACATTGATACCTAAAGTTGTGAAAGGTGTCACAAAATTGCAAGCATTTTTTGAACTAGGTTGGGGGGTGGAGGTGTGGAGGAAAAACATTGGACAAAAATGCTTTGCTTTTTTAAAAAAAACTTCAATTCAGCTTTTCAGCATAAAGATGAATTAATGTTCTCCTTTTCTTATAAAAAGATCTTGCTGTGCTGTTCCAACAATGGCCATTATGACAGTGTCTTTACAAAGCAGTTTCAAGGGCTTGCAGCTGTGTGTCAAGGTAGGCTTAAAGCATTAAAGAATTCTATTGATTATTTTTAAAATGCTTCTGATTTGGAATTTTTACTACCTGAAATGAAGCAAAAGTTGCTTGTACAGTTCTAGTGATGTTTGTCTGACATCTAACTTTGATGCAAGTCAAAAAAAAGTGTGATGTATAGTTATCCAAGAATGGCATAAAAATATATGGCTCAGGGTACAAATCTGATTATTTGAACACTGAATGATTGGTATTGAAAGGCAGTTTTTCAACAATGGTGTTAAAATGGTCGTGGGTTGGGAGGGGAGGAGGTGTAGAGAGTGAAGGATGAGAAATGGTCTTAAATTTCCTGTTTTTTTTTCTGTTTAATGATTATTAATATTTTCCCTTCAGCTTGAAGGTGTTCTTTATCTGCAAGTAACTTGTGTATAACGATGGTAGCTGTGAAGTTCTTAAGCGCAGTGTTTTTTTGTTTGAAGCTATATTAAAGTGCTAAATTTATTGCTTTCGTTATCTTATGGGTAGGTTTCTTTATTATTGAAAATAAACTGCAATAGTGAGTTTGTGTAGCTTCATTATTCATTATGTTCATTAACAGCATTATGTAGCTTCATTTTGTTAATTAAAAATAATATTCAGATATACCTTTCAACAAATAGCAGAATATTTTCATACGTTATTCATGATATTACCATAATCTCAGCCTGTATCAAAGCTATGGTGTTGTCTGTAAATATCAAATGATTTTGGTGGAAAAATTGGAAGCGAAGGTTAGGCAGAAATAACTTCAGTATTTCATTCCAGTCCTTGGCTTTGGCGCTAGTTGGCACTTCTAAACTTGTACTTGGTTCTTTTCTCCAAATACAAGAGGAATAAATGCATATAATCCCTTTTTATTTCAGCGGTTGTATATGAAATGCTGTACAGAGATGTCTTTGGAGTCGATGAAGAAGAACTGCGAGGAGCAGTGGAACTATTCCGTAATCACGGCAAGAAAACCAGGAGAACAAGTACATCCCAAGGCAATGATGCTGAACATCTTTCTGAAAAGGTTGTACGGTATGTAACATTGGTTATGAATATAGGAGTATAGCACATTGCAAATCCTTAAACTTGTTGTGCTAACCTTTTAACCTACTCTAAGATCAATCTAATGCTTCTCTCCACGTAGCCCTAGGTGGTTCTTTTGTAAATTTGCCTACCAGTCTCTTAAATGCCTCTAGCAGCATGTCCCACAAACCCACATATTGCTCTATTTTAAACTCCTTTTACACTCCTTTCTTCCCTCTTTCTCTCTTCTCTTCTCCCCTCCCCCCCCCCAAACTTACAATATTTTGCTGAAATTCTCCTTAAATTATGCCCTCTTGTATTAGCCATTTCCACTTTGGGGGGAAAGGACCAAGCTGTTACTCCATTTATGCCTCTTCTGTAATCTTGTATCAATTCACCCCTCGTCCTCCTTTGCTCCAAAGAGCAAAGCTCGAGTTTACTCAACCTTTCCTCACAAAACATGTTTTCTAATCCAGGCAGTATTGTGGTAAATCTCTTGGGCAGCCTCTAAAGCTTCCACATCCTTCCAATAATGAGACCAGAACTGGACACAATACTCCAGTGTGATCAAACCAGAGTTTTATAGAGTTACAACATTATATTGCAGCTCTTGAACTCAATCCTCAACGAATAAGGCCAACACAAGATAAGCTGCCTTAACCACAGAGAATGGCCCCATCTACTACAACCCTCGGCCTTCTGTAGGGAAGCTTATTCTGAATCTCTAGATACCCTCCCTCTGAGTTTTTCATGGAGAGCCTTTTGAATACCTTACTAAAATCCATATCACAGATCCACTGTTCATACTTCCATAAATTTGTTTTGTCACTCCCTCAAAGAATTAAATCAGGCTCATGAGCCATCCCTAATCTAGACTATATTGCTTTAGTCTCTAAGAATATTCTCCAGTAGTTTTCCCACTACTGATATTAAGAGTCAATGCTCTTTTTTTCCCCTCAAGATTATTCTTGTTATCTTGAAAAAAGGAATAGCATTTAATCCCCTCCTATCTTCTGTCTTAAATTTTGGGTATCTAAATCAGAGAGAAGGTTGGTGTCCTGATCTGCTGTTCCTTTACTAAGTTGAAAAATTAAACAAAAAACCTATTCACTTTAAGTATTTATTTTAACTTTTGTACTCCGCAACACTATCTACATCTTATGTATTGGCAATCCTTGATTTCTTATTGGTTGTTTTCTCCCGTATGCTAGCGCCACTCATTGCAGGGATTTGCAATGAGCTATTTCAAACTTTGTGCATATTAAGAAAGCAGTTGTAACTATCATTAGTTTTATAAATGCTCTTACTCAATTCTAACCAGTGAATGTTGGTTGCAGGGTAAATGGATGCTGTTGTCACCAATTTAGTAGATTGCGGAGCCTATTTTTGTGCTGTATCCCTCCGAGACACTTAATTTCTCTTTAACAATATGAGTAGCATTTTGTTGTACAGGAGAGACAGTGGATGCTATTTACTTGGATTTTCAGAAGGTGTTTGATAAGGTGCCTCGTGATGCTGCTTATGATAAAATCCTATGGTGTTACAGAAAATATACTGGCATAGATGGCAGAATGGCTGACAGACAGATGGCAGCAAGTGGGAATAAAGGGGGCATTTTCTGGTTAGCTGCTGGTGACTAGTGTTCCTCAGGTCAGTATTGGTACTACATTTCATGTTAATAATTTGGATAATAGAAATAGCTTTGTTGCAAAGTTTGCAGATGAAACGAGGATGGGTGGAGGGGTAGATATTGATGAGAAAGCAATGTGATTGCAGCAGGACTTGGACAAATGGGAAGAATAGGCAAAAAAAGTGACAGATGGAATACAGTGTTGCGAAATGTATGGTATTGCATTTTGGTAAATGTCTGCAACATTCCTAAATAGAGAGAATTTAAACATCAGAGGTGCAAAGGGATTGGTGAGTCCTTGTGCAAGACTCTGAGGTTAATTCACAGGCTGAGTCTGTGGTAAAGAAGGCAAATGCAATGTTGGCATTCATTTCAAGAGGAATAGAATATAAAAACAAGGAGATGATGCTGAGTTTTTAATCAGAGACTCTCGTGGTTTCTCGTGCCCCACAAACGACCAGGAGACGCAGAAGATTCTTAAAGAAGGGTTAAACTTTAATTTGCAAATCAAAGCTGAGACAGTCATTGAGCTAGTCGCTGATTGCCCACCGATCCTTGTACATAGCATTTTTTTATAGCAATTATTGGAGTATAAAAGTTGCATTGTTTGCTGTTTAGAATGAAATCTTAAGAATGTAGAAGACAATGGTGTGTTAATGAGATTAGCTAAGAGATGTGGATTATGTAGTCTGAGTTACCTATTTGCAATGCATGTATCCAATTGAATGTAGAAGACAATGGTGTGTTAATGAGGTAGCTAAGAGATGTAGATTAGAACATGATTAAGTCAATGGGTAGAAACAATAGTGGCAGATGTACTTGTGATATGCAATTGTAGACCGATTGGATATGCTAATGCAACTAAACCAGGAGATTGGTATAAAAAATGCTATGTACAAGGATTGGTGGGCAATCAGCAACTAGCTCACTGACTGTCTCAGCTTTGATTTGCAAATTAAAGTTTAACCCTTTTTGAAGAATCTTCTGCGTCTTCTAGTCGATTGTGGGGCATGAAAAACCACGACACAATCCATGACACAGTAATTGCCACGAGCATCGGAAGTTTGGTTATAGCACGCACTACAAGAGACTTGAGACAAGGAAGAAAACAGCACAGCACAAGCGCACAGCTCAATACAATAGAATACTGACAGTTATTGTCATTTTAGTCAGCCATGCTCCCCATCCTCCGAGTCTACTTTCTAACCAGTCTGCTGTCCGAACCCTGCATTCTGTGCGCATACCTCGCACTGTGACAAGACAACGTCCACTGAAGCCTGTAAATAAGGTGACCAAAAACCATCCTTTATTTTCTTTATCACACCCCCCCCCGCACAATGGTCAATCCCATGCGCTTCTGAAATCAATCGTCAGTAGAGGGGTGGGCGCTACCAACAAACCGTCTTCCGTGCTCCACAAGCCTTCCGGGTTCTGCTTGGCCCCCCTTTGTCTCCACATTGTCTGTTCTGCCAAAGTTGCCTTACCTTGTATTTCAATTGGGTCCTCTACCACAGGTTCTGGAGCTAGGCTTACCTGGGGGGCAATGACAGCTGATGTACATCCAGACGCTTTTCTGGCTGCCTCGTCCGCAGCTTGATTTCCCTTTGTTATTACATCATTTCCCCTTTTATGTACCTGGCATTTTACTATAGCCAATGCTTTAGGTTTCATAATGGCTTTTATTAAGTCTAGAATTTGCTGACAATGTTGTATGGGATCTCCACTGCTTTTATTTAAAAAAAACCCTCTGTTTCCACACTGCCCCAAACAAATGGCATACTCCATGAGTATATGCCGAATCAGTATAGATGTCTACTTTCTCACCTTCCATCATTTCACACGCAGCTGTCAGGGCTTTGATTTCCGCTAGTTGGGCGGAACACGGTTGGGGACAGGACTCCATCCTAATAATCTTATAGCTCGACTGATCCTGCTGCACTACTGAGAACACTGCATGATTTCCAACATAATTCCTATAACGAGCCATCTACGAACAGAACCTTTTTATCTGCATCCTCTAGTGGTTCTGACCGTAAATCTGCTCTCAATTTGGCAAATGCCATCGTCTTCCCTACACAATCATGGGGTTCTCCTTCATAGCCCAAAGGGACAAAATCGGCTATATTACTGGTAGTGCATCTCTGTATAGTTGTGTCTGGAAATGTCACTAGCATCTGATACGCTGCTATCCTGGCTGGCGTCAGCACAAATTTCCCTCTTTCCAGCAGTTCTGCTACTTTGTGGTGTGTGTACAGAGTCACAGGATAGCCCAGGGTTACAGATGATGCCTTTTCATATGCATAGTACAGCACCGCCAATCCCTGATAACAGGGTGGATACCCCTGAGCCACCTCATCTAGTCTCATACTGTAGTATGCTATCGGCTGCTTTGCTTTTCCTGTGCCTGTCTCTTGTGTTAAAACAGCTGTGACATAACCCTCCTGTCGGTTGGATACATACAAATGAAAAACCTTCTCGTAGTCGGGCAAAGCTAATGCTGGTGCTGACTGCAATTCCTGCTTAATAGTATTGAAAGCTATCTCTGCCTCTTCATTCCACTGTAAGCCCTTCAAATTTGTATGTCCTGCTTCTTTCATTATCTTAAACGTGCCACAATCTCAGCATATTCTCTCCTATCCAATCTGAGCTGTACCCTGCCATTCCCAAAAATGTCGTCATCTGCCCTACAGTCTGGGGTTTTGGGGCCTTAGTTATTGCCTCAATCTGATCTGGTGCTATCACCTTCACTCCCTTGGATATTGCCCTGCCTAAATATTCCACTTGCTGCGTGCAAAATTGCAGTTTCTTTTTGGATACTTTATGTCCTCCGTGCGCCAGCTTCTCTAACAGAGTTATAGTGTCCTGCTCACACTGTTCCTTACTGTGGGAGCAAATCAACAGGTCATCCACATACTGTAACAATGTACTTTCCAATGGTATGCCCTCTAGGTCTGCCTTCAACACCTGATTAAAAACGTGGTGAATGTTTAAACCCTTGCAGCATTCTGGTATAGGTATACTGAGCACCTCTGTAAGTAAATGCAAACAGATACTGACACTGGTCGGCTAGAGGAATGCTGAAGAAAGCCGAACACAAATCAATCACTGAAAAGTAACTTGCTTCTGGTGGAACATTAGTCAAAAGCGTGTGTGGGTTGGGGACTACCACTGGCCAGTCCTCTACCACATCATCGCAAATCATGCACCAATCTCCATTTAGATTTATCTGCTTTTAAGACCGGCAGCAACGGGGTATTGCATGGACTGTTTGTTCTTTTAAGCACTCCTATTTCAAGCAACCCCTGCACTGTCGACGCTATTCCCTCTTCTGCTTCTGGTCTTAGTGGGTATTGTGGTCTCCTGGGTGGAATTGCTCCTTTTTTCAGCCTTATTTCCACCGGACTAGCTGTTTTTATTTTCCCTACGTCCGTGTCATGCTGTGACCACACAATAGATGGCAACTCATCTAACCTTCTATCTTTCTGCTGGCCTCTTTCCTTTCCCAGCAATGGCATGTGTGGTTGGGGAGTTATTTTGACCTCTCTCACTGTCCCTACCATATCTACACTTGCCATTATTTTAATGCAATTGTTGTCTTCTGATATCCACACCTCTAGTGTGATATTTTTTTTTCCTCCACACTGTTATGGTTTCAGCACTCTTAACTAAGGGTCCTAAGTCTTTAGACTGATGTCCCTTGTTTACCAACAACGTTACGTGGGGCGCAGCCTCTGGTATCCTGTACCATTTTTCTAAAAAGGTGTTCCACTTAACTTGTAAAGCTGCCCCTTGCTTTCCAATTATCACAGCCTCCCCTTCCAGGTGCTGTTGGGTACATGCCTCCAGGTGCCATCTCTCCTCTAACTCCCTGTTCTGAGTCTCGTCAAAAATCACTGTACAATGTAGCTCAGATTTGGGCATTAGAGCCCTGGGTAATATAGCCTGCACGCCCTTTTTCCATTTTTTCCCAGGTTTCCTGAATCTGATCTGCGATGTCTCCTATCCAAAAGACATTAGCCGCCTTGTCTTGCACTGTCAATCGAGCCCCTGTTCTTTCCACACTCAGCCCATTTCTGGTGCATTCTAATTTTAATTCCAGTTTCAATAAGGCATTTCTGCCTAACAAATTAATCGGAGTTCCTTTAAATACTAGCACCGGCAAAACAATTCCTTTATTTCCCATTCTCAACTGCACTGGAGCCGTGCACTGTGTCAACTGTGTTTTCCCCGAGAACCCTACCGTCTTAATAAACTTTCCTGACATGGGAAGGTGAAGGGCATACTGTGGCTGTACACAAGTGTACGTGGCTCCAGTATCTGTCATCATTGGTGTCAGTTGCCCTTCTAACATAACCTGAACAATGGGTTCCTCATCTGCCTCCCCTTTGCCCATAGCTTCTCTGTCCCCCTCCTTGGGACTTCCAGTCCTGTCTGGGCTGTTTGAATTTAGTCTGTTCCTGATGGGGCATTTGTGGGAATGCTCCTCCAAAGACATTGATTATTGGCATGGGGTTTTCCGGCCCTTGCAGTATGATCGGTTCCTCCATGTAGCGGTGCTTCATCCAGTTCGATGGCTGTACTTGGACCGGTGGTTGCTGGCAGCATCTTTTTGCTTTTCTCTTTTTGAGTTCTTTGAGCTGCATTTGTATTGACTTTCTTTGCACCTCTTCCTGCTGCTTAGCCAGCATTTCTCAACTGCATGGACTATGTGGTCTCTAAATTCTTGTGGGGTCATTGACGTCAGCCCAACAACCACTTCCTCCAGTTTGGATTTTACTTGCGGAGGCATTGCATCCAAAATGTTATGTCGGAACAGTGTGGTGATAAATAAGCTATTTTCCACCTCTTGCTCAGTCTCCAGACTCCACCTTTTCAGCTGGTTTTCTACGTAGGCTGCTGGGTTTTCGGTGTCTCCCAGTGGATCCCCCTTTAAGGCTTTGGGGTCCACTTTGGGTGGATAAAGCTTCCTGAGGGCCTGCCATACCCTCTGCCTCACTCTGTCAAACCCATCTCCATCAGTTCTCAGGTTGTTCGAGTTTACTATGCCAGCCATTTCCATTAGTTCGTTAAATTTGGAGGTTCCCATCAACCGTATCAATAGTGCCTTCAAATCTCCCATAGCCAATAATCGTCCTGCCGTTTCTTCTTCAAAGGCTGTAATCCATTTCCCTGCTCCTTCATATAGATTGGGCAGAGTGTTTTTCAGCCCTTCTAGGTCCTGGGATCCCCAAGGGATGTACTGCACTTGTCCTGATCCTTTAACTAACAACGGCATCATTCTTCCTCCTTCTTCCCACCTGCCCTGGCTCTCCTTGCCTGACTCCCCATCTGTCTCAGGGTATGTCTTTACTGCCTCCCACACAAATGTCTCTAGGGTCCTTCCTTGCTGTCTTGATTCAATACTTGGTTGGCCCCTGGAGTATTTTTTGCATCTCCTCTGGCAATCCCCTCAGTAACTTATCTAGCTCTCTCCCTACTTCTGCAAGTCGCTCCCCTACCGCCTCCTGCTCTTCTAGGCTTCTGCCTCCTACCTCTTCCCCACAAATTCTTGCATCCTCTCTCTCTCTCTACTTAACTCTTGCTCCTCCAATGAGTCACCTTCTCTTTCTTCCTGTCCGTGTCTGTACATCTGTGGCAGGGACTCATGATCCTTACTCGTGCTTGATTCCCTTCTCTCGTGTTTCTCCAAGACTCATCTCCTATCTTTTTTCCCACTTCCTCTTGAATGCCTCATCTCTTCCTGCCCTGATGAGCCACTTTCTTTTCTAGTCTGTTTATTTCTATGGTATAACCGATACTTGTACTCCTTTTCCTCTCTCGTATTTCATCTGTTCAATCTCTTATTTCATTTCTCTTTGCCTGTTCCACCTTTATCCTTTCTGCCTGTATCTCCTTCCATATCGCCACTTTTTCTTTCTCGTATTCTTTTTTTCCTCATTGTCCCAAACTTGTACTTCTCCCTGCATGTTTACTGTTCCTGTCAGCAGGGTGCACAGCTTCTCACTGTACCCCTCTCTCTCTCTAACAGGCTGTTTCTCCAGCACCGTAGTGTCTTCCTCGCTTGTAATCAATATTCTACCTGTCCTCAGCCTTTCTCCCTCCGTTCTGAAGAGTTTTAGCACTTCCATTTCTCGTTCTCTTTTTTGCCCTCTTTTAGATTTTTCTTTTGGTTTGTAATTTTTAATTAGTGCCTCCATTTCTTCGCACAAGCTTACATCAAACGTTCCTTCTCTTGGCCATTTTGTGACCAGGTTTTTGGTTCTCTTTTCCCATTTTTCTGAAGTTTTTGTGATCTCATATTTATTTACCGGGAATTTTTTGCTCAGAATCTCTACTGCCGTTCCTTTACCTGTCATGTTGTTCTCTCAAGGTATTTCAGAGATTCACAGTTCGTTTACTGGATAATATTATTTACTCTAATTCTATGCCTAGTCTATCATCTATCTACCAGCGCTTTAAACTATATATTGGACTGTCCTTGTTTCCTATTCTGTTCTGCCCGTACAGACCTCTATTCAGAGCGGTATCCACAGAACTTTCTCTTTGCACCTCGTCTATTCAGACCCTTATCTCTTAAGGTGCAAAAAGCACTTGCCTTTTGTTTGGGTGCACCCTTAATTCTGTTAGTCTTGTGGGGGTCCCTAGAGGACTGGGAAGCATCCCCAATCTGCCGTTTCCTTTCCGCGGGTCTCTTTCCAGTCCTGCCGCGGTCGCCAATTTTGTCGTGGTTTCTCGTGCCCCACAAACGACCAGGAGACACAGAAGATTCTTCAAGAAGTATTAAACTTAATTTGCAAATCAAAGCTGAGACAGTCATTGAGCTAGTTGCTGATTGCCCACCGATCCTTGTACATAGCATTTTTTTATACCAATCTCCTGATTTAGTTGCATTAGCATATCCAATCGGTCTATAGTTGCGTATCACAAGTACATCTGCCACTATTGTTTCTACCCATTGACTTAATCATGTTCTAATCTACATCTCTTAGCTACCTCTCATTAACACACCATTGTCTTCTACATTCTTAAGATTTCATTCTCCTACTAAATTGGATACATGCATAGCAAACTCAAAGCTGACTAGGTAGTTTTGGTTACACAGCAAACAATGCAACTTTTATACTCCAATAAGACTAGTCAGGCTGCATTTGGAGTATTATCAACAATTTTGAGCAGCATATGTCAGAGGATGTATTGTCATTGGAGAGAGTCCAGAGGAGGTTCACTGATTTCAGCAATGAAAGAGTTAACATAAATGTTTGGTAGCTTTGGCATCTCATTGAGTTTAGAAGAATGTAGGGGGATCTCATTGAAACCTACTGAGTGTTGAAAGGATGAGTTAGGATGGATATGGAGAGTATGTTTCCTATGGTAGGGGTGTCTAGAACGAGAAGGCACAGCCTTAACATTGAGGGGCAACCCTTTAGAACAGAGGTAAGGAGGAATTTTCTTTTCACCTAGAGAGTAGTGAATCTCTGGAATGCTCCGCCATAGACAGCAGTAGAGGGCAAGATCGTGGATATATTTAAAGCAAGTCAATCATTTCTTAATTGGTCAGGGCATCAGAGGTTATAGCGAAGGTGGGTGTATGGGGTTGAGTGGGATCTGGGGTTAGCCATGATAGAATGATGGAGCAGATTCATGGGCTGAATGGCCTAATTCTGCTCCTATGTTGTAAGGTTTTGTACCAATTTTGTTCATCTCAGATATTAATGAGCCTGATTTGATTATTAATCAGGGAACTATTTTAGAGCAGGGTGATATCAGTCATATGATTAAAGATACCAGTGTTTGACAAGCTGTCAGGTAATTCTACAAATGGGCAGCAGAAGTGTCAAAATTGGCTGATGAAAACTTAGTGTATTAAATTTTACCAGTGTGGTTGAAGAAGTGGGCAATATTGAAAGATATGATGCAAAGAATTCTATAGATTCAGGGAAAAGAATTGAGGATAATGGAGATCACATGTGCAAAAATGGGGAAAGAGACTTGGGTGATAGCAGGGTTGATGCATCAATTGATGTTGAACTCCTTGAAAATAAGGAGGCTCTTTTTTACACTCCAAGGAATGTGGGGGGAAATTGCAAATCAAAAATAATGCCGAAGACTATATTTAAGAATGTCATGTATCTGACATTCCAGGGGATCTTAACAGCTGAGAAGGAAACTGGAAAACCGCAGGACTTGTTGGTTAATTGGTCATTGTAAATTGTCCGGTGGTTAGGCTAGCAGTAATGGGTAGTGTGGCCCAAAGGGCCGGAAGAACCTACACCACACTGTATCTCAATAAATATCTTTGGAGGACTTGGCAATTCATAGTACACCACTGTGCACAAAAATGTAGATCAGTGAAACATTTGCTTCTGTGGGATTGTTTTGAAGTGACCAAGTTTTCTAAAGCTTTGTGTGTCCTGGGTAGACCCTATATAGCATGCAGTTGATTTTATTGTTTTGTCCAGGCTTTAAGGATTAAGTAGATTCAGCATATTATCTGCATACCAGGAGCTGAACTCAAAACTAGCATTGCTTAATCCTCTATTCCCCAAATGGGAGTTTAGGAATGAAGCTCTGTCAAATTCCTGGAAAAGAGCACTTGTCTGCTTGCATTCTCTTCACAACTTTTGAATAACCTTGACATCAGATTATTTGTGTAAGAAGTTGGGTAGCTGAGCGTGCTGGCAACATGGTCACAAAAGTATAATTGGTCCAACTAAGTTAACACTGAAATTGGATTTTGAGTAATTCATGAGAGAAAAGATGGATTTGGGGTGATTTTCAGGTGAGGATCTTGGTGAGAAAGGGAACAGGGTAAAGTGACATTTTACTCTCGTGGAGCACGAAATCTAACACTGGGTTATTAAATTATTAATTGTAATTATATTGGTTGACATTCACCATGATTAGTGACTATTTTCATTTTGGAAGCTCTGTCTGGATTATTAAAAATAAGAGTACCTGGTCCTTGAAAAATGCTTTAATATGGGAAAACACGACACCTACATTTGAAGTCATGCACTCCAGGGAAACGGGCTGTTCCCACTTTACAATTTTGTATGCCTCTGTCTGATTGGATTGCAAAAGAGCTGAGGATGTTCTACGAGGCTGTGGTGGCCAGTGCTATCATGTTTGCTGTTGTGTGTTGGGGCAGCAGGCTGAGGGTAGCAGACACCAACAGAATCAACAAACTGACTCGTAAGGCCAGTGATGTTGTGGGGGTGGAACTGGACTCTCTGACGGTGTCTGAAAAGAGGATGCTGACCAAGTTGCATGTCATCTTGGACAATGTCTCCCATCCACTCCATAATGTACTGGTTAGGCACAGGAGTACATTCAGCCAGAGACTCATTCCACCAAGACGCAACACTGAGCATCATAGGAAGTCATTTCTGCCTGTGGCCATCAAACTTTACAACTCCTCCCTTGGAGTGTCAGACATCCTGTGCCAATAGGCTGGTCCTGGACTTAGTTCCACTTGGCATGATTAACTTATTCTTATTTAATTATTTATGGTTTTATATTGCTATATTTCACTATTCTTGGTTGGTGCGGCTGTAATGAAACCCAATTTCCCTTGGGATCAATAAAGTATGTCTGTCTGTCTTCAGTTAATTAACTCAGGGGTAGTGTAGTACAGACATCATTTGTCACCAGTATAATACATTTGAATTATTACATAGTTCTGTTGACAGGAAGCTAACTGTATCATGATTAAATCACTTTTAATAACAGGCTGTTTGCTTTAAAACATTGGGCACATTTTTTTAAGAATGAATAATTTTTTGTATTGAATTTGAATATTTAAGTCATTTCATTATATTATGAAATTAGTAACACGTTTGTAACAGTGGGAATATTTGGTGGGGGCGCAGAGAAATAAGTAACCTTGAGAATAGTTCATTACCTAGAATTGAAGATATCTTATTTGAGGAGGACATGTAAATGGAATTTGTTAGAGATTCTCATCTAGGACTGCTTTTAAGGAGCTGAAGTAACAAATATTTTAGTCTTTTTTTTCTTTTGTCCAGAAAAAATGGCAAAGAAAACAGTGAATTAGAGAGCTCACCAGAGGAGAACATGGCAAAGCATGCTACAGAAGAAATTAAGGTAGCAGTGTTACATTGAAATGTGAATCAATTTCTTGATGCCGTAAGGCTTTTAAAAAAAGACTCAGTGATTCATTATTTCTGATAATTGGTTGTGTACTGGCTACATTCTGGAATGAGGGTATCTTGTGTACAGGGTATAATCATTATTAAGTAGATTGATTCAATAGCTAACTTGTACTAAGGTCCCATAAGAAGTCCAGCTGGTAATCATCTCAATTATTAGTGGCTGGGATAGAAGTTGGTTAGTGCAAAAGAGAACTCTTCCTCTTGATTCCTTTATTCTCTTGACTCTTGGTCTCTGGGACATCTAGACCCAAATAAAATGCAGCATGTCTTTGTAATTTTTTTAAATGTAAAGCACTACAAAACTTCATTGATAATGCACCAATCACTCCATGCCTAGAATGGAGCTGTATTCTTCAATTTGTTACTGGAAAGATCTGCCATCAAGACGTGGCGTTGGCCTAACTTCTCATTCTTTGAATCAGTTTCATGTGAAGAAATTTAATCCTCACTGAACTATAGTAGGAACAAGGAAATGTCAGTGTTTTGAAGCAGACTGAATAAGGTGAAATGAGCCACCAGGCACATGACTATTCGCAAAGAATCCTATAGAGCAATCACCAATGCTTCTGCTGACTTGATCTCCAAGGAGAATAAGCTGAGCAGTTTTGAGAAAGCCATTGGAGAGATTACCTTGATATCATTAATGTCTAAGAGCCTGTTTCAGTGCTCTAGTAATCTTCGGCCTACCTGCTTTATGCCAAGCTATTCTGCTTAGCCCCAGTGGACCTGCACGTGGATCATAGTCCTGTACACCCCTCCCATCCATGTATTTGCCCAAACTTCTCTTAAGTGTTGAAATCAAACTCTCATCCACCTGTTGGCAGCTTATTCCACACTCACTAGCCTTTGAAGTTTTACCACCCATAGCCTGTGACTTCTAGTTCGCATCTCACCCGACCTTAGGAAAATTTTTCTACTATCTATACCCCTCATAACTTTCTATACCTCTATATACCTATAATATTAAAAAGCTACCCATTTTGACCTTGCAGTTTCTTGATTCTACCCACAAAGATTCCGTATCTTCTAATTGTATATTACTACTTGCTAAGGTTTTTAATTTCTTTTAAAACCAACAGTCACACCAGCTCCACCTCTACCCACCTGGTAGGATGTCTGTCCTTGGATGTTAAACCTCCCAGCTGTAATCTTTCAGCTGTGACTCTGCCTACAATGTCATACCTGCCAATTTCTAACTGTGCTACAAGATCATCTACCTTTTCTGTATACTGTATCAGATACAACACTTACAGTGCTGTATTCACCACATTCTTTACAAATTTGTCTCCATGTGCCTGAAATTAAATTTTCATTGCTTTCTAAGCTTTGTCTTATTTATTCTGGAGATTCTGTAACTTCTGCACACTCTATTCCTTTTATTTTATCCATACTTTTCCAAGTTGTTGAACTCCCACCCTACTGTTGAGGCTATCCACAGCTTTAGTCGTGCAATTTGCCAGGACCTTGGTCCCAGCATCATTCAGATGGTCCCATTGGGATAGTTCCCTCCTTCTCAAATACAGATGCCAATATCCCACAGATTCAAATCCACTTCTACTGTAAATGATGCGCTGTTCCACTGTGTTTCAAGAAATCTGCTATTATCCCAGTCTCCCAATATAATCAGATCACTGGATTTAATGACTGCAGGCCAGTTGCACTCACTTCTGTAGTAATGTAGAAAGGCTAGTCTTCTCAGTTCTCAAATATATAACAACATTTTCTAGATTTGTTATTTTGCATACGGAGCCAACAGATCTGTAGATCATGCAGTTAACATCAGTCTGCCATCTCAGCATGTCTTGTACGTGTCCAGGACAAAAAAGTGGGCAGGAAAAATCATTGCAGACAGTATCCACCCAGCAAAAGTGCTTTTTCCCCAAAGCTCACTTCTGGAAAGTGCTATAAGCCTATTTCAGGAAAAACTTCACGCCATTTTAGAAATTCCTTCACCTAGGCAGCAAGATGGCACCAGCGACCATTGGGAGCATTCTGCCGACAGCGAAGAAAGCTACTAAATACTCTTATTACAGGGGATTCCAACTTGGGATCCACAAACTCCTTGCTTAATGGTATTGGTCCATGGCATAAAAAAAGGTAGGAAATCCTGCCAAACTATGATTGCTGCAGCCTGTAATTTCTGTTGAGGATTTGCCTTTAAACAGACTAAATGATCTGGTGCTTTTGTGATCTGTGGGATTCGACAAAGTAGACTCTAGTGCTGGTATAGCCAGGGCAGCTGACACTGGGGATGGACTCATCAAGGCCTGATAGTGGAAGACCAACCCACACCAATTAAAGTGTTGCACAAGATTAAATTAGTTGAGGATGAGAACAGAAAACTAGCAAATGTTCAGCGACATCTGCATGCACTTTCCTCTCTTGCTACTATTGGGTAGTGGGTACAAGAGTCTTGGGTCTCTCACTGCCATGTTCAGGAATAGTTGCTGATTTTCAGCTATCAGTCTCCTAGACGGGCATCACACATGTCCGTGCTGAACAAGCTCTGTAGGCTCTTTTGTGGACTCCGCAGTTCACTTTTCATGTGTTTTTGTCTTTTACTATTTGTGCAATTTGTCCTCTTTTGCAAATCGGATGTGACAGTCTTGTGTGTTTTTAGTGAATTCTATTGTTTCTTTTGTAAGTGCCTGCAAGAAGATGAATCTCAAGGTTGTATATGATGTACATACTTTAAAGTTTAACTTTGATCACCCGTTATAGTTATCCACCACTATTACCTCAGTCACTACTGTAAACTTTTAAACTTTTAAATTTTTTAATATGCTATTGCATTGAAAATGCATTGTGGTGTTTATGCACATTTCATGCCAAATCTGTACTTTAACCTCTAAGTTTATATTTTAATTCTTTATTCCTATTGTTGAATGTTTTTGTTGCATGTTGCACCGCACAGCAAATTCGTAGTACATGCAGATGTATATGGTGAATAAAGTTGATCCTAGCAGTGTATTTTCACATGGATCTTGAGCCATGCATTTTACTTTGATCACACATTATACATGTATTAACCCTATGTGAATGTGTATGTGACTCAAGTGACAATCCAGAGATTATTACCTGTTATGCATTTGAATTTGATCCCTAACTGCTTAAATTCTTTCAGCACAACCTTTTTCCTTTGGTTCCCACAAGGACTTCAACTGGATCTTCCACTCCCACTCCAAGTTCCTCTGCAGGTCAGATGAGATGTTCTGAACATGGGCACCAGGCAGACAACACTGCATTTGGGATTCGCAATCCTTGACAGAATTCTCTTCCCCTGACAATACAATCCCTAATTACAACTATATTTCTTCTCTCCTCCCCACCCCCCCCTCTCTGAACCATAGTGCCCCAGTCTGCTTATTGATCCTACCACTCCCACTCTCATCCTTGGTGAGCAACAATCTCAGACCTGTATGCAAAACTAACTTGTCAGCTGGTTACTTTATGAAGAGTCACCAAGTTGATTGTTTTATCACATCAGTATTACCATCTGCTTATCCCAAAGTTATTGTGGTAAACTATATAGGTTGTAATTGGGTTATCTGACTGGACATGCCTGGACACACCCCTCTGCTGACTGCTCCTGTAGCTCCTCCCACAGACCCCCTGAATAAAGGCGATTGTGGATTGTGTCACTGCTTCTCCCACAGTCCAGGACAGACAGACTTACAGCATGGACGTGGATCCATTTTACTACTCAGAAGCCTTTCAGTACTTACTCTACTTAGTCTTTTGGAGTAATTGATAGTGCATCAATTATACTTTGAGTAATGGACCTTTTGGAGACTTCATTGAAAAGACAAGTTGAAAATGGAATAATGAAGTATTTAACTTGTAATAGAGCAATGATTTTCTATGGTTTTATTTTTAAAACTGAAAAGTCATTGAATATTTTTGATTTTAGCATTTCACCTCTTGTTAGTTTACCCTCTGTTTACAAGTTTTTCTCTGGACTGAACAAGGTGATTTGCACTACAAGGCTACCAAAGCTGTGGTAAAAATGGTTTTACTTTGCCTAAATTTGAACCACTTGTGTACTGTTTCAAGTTCAGCTTGGTCAAATGAGGCAATGCCCAGTGTTGAAAACAGTGATTCATCTGATAAGACTTCTCCAATTTGCACTTCTGATTTATTCAATTACATTGTGTATTTCAGACTGTGGATGGCCCAGCAAAGATGCCATTTCCCTTTAAGGTGTTGAAGGCGCTGGATTCAGAAATTTATCGCAATGTGGAATTTGATGTTTGGCTAGACAGCAGGAAAGGTAGCCATTCGTAATGGTCTTATTTTCATTGCTTTGGAGAGGGTAGGAAGGATGACGTGGGCACTAGCTTCCCCAGCATCCAGAATGTCAAGGAGCGATATTTCAGAAAAAGCAGCATCCATCATTAAGAACCCCTATCACCCAGGCCAAGCATTCTTCTCATTGCTACTATGAGGGAGGAAGTACAGGAGCCTGAAGGCACAGACTCTGTCTCAGGAATGGATTCTTTTCCTCTCCCATCAGATTTCTGAACGGCCATTGACCCCATAAGTGCAACCACACTTTTTTCACTATATTCACTTATTGAATATTTGTGAATTTGTTGTAAATTAGTTTTTAATGTATTGTTGCTACGGAACAAATTTCGCAACACATGACATTGCTATTAAATCTGATTATTTTGAATTGGAAATTTGGGGAAGATTGAGATAAATAGCTAATTTAGTTTTGAAGCATAGTAAAGACAAAGTTATACATAATTTTGACATAAGTAAAAACAATGCTGGAAATGGCACATCAGGAGGTACCCAACAGGAAGAAAGTGGTATTAACATTTTGAATTAATAACTTTGTTGGTGTATATTGAGCACTTCCTATTTTATAATTCAGGTTGGTAGCATTGATTTTTTGCATATTTAACTAGGTGTGCACTAACAAATGTGTGCACGTAGCGGTATTTAGAAATCTATTGGTAACCATTACTTCTGTGGTGGTAAACACTCTCTCCCACTGCTTCATATTGACCTTTTTTTATTTATCTTGATTCTGATCTGAATTTGCAGGATCAAAGTGAATATTGTTTCCCCTCAATTTAATTTTTTTTTTCTTATTACAGAGCAGCAGAAAGCGGACTATATGGTGGTTTCTGGACAGCAGTACTGCTTGGGGGATAAATGCCAGGTGAGTTAGACCAAAAGATATAGGAGCAGAAGTAGGCTATTCAGCCCATTGAGTCTGCTCCACCATTCAATCATGGGCTGATCCAATTCTTCCAGTCATCCGCACTCCCCTGCTTTCAACCCATACCCTTTGCCTTGGCTAATCAAGAGCCTATCAATGTCTGCCTTAAATACATCCAATGACTTGGCCTCCACAGCCATTTGTGGTAACAAATTCCACAGATTTACCACCCTCTGAAGCAATTTCTCTGCATCTCAGTTCTAAAGGGACATCCTTCAATCCTGAACTCATGCCCTCTTGTCCTAGAATCCCCTACCACGGGAAATAACTTTGCCATGTCTAATCTGTTCAGGCCTTTTAACATTTGGAATGTTTATGAAATCTGCCCTTATTCTCCTGAATTTGGGGAATACAAACCAAGAACTGCCAGATATTCCTCATACGATAACCCTTTCATTCCTGGAATCGTTCTTGTGAATCTTCTGTGAACTCTTTCCAATGTCAGTGTATCCTTTCTAAAATAAGGAGCCCAAAACTGCACACAATATTGCAAGTGTGGTCTCACAAGTGCCTTAGAGCCTCAACAGCTCATCCCTGCTCTTTTATTCTGTACCTCTAGAAATGAATGCCAATGCTGCATTCGCCTTTATAACCGACCCAACCTCGAGTTTAACCTTTAGGGTATCCTGCACAAGGACCCCCAAGTCCCTTTGCATCTCTGCATTTTGAATTCTCTCCCCATCTAAATAATAGTCTGCCTGTTGATTTCTTCCACTAAAGAGCTTGTCCATACACTTTCTAACATTGTATTTCATTTGCCACTTTGCCCACTCCCCTAAACTATCTAAGTCTCTCTGTAGGCTCTGTTTCCTCAACACTACCCACTCCTCCACCTATCTTTGTATCATCGGCAAATTTAGCCACAAATCATTATAGTCCATATCTTTGACATCATAAAAAGCAACGGTCCCAACACCGACCCCCTGTGGAACTGCACTGGTAACTGGCAGCCAGCAGAATAGGATCCCTTTATTCCCACGCTCTGTTTTCTGCCAGTCAGTCAATGTTCCACCCATGCTAGTAATTCCCCTGTAATTCCATGGGCTCTTATCTTGCTAAGCAGCATCATGTGCAGCACCTTGTCTGAAAGTCCTTCTGAAAATCGAAGTACACCACGTCTACTGCGTCTCCTTTGTCTACCCTGCATGTAATTTCCTGAAAGAATTGCAGTAGGTTAGTGAGGCCGGATTTTCCTTTCAGGAAACCAAGCTGGCTTTGGCCTTTCTTGTCATGTGCCCCCAGGTACTCCGTAATCTCATCTCTAACAGTCGATTTCAACAGCCTCCCAATCACTTTTTTCTTTCTGCTGCCTCCCACCCTTAAATAGCAGAGTACAATTTGCAATTTTCCAGTTATCCAATACAATGCCAGAATCTATCAAATCTTGAAAAATCATCGTTAATGCCTCTGCAATCTCTCCAGCTACTTCGTTCAGAACCTGAGGGTACATTCCATCAGGTCCAGGAGATTTATCCACCCTTGACCATTAAGCTTCCAGAGCACCTCTCAGTTATAATTTTTACTGCACAAATTTCACTTCCCTGACACTCTTGAATGTCTGGGATACTGCAGACGTCTTCCACTGAAGACTGATGCAAAATACGCATTCAGTTCCTCTGCCATCTCTGCATCTCTCATAACAATATCTCTAGCGTCATTTTGTATTGGTCCCATATCTACCCTCTACTCTCTTTTACCCTTTATATACTTAAGAAAAAGCTTTTATCTTTGATATTAGTCACCAGCTTCCTCTCATAATTCATTTTTTTCCTTTGAATGACCTTCTTTGTTTCTTTCTGCAAGTTTTTAAAAGCTCCCAAACCTCTATCTTCCCATTAGCTCTGGCTTCCTTATATGCCTTCTCTTTCGTTTTTACTTCAAAGACTTGTCAGCCTCTGGAGTGTTCTTCGGTTTGAAAATTTCTTCTTATTTGGAATACCATAGATTTCGCACTACAGAGCGCACCTGATTAAAAGCCACTGGCTCTAATTTTAGAAAGAAAATCAATTTTGTACTTGTACAAGCTGCACCGGATTTTAGGCCGCAGGTGTCCCACGTTGTAATATGAGATATTTACACAGAAAGATATTACACATGAGGATTTTTTAACTTTTAATTAAATCCGTATGGTAACATAAACAAATACATATTGCAAATGCTTTTTTTCGAACCGTGCCTCTAACACGGCTACTTTTAAATATACATACATATCGGTAACACACAAATTACGTTGCGTATACTTTTTTACTGAACAGTGCACGAACAACATTCCAATATCTCCTAACGACTGGTAAAAAAAATATATACTGCAGCCTACCAGGAAAAGTTATTGATCGCCTTTAACTTAAAAGCAGCGTTTTCGCTCGGGTAATGTGCTCCCCCCCACCTTCCCGTTTATCGCAAACCGGTATTTCCCACAAGACGCGGTGAAACCGGATGTGATGTCATAGTATCCCGGGATGTACAGAAAACAAATAGATAGATAGATACTTTATTCAACTAGAAAATACTAACAAATGAATTACTAAGCGAAAATATTATAAACTAAATAACTGCCATAAAGGCAGCACAATGCTTTTCTTCGAGTGTTTTCCATGTTGATGAGGGTGAGTACAGATGACTGATTTACAATAATTTAATTGTGAAAGTGCGCTTGATTTATCGTACAATTTCATTGGACCTCTGTGAAATACTCATCAATTTTATTGGTCTACTGTTACGAGGCAAAATGTTTTTGGCGGCATGAAAAAAAATCATGCATTAGCCGCACTGTAGTAAAGGCCGCAGTGTTCAAAGCTGTTCAAAGCGTGGGAAAAAAGTAGCGGCTTATAATCCGACATCTACGGTATATCTATCTTGCACTTCCCTCATTTTTCACAGAAACTCCAGCCATTCCTGCAAATGTCTCTTTACAGTCAATTTTGGCCAGTTCTTCTCTTCTCTCCACCCCCCACCATGCCATTGTAATTTCCTTTATTCCACTGAAATTCTGACACATTGGATTTTATTTTTCCCCTCATTGTGATCACTCTTCCCTAAGGGTTCCTTAACCTTAAGCTCTTTTATCACCTCTGGATCATTACACCACACCCAATCCAGCACAGCAGATTCCCTAGTGGGCTCAACAATAGGCTGTTCTTAAAAAGCCATCCCTTAGACATTCTACAAATTCTGAAGTCCAGTCTTTCCCAATCCACTTTCGTGTTAAAATCCCCAATGATTATCATGACATTGCCTTTCTGACATGCCTCTTCTATCTCCTGCTGTAATTTGTAATCTACATCCCAGTTGCTGTTTGGAGGCCTGAATACAGTTGCCATTAGGATCCTTTTACCCGTGCCATTTCTTAACTCAACCCATACTCTACGCCTTCCAATCCTATGTCATCTCTTTCCAATGATTTAATATTTCTTATGCACAGAGCCACACCACCCCCTCTGCCTACTAACCTATCTTTCTGATTATACCATATATCCTTGGACATTCGGCTCCCAATGGCAGCCATCCTTTAGCCAAGTTTCAGAGATGGCCACAATGTCGTATTTGCCAATCTGTAGCTGAATTTCAAGATTATCCATTTTATTCCTTATGCTGAGTACATTCAAATACAACACTCAGTCCAGTATTTGTTGCTTTCTGATTTAACTGTACCATGCCTCTATTGCCCTGTAACTCATCCCACTTGCTTTGATTAAGCCCCATCTTGCCTGTTCTTTCTATAATATCTGTTGCATGCTGTCTTTGATTTGTTTTCCCTTTCCTTAGCCCTATCACCCTGGTTCCCATCCCCCAATGGTCATCAGTCTTACAAGCCCCAATGTTTTTTAAGTGAAGTGTACTTGGTTTTTCAATTTAGTGATCTCATTAAGTTTCCATATTTTCTGATAGTTCGTTAATTAAGCTGTAATTTTTGTAACTAATTCTGTGAAATGGGTGACTATAAATTTATTCAGTACCTGCTGATCCAAAAGTGTGTGTCTACAGGTGAAACTTGAGCAAGATGGGAAATACTACAATGCTCACATTCAAGAAGCAGGACAAGATGGCAACTCGGTGACTGTCTTCATAGAAGAATTAGCTGGAAAGTTAGTTTTTGTGCAACTTTTATTCAATAGAACAATATTCCCTGTTCAATACAGGTATTGGGCTAATAAAACAGAGGCAATTGCAATATTAACCATGTTTCTGAAATTGTTACCAGAATTGAAGCTGACTGCTGTGGAGATGGGTTGGCTGGGGGAAGAATGTAGAAATATTAAGGGTAAAATATTTGACTATAGTGAGTACCATCTATTAATCCTGAGAGCATTAAATATTATTGGCTAAATTTTAATTCTACCTGCAAATCCTGATTTGGAACTGAAAGTAAATTGACTAATAAGCTAAATGAGCTGAAACCTTACAATGAGAATATTAGTGTATTGGAGAGGTTGAGAGTTTGAAGGAAAGGATGATGAAACAAGTTCCTCATCTTGACTGCTTTAAAGCCAAACCATATGGACTTGGAATCTCAAAGTTTGCTCATGGTTCAAGTAGTTCAGTATTGATCCTGTATCCTCTATTTATTCACTCAATCTTACAATGGTTAAAAATGTTCCCCAAACTAAGCTGGAAAAGGGTGTTTCAGTTCAGTGATTTCCAAGTGCTCTGCTTACTATCTAATGTACATTCTTGTGAATTGACTGTAATCGCTGTCTCATTATCCATACAACATCACAGTTCAGTACAGAAACAGGCCCTTCAGCCCACAATGTTTTGCCAAACTAAACACCTAAACTAGTCACTTCTGTTTGCACAATGTCCATACTCTTCAATTCTCTGCAAAGTCACGTGACAATCTGATTGCCTCTATCTGGTTTGCCTCCACTCCACCCCAGGCAGTGCATTGAGGAACCCACCACTCTCTGCATAAAATAAAATTTGCCCCACATGTTCTTCTTTGAGCTTGCCCTTTTCACATCGTCTGTGGCCTGTAGTATTAGATATCAAGCAGTAGTGAATCAAGGCAACTGGACTTTGTCTAGAAGACATTTCGCCACTCATCCAAGAGACTTCTTTAGTTCCAATCCATGGTGAATACTTTTCTGGCTTATAAACTGAGTTGCTCTTTAAACAACTCGGTTTAGTTAAGCTTTCCTCATTTTAAGAACTGGGAGGGACCTTGCCCACACTTATTTGGACTGGTTAGTCTTTTAAAGTGATTATGGGATGAATTTAGCAAGTCGGTATCCAAGTGAAAGAAACAGTTAATAAATTTTTCATATTGCTCTCTGGCTTCCTGTGATGCAAATGAACGTATGACTATTGGGTAAGATTGCCTTCAAAACAAGACGAGAAAAGATGAATGCTGGATGTGAAAGCAGATTTCCACAGCAGTATAGTGAACAATTGAATAAATGTTAAGAAAAAGATCTTGGGTGTACGAGTGCTTCTTCCTACATTACCAGTTTAGAACAACCAGCTTATGAAAAGCAACAGGGTCCTTTTTTAGGCTACTTGGGGGGTAGGGGAGGAAAAATTAAAATGCAATTAAAGATACTTTGGGCATAGTTATCAAGACTATTTTTCTCAAAGTATTCAATTAAATACTAGAGGATAATTAATTGAGATAGCATAACATGGTTCAAAAGACTTGGCACTAATAAAAACAGATTGTTAGATGTTTGCATTGAGTTCCATCTTGATGTTCCTGTAAAATATAATCTTAATTATTCCCAGGCACACTGTTCCTTTGACAAATCTGAAGCCAGTGACTCAAGTAACACCAGTTCCTGCCTGGAATATTATTTCAAACAGAAAAGGTGGAAATTACCAGAAGATACCCAGTGGCTATATTTCAGAGTTGGGTTAGTAATGAGTTGAGTGCATTAAATGTCAATCTATGGTTTATGGTTCAAACATTTAAAATAAAAAAACAATGCCGTTCCCAAATTAAGTACTTTTTTGTATTATCAAGATCAAATGGTACAAAATATGAAAATATAAATTTATATTTATGGCATCTTTCACTGGTGTTTTAAATGCAAAACCAGCTTCAGCCAATGTTTCTTTAAATTTCATTTCTCCAATTATTGACGTACAGTAGTCAGATGCCTTTGCATTGTAGAATCTGATATATATTTTCCAGAAAGCAGATGTTTTATTCCTTGTCCCTGGAGTAGAAGCAGTTTTTGATCTGTGTAATGAAATCGGATTGCTTACCAGTTTTAGCAACTTCTGAGGTGTACATTTTTTAAGTGTTAGCATTTGCTGCATTTGGATAATTCCATTCTTGATTCCAATTTTTTCATTCCAGACCTTGATCCAAAATCACGCAGGCGGTTACTAAAAAAGATGCGTGGAAAGCAGGTCTTCATGGCATTTGCTTATGGGCAAGGCCAGTCTGTTCTTCCTCCTCGAATGCAACATAACATTCCTTGTGGAAGATCTTCACCACTTCCTTCACCCCAAAACGGCACCTTTCCTCCCTATGATCAGTATAGAGTCCCTCCACCTCCAAGAAATGGAAGAAACAACTATACTCCAAGGTTTGACAAATAAGTCCCAATGAAAAATGTTCATTAAGCTTTTTTAAGAAAATATCATTTTGAGTCTGTTCCTGGATGTTTATTAGCTACTCCATGCATGGGGACAGTGGCTTATTAGATTAGATTAATAATGATTAAGGATTTTTGAATGCACTGTAATTTTGTCTGATGGTTCCATTAAAACTGGCTACAATGAGAGCAATTGATCCACATGACACAAGGTTGGTGGAATAACTTGTCATTTCATTTTTAGAAATAGACTGTTTACCATGTTCTGAATATATTTGCTTGCAATTGCTTTTGGGGGAGAGTATTGGAATAGGAGGAGAAGCTTGTGTTTTTTGTAATAACAAGCTCATTTATCAAAAGCCAGGTAGGTATTTGAAATTGTCAGGAAAATCCAGTTTTAAGCAACTTGAGAAAGTACACATGGGCTGAAAAAAGAAATTTGGTTGTATCTGTTCTTTCTTCTCAGGAATCAGACTAATCGATATGTGAGTCAACATGGCTTTGATCCTGATTATATCCACGGCTTTCCTGGCCAGGGAAAGAGATGTTATCAGCATTATGATAATTTCACCTATAGAACACGGTAATAGCTTTGAAGATGCTTTATAATACAATCTGATAGTTACTTTAAACTTCAGATCCTTGCCACGCATAGTTTGTGAGCCTGCTGTGTGAGCATACTTCTATGGGTGATGCAGATATCAGGCAAATGATGGACACTGAACAATTTTGGTGCATAACCTTTTGAATTATTTCCTTGACATAAAAGGTGGTAATGGCTTATATTTCTGCCAACTTGGTTTATCCTTTGTGCTAGGAAAACCTATAAAAGTATTAATCAGACAAGATTAATAGTTATCCAAAACAAAATGGGGTAATTCACAAAGCCATCATGACCAATCACACTTGACTAAGTTGATAAACTCAAGAGATTCAAAGATGGTGGAAATCCAGAGTAACACATACAAAATGCTGGAGAAACACAGCAGACCAGGCAGCTTCTATGGAAAGGAATAAACAGTTGATGTTTTGGGCCAAGACCCTTCATCCTTTCCAGAGATGCTACCTGACCTGCTGAGCTCCTCCAACACTTTGTATGTGACCAAATGACATAGGAGGAGAATTGGGCCATTCGCATCAAGTCTGCTCTGCCAGTCCATGGCTGATCCCAGATCCCACTCAACCCCATAGACCTGTGTTCTCGCCATATCCTTTGTGTTGAGGTAATGGAAGTAAATGTGGATTCCAGAAATATTTGGAAGTACTAATAATATCACAAAGTTGAGATGGATGACACCAAAGGGACACTGATTGCATGAATATCAAGTTAGCTAAGGCAATCCTACTGAATGTTCTTTCTCAAACTAAACAAAAGTGAATAGTTGTGCTTCCTATGATCATTGTTGGGGTTATTTTTTTTTTGACCAGGACTTGGATGTCAGCCAAAAATTCTAAAATTGTTAGAAGGTACATAGCTTGGCAGTATTATTGTTTGTAGAGGCGAGTGGTTAAGTTACAGGAAGTTAAAAGACCATAAGACCGCGCAGTAGTGTAGTGGTTAGCACAATGCTTTACAGTACTAGTGACCCAGGTTGATTTCCTGCTGTTTGTAAAGAGTTTGTACATTCTCCCCATGACCAAGCAGGCTTCCAACAGGTGCTCTGGTTTCCTCCCACATTCCAAAGACATTCTGGTTGATTGATCACTAAATTGTCCTATGATTAGGCTAGTGTTAAATCAGGGGTTCCTGGGTGCTGTGCCTCAAAGGGCCAGAAGGGAGTACTTTCCTTCCCCCACCCCCAGTATCTCAATAAAATAAGACGAGAGAGCATAATCAGGCCATTTGGCTCATTGAGTCTACTTCACCATTCCATGGCAGATATGTGATCCCCACCCCCATTCTTCTGCTGAGAACTTATAAGCCTCCAATTTGAACAGGTCCAATGACTTGACCTCCACAGCGGTTCATGGCAATAAATTCCACAGGTTCACCCATATGATAAATTAACCTACTAACGTGAACATTGGGATGTGGGAGGAAACCCATGCACTCGCAGGGAGAAAGTACAGACTTTTTACAGCTACTGTTGGGAATTGAACCCATGGTGCTGTGAGGAGTTCGTTACCATGCCACACGCTGAGAATCATAAACCCAGACTAAAGAGCAGACTTGACATTTTCACAATGGCGGACAGGATACCAAGCAAACTGGTTACACTCTTAATGTTCCAAGAACAATTTGACATTCGAGCATTGTATTTCTAAGTGGTGGAAATACTCTGGGGTTTAGAATAGTGAGTCATTTGTTTTAGAATACAATGGATTCTGGTTATTTGGGAAACCAAGTCCAGTGCATTCTGGAGCAATTAACCAACAACTCCAATTACCGGTAGTCAATATTTCATAGAAATAGTTAAAGGCATACAAAAGACAAATTACAGTTTAAGTAACAAATTGTGTATTTAAATAAAATATAAAGCATTAATACTATTGTAGTATTATAAAACTGTTAGTTTCTAATGATCATTGGCAGAGGAATTCATCTAGTGTACTGTCGTGTTCTTTTGACTTAAATGAACAAAATGTGTAGACACCAATGCAGATAATGGACTGCTTTCGTACAATGCTTTTGACAATTGCATCCTCCAAAATTTTTTTTTTTTGTAGCATTCAAGATGATTGTTAACCATATAACAATTACAGCACGGAAACAGGCCATCTTGGCCCTTCTAGTCCATGCTGAATGCTTACTCTCACCTAGTCCCACCTGCCTGCACTCAGCCCATAACCCTGCATTCCTTTCCTGTCCATATACCTATCCAGTTTTTAAATGACAAAATCGAACCTGCCTCTACCACTTCTACTGGAAGCTCGTTCCACACAGCTACCACTCTGAGTAAAGAAGTTCCCCCTTGTGTTGCCCCTAAACTTTTGCCCCCTAACTCTCAGCTCATGTCCTCTTGTTTGAATCTCCCCTACTCTCAATGGAAAAAGCCTATCCACGTCAACTCTATCTATACCCCTCATAATTTTAAATACCTCTATCAAGTCTCCCCTCCACCTTCTACGCTCCAAGGAATAAAGTCCTAACTTGTTCAACCTTTCCCTGTAACTTAAGTGCTGAAACCCAGGTAACATTCTAGTAAATCTTCTCTGTACTCTCTCTATTTTGTTGACATCTTTCCTATAATTCGGTGACCAGAGTTGTACACAATACTCCAAATTCGGCCTTACCAATGCCTTGTACGATGTTAACATTGCATCCCAACTCCTATATTCAATGCTCTGATTTATAAAGGCCAACATACCAAAAGCTTTCTTCACCACCCTATCCACATGAGATTCCACCTTCAGGGAACTATGCACCATTATTCCTAGATCACTCTGTTCTACTGCATTCCTCAATGCCCTACCATTTACTATGTATGTCCTATTTTGATTATTCCTACCAAAATGTAGCACCTCACACTTATCAGCATTAAACTCCCATCTGCCATCGTTCAGCCCACTCTTCTAACTGGCCTAAATCTTTCTGCAAGCTTTGAAAACCTACTTCATTATCCACAACGCCACCTACCTTAGTGTCATCTGCATACTTACTAATCCAATTTACCACCCCATCATCCAGATCATTAATGTATATGACAAACAACATTGGACCCAGTACAAATCCCTGAGGCACACCACTAGTCACTGGCCTCCAACCTGACAAACAGTTATCCACCACTACTCTCTGGCATCTCCCATCCAGCCATTGTTAATGCCTCAATTCTTC